>NC_092861.1:34103423-34104582 GCF_032062135.1 Pyxicephalus adspersus | reverse complement strand
TTTCATGAAAAACAGTGTACCGCTTTTGGTACAGAAATCTAGACATCAGTGAAACGCCCAGGTGGTTAACACTACACTGACGTCACGCTGTGCCTTCCTTTGTTTTTCTGTCTCTAGTACAGTTTATGAATTTAGTGCAAAATAAAGGTGAAAATTGTCATTCAGAATATAAGAATTTATTAGATTATTTTATATAAAAATATATAAATATATATAAATTGCAAATAATGTTTAATTTTCTGTGGACCACCAAACTATTCTCACGAACCACTGGTTGGCGGCCACTGCTGTAGACTACATACAGTTATATGAACATATAACAGAGACCAGACAGACCAGATCATAGACCTGAGTGGGCTGTTGCAATATTCTCACCTTACAGCTGGAATTTTACAAAAGTCCAAGTCAACCACCGATAACATTATTTGTACACCACATCCGGAATGCCATTTGTACATCATACAATTTACACACAGAGGCTGAGAAAGCATCAGTCATATTAAATTATTAACACTCACAAGTTTATCTCATATTGGTGAGGATTTTACGAACAGAAATATGTTTTACCTAAACCTTAAACTATCAGACACATTTTACAATTTAAACTTGGTTGTTGTGGTATTTATACCAGTATGCCTTCCAAAGCATTCATTTTTTTGCAGCCCCATTTATACCCTGGAAACACCTTTCTTGTGGTTTGCTATAGGTTTCCAGGGGCATTACAATAATCAGGTGCAGTTTACAGGGTGTCACAGCTATTCCATTATCCAATTTATTTCATCATCCAAAATTGCACAATATTTCAGGCAAAACCAGGTGTGACAACATGATTGATATTCCAGATTTTTTTTATTTTACCGATATAAAAGTCTAGTGGACGGTATCTCTTCCTTGCTCTCTTGGAGAGCTGCAGCAACCAAACTTTTGCTAAAACACACTTATGGGATTGTCAGCTTTGTTTCCCACCACTCACTTGCCACCTTGGTTTTACTCAATATCAATGTTGTGGTCAGTCAGCACCATCTGGACTATAATAATGATCTTTAGTGGGGTTCATTGTAAAATTGTTTTTTTTTTTTTTTTTTTTTTACTAGAGTTGCTTTAGCAGTTGTTTAACCTTAATTGGTATTTTGTTACCCTCTAGTGGTAAAAAATTGAA
>NC_092861.1:34073274-34103287 GCF_032062135.1 Pyxicephalus adspersus | reverse complement strand
TTTTACTGCAGCCTTCCTCAACCCTTTAAAAAAATTCCAATATCTAAACTCCCAGTACAAAGACTTACATCTGTACATTTGTAGTCAGTGTTGTGCTCCTTTACATTGGTGGTCAGCAGAGAAGCCTCCTCTTCTTCCTTACATTGGTCAGGAAGAAGCAGTGAAAACTTGTCAGCAGGACAGAAAGTGAGGGTAACTTTCAGAAACAATGCAGTAATAAGAACAAGCAGTATGGGGGTAACTGCCCATGTGAGCAAGCCCAAATGTGCACTTCTTTTCTATAAGCTTAAGGCAGAGGGTAGCTATTTAAATCATAAACCTTGCTTGTACATACTGCTATGTTTCTGCTTCCATAGTCAGTCAGAAGAAAGGAGCAATAAGGTCAGGGTCTAGAATTTGTTACTCATTTTCCCCACAGTATCCATTGGTACAGAGGTGAATGAGGGCTTGTTTAACTGTATGTATGTCTTGTTTGATTACACAAATCCATAAGGTGCTTAGTAATAGATGGGAGCTAGTCAAATAGGAAAGAATGGCGTTTTTAACTGTAATGAATATTTTTGCAGTAAGTTGCATAATTTTCTGAACTAAAGTCAACACGAATTAACTGCAGAAAAAAGTTTACATTTATTAATGTGAATGTGCTCTAAATTCCTAATCTGGAACAGATATAGATTCTGTTGCTCTTCACTTGTTCTCCCCTACAGGGACAAGTGGTTACCACCAAAACCTAACAAACCTAATGATTTGTAAAAGCAGAAGTAAACCCATCAGAAAATTTGCCCTGGCTCTCGGTGAAGTGTTTGTTTACAAGGCACATGCAATGTGGAGCCCCATTGCAAACAAGTGATATTATCAGTGACTACCTAAGTGCAAAGAGCATTGTGTGAACCTGAGGAATCAGCTGTGGACATTACAACTGCAGGGGATGCAGCAGCAACAGGTCCCTGGTCCTATCAATGCAAAGAGGCACAAAAGGAGGTAGGTGTTCGCCACATGGAGCATACAGTACTTAATGATTATGGCAAAATCTCACTTACATAGAATTTACTGATTGTATAACCCAAAACTGAATTTGTATTGGTTTGGCCTAAAGCATGTCATACGTCTGTTTCTATAGTTAATGGAGTATAAACATTTCTGAGGAACAAGCTCCTGGAGTAAGCCAAACTACAAACACAAGTATAGTTGCTAAGAATAGTCAGATCTTTAGCCAACGAAAAGGTACTGCTTTTATTTATGATACAAACGCTCACATTTAAACCCATTACTTTTTTTTTTTTAACTTGCCCCAATTCCTAAATGTATTTTTTTTACAACATCATATAATCAATACATCTCATTTAATGTACAAATTCACTTATGGTAAAATCTGCAGAGCCAGAACATAACCACTTACAACTGCACAAGACCTTTCATTTATTTTGCTAAAGCCTAAATCACCACTGCAGTAATCACAAAAAGGAATGTAACCACCACTCCACGCAGCAGTGTTCTGGGGCAGATGGGGAGGTCTGTGCTGGAGGTCTGTGTAGATGAATGTTTGATAGGAGGAGATAAGGTGCTTGAAAATGCTGCTTGGCTGCAAGTCTGACTTTAGACTCAAAGTCCCAGAACCAAATAGGCCATAAAACGAAAGTCAGAGAAAATAAGAAGTCCTTACCTCTTGCAGTGGATCAATGCTTGCATGTATTTAGAAAGTATCCGCATGACAGGCATAAAAGTAGCATTTTAGAACTGCAATGTTAGCCAACCCTTGTCACTTGGTACATGTTTCGTTTAAAGCACACTTGCTTGACTTCAATACTTTGAATTTAGAGAAATTAGAGTTGTGATTTCTTGTTGCTGCACTCTTCAGATATACATCGGGGTTGATTTACTAAAAGGATTTGGGCTTTCATTTGGCAAAGTGGCATTATCACTCTACAAGGAACGCTTAGCTTAGTTTAGTTTATGAGGTGAAGTTCTGCAGACCTCATACAATCTATGTACAAGCAAAAAGTTTTTTTTTTTGGCAAGCATTTCTATGCACACTATTGGGTATTCACTGCAAAGTGACCATGCAACATATTCATAAAGAGAGGCAAATTGTTGCTTACAGGGTGATAATTCAACCCCCCTTTTTTTTTTTTTTTTTTTTTTTTTAAAAAACAACCTAAACTTTCTAGTAAAATCAACCATTGACGTTTTGTTTAGACTTTCTTTGGTGGAGACTGAACAGGTTTGTTTTCTCAAATGACAGTTACCTGCTCAGATTTACAATGTTCTATTGTTCCTATACATGAATATTCTTTTTGAACATAGAGTACTTGTAAACACTATTATTTTAGTAGGAGATTCTTTTCTATGAACAATACTTTTTGAAGTGACAGACTACACCATCCTGAGCCTTCATACAACGTGGACACTGAAATGTTTTAACAATATTATCAGTAGTCAACTTTGTATATTTTTTTTTTATTCTTTACTTCAGACTAATATAAAAAATAGCGAAAGAAAAGTGTTAAATTATCTCATCTTCCCTTCCATTATATGCAGAAAGAACACATAAGTGGTTCTATGTGTTATTCTAGTCGCACAAGAAATGTTTTATGCGTTATCGATTCCATATTACATCCAGCAAAGAGTACAATATAACATTTTTCTATTCGGGGCCTAAACTTGCCTGGATTACTCATAGAAAGGGTTACTAAACCCTTTAGCCTGGACTATCACTGGGAGAGGTTTAACATAGGTAAGGCAATGAATTCCTAAAAAAAGGAAAAAAAAATTGCTGCAACTTGTTATCCATCAGGGGAGCAACTAGGGACAGTGTTAGAATAAAGCACTGATTTGTTTTTTCATTTCTCCATTCAGTCTGGACAGCTACAGGGGCAGTAGAGCCATTATTAATACAAGCTTCTGTACTTTACATGCCTGTACACCATTATTCATTGCATGTCAATATCTAGGCAGACATAACGGGCAACATCCTTCCTGTGCCAGGAGCCCAAACTAAGTCTGCACAGGCTACCTAGGGAGTAATAATAATAATAAGTAATACAAGTCACCAAAAGCACATTTATCTATCAAATACAAGTCAACAATAGTGTATTAGGATAGTGTGAGCCAGTGGACAATACAAGTCCTTTTGACCTAGCTGTTGTCCGATACTTGGCATAAACTTACATTTTTTAAACCCTACAGTACTGGAAATTGTGGAAATGTGTCAACCTCTTTTTCAGTACATCACCTACAAAACTGTTATGTTCCAAGTATCTTCCATGACCCTGTAAGATGTTTTGATTATGTTCGTGCAAAAGGATGCATTCAAGCTGTACCTAAGCTACCCACAGGTACCCAAGCCACAACTATACATACATACATACATACATACATACATACATACATACATACTTGCATCATTCAGAAATAACAGTAGAATTACCCAAATCTTTAGTCAAAAAAATATATCACTCAGTACAAGACTTTGGCTTTTATAGGATGTTTATTTCCTGACGTTTGTGTACAGGAAGTTGATACTGAGGCACAGTAAGAAGAAATGTCCAAGGGTTAAGGGGGCTGAGGAGAGGTCTGGAAAAACCTGGAACTAATGTTATCCCCCACCCAAACAGGACAAAACAGATCCCTTTCCCCCGGCATCAGAGGTAAGGGGACAAGAGGAAGGACTGTGACAGGACTATTGAGATGCAGTGGGCTCTCTAACAAAGTCCGCTCATGGCATGTCTTCCATCAGCAGCAAACGGGTAAAATAATCAGTTTTGATGTTGTCACTGTAAAATCTAGGCTTCTCCACAGCTTGGAAAACAGTTGGCTGTAATGACGTAAAACCGAATGAGAGGAAGGGGGGAGAAAGAGGTGTTCACACCCTTTAAACCCCTATTTGTGCATATCCTAACCCCCAAATGGCTCTGGCAGTGACAGGGTTACAGGGCACTTCACGATACATTCTGCACTGCAGCAGGACAGACGATGTCTTAAGATCCAAGTGTGTTAAGGACATCAAGGTGGCAGTCAGGAGACCTAAGCAGACCTCCAGCTCACCCAATCCTCACACTAAACATTCTTTTAATTGTAACTTAAAAAAAAATTGATCATAACCGTGCAAAGAAGAATTTCACTCTTAACTCAATTGATTATTTCTTCCAATGGTTTGCTGCATTTTAAACTATGCATAGACATTAGCCAAAATATTAGGGAAGAAGTATCAGTAATAAGTTGGACACCACTTACATCTCTGAACAATAGAAAGGTGCTGTGGTGGAAGTTTTTGCCTATTAGGAAAAAAACGGCATTAAACCGTTAAAACTGTAGGGGCAATTTTTGTCCCCTACTATAGTCTATCCCTATCCTGTCACTACATTGCCTGTTTATTATTTTTCATGATAAATCAGAAACCCAGAAGTGCCAAGTAAACCCCTGCAGCAGTGACCGGTTATACATGATTTTGGGAGGCAAAGGAAAAGGGGTGTAGTAGGAGATGATGGGACAAGTGAATCAGACACAGCAACAGGAGAATTAACAGGAAGCAGACATGTCAGCCGGCATCAGGCCCTTCCCACCGCCGTGTCTTTTGGGGCCCCATGGAGATGTTTTAGGGGGGACGGGAGCCCCAAAACTGGGGAAATCCTCAGAGCTGGTCATGTCAGGAGCCTAGAAGAGAATAAAAATATAAACCATCTTTTAAAAGAAACCAGACTGTTGGTTGTTACTAGGCATCATTCATCTGTTTCATAAGGCACCTTTATTGAAATTAGGATAAATGTAACAGCTAGATGTGCAAACTATAGCTAAATAAATTTTACACAGAATATATTTGTGAATTTGCAAAGACTACAACAGTTTTGTGTTGATATGTTACAATGGAAAATCCCTAAATTCCCTCAATTATCAAAATAATTTAAAGTCTTAAATAGCCTTATACTAGGCAAATAGCCTTATACTAAGGCAAAAAAATTAAGGTTAAACACAGTACTGACCACTTACAAAAATATGTGAGCCTGCATCGCTAAGTTTCCTCCTGCCATTTTGGGAAAGGGGGAATATTAAATACCCATCTCAAATCTGACAAAAAAAAACTGTCCAGGCTTTAGGACTGGAGTTACCTGGCCGTAACACAATATGTCCACATTATACTTTAACATTATAGAAGGTGTTGTCTCTAGAGGTCTGTGTGTACAGTCTTACCTTCTCATTGTTGCCAGAAGATGCCCAGGGGGCATCACGCACCACAAAGCCCTTGGATGGCTGGGGCTTGGACCCTTCCTGAGAGTGGGGTTTCATGTACGATTGCATCACTTCATTCTCCACCACATCAGCCATCTGAAAACAGAAATGTCAACATAAGTCATGATTTGTAAAACAAAAGAATTGAATATAACAATGACAGCTGAAAATAAAGAACAACCCCAATAGTGACCAAATACACTTACAAATTCCTCCTCTAAATTCAGCAAATGATCAATGGCTTCATCCACATCCTCAGGTTTGCCCATTACGGTCACGCAGTTGGGGTCAGGGGCTCCAGTTTGAGGGAAACGTATATCCACCTGGAAGAAATAAATAGAAATTTAAGGGAACCATTCCTTTCTCTTAGCATGTAAATATGGTGAAACCTTAACATCACTCCAAGTTGTCCAGTTTAGATCAGGGATAATCTATGTTCTCAAGAGCCACACACAAGTTGGAATTTGGAACAGCCATTTTCTCACTTTTTAATCCCTTTGTTACTTATTTACTGGTATGCAGTTGGGGACCACTGTTGTAGAAAGTTTGAAGGAGGAAGGCCATCAACTAAGCTTTCAATGTCATCATTAATTACTCCCCTAGCTGATGACCATTACAGGGAGCAAGGCAATATCTTGACAAGAAAGCTTTGATTTTCAAAACTTGGTTTCTCCCTTCTCTACACTGTATGATGGTTGTGCCCATCAGAGAAATAACGGGGTTCCAGAACAGAATGAAGCAGTGCATTTAGTCTATGTATTTGGAACTAATGACGTTTCGGCTTGTAAACCACTGTAAACATTTTCTATTACTCATAGGAAGGGTTACTAATTTAAATGATTTTTTTCTTTTTAAAAAATACAAATTTTCCAGTTTGGTAACACGCTCAATAAATAAATACCCATCTCAAAGTACTGACCTTAAATTCATCCATGATCTTGCGTATGGCTTTCCCTCTTGCCCCGATTATGCGGGCATGAACACGGTGGTCCAAAGTAATGTCTTCAGACACCATCTGTTCTAGATCACCAACAATTTGCTTGATTGCTTCTTTAGCGGCCTCTGCATTTTTCTCATAACCTGTGATGGTGATCTGATCCTGGAAAAAGTAAAATGTGAAAAATGTTTGAAAAACAGAGGTTACATCTTCTGCTCAATACCCTGGAATGGTGCTTACAATCAAAGGAGGAAGTAATTATAATTTCTTAAAGTATTTAATATTTTTATATTTTATATTTTACATGCATACGTTTAGAGCCCATCAATTTGGTTTGCGGCTCTGAATATATAGTGACACTATGTTTAAGCAGATCTATTATTTTTACCACATATACTGTGCTGACGATTCAGTATGCAATTATTACTCCTGGTATGGATATTTAGAACATGCTGGTAAACCTTGCTGAGGTGAGGTTTTGCAGGACCCAACCTCACAGAGATAACTTTGTATTTTTGTACCTGGTTTTCATCATTCTTGTCTGGGAACTGTATGTTGACATCGTGCTCAGTGCGGATCTGGCTAATGACTGCACCCTTGCGACCAATGATCTTGGGATGAAATTTGGGGTCGACAGCGATAACCAGTTTAAAGCTTCTTAAAGCCTGCAAAATGAAAATAAAAGAGGATTAAAATTGTGTATTGATATTACTATATTAAACTGATAAACTGCCTTATGTTGGGGAGTGTACAATATGAACAAAAGTCGCTGTCCACAGAAACCCTAAGCAAAACACCCCATGGTGTTGTATTTCACAGTAAACAGTAACTGTAAAACAGACATCTAAATACCAGCATATTATTGTAGTATTGGAGTATATGTGCATAACCAAGTGCGCAGTGCATTTTTGGTTTGATGCACATTGGCAAATGCAGTGCTGCATTTTTTATATCTATTCCTATTCCCACAATGCAAGTCAACACAAAAAAGTAAAACTTACAGGCCAGAGATGCATCTGCGTGCTTACACGGGATTTGCATGTATTACACCCATAAAGAATCACCAAAGTACATGTTACTAAGTAGAATTCTATCCTAAGTTTCTGTGTACTGTATAAGCAGCAATAGTTGACTTTTTCCTTCCGAGAAGCCAACTTTCTTGCTGGTCTCTATGGTATAAATACATGCTTTATACATATGGGCTTCATACAGAATACAAATTTGTAGAAAAGACTAGAACTATATATCATATTTGGAATGTTTTGCAAATTTTGTTAAATGTGAAGTCAAGCATCATCAAAAAAGGTCTACAATGAGCATACCAACAGGAAAGTGTTTCTGTAGGTACACAATATAAAATATTAAAAACATTAAAAGAAACCATTTAGCATATTTGTATTATACAGTATTAACCTAGATATTTTCCTTTTTATTAATGGCTAAATACTAACAAAATCAGGCAACAGTAGAGAACAGCACTAAACAGACCACATTTTAATAGTTCTTACCCGATCCTCTTGTTCAGCCTGAAGTTCCTTCACTCTATCTAGAAGTCCACCTTTAGCCCGATCTAGGTTGGTAGACAGCCCAGTGATGGTGATTATATCAGACTGGAGTTCAGGAGCGGGCACTTGGATGTTAACCTGCAACACAGTAGTATTTGTATAAGAGAGAAGAACAAATCTAACATATTACTTAGTTGTACTAGTCTAAGGCAAATGCCTGACTGTACTGCCATGCCCCAACTTCATCCATCAATTTGCTGATCAGTAACAACTGCTTTTCACTCCTATGGAGTGGAGCACAGCAGGGTGTCGCCCACTCATCCTCCCCCCTGCACTAAAAACTATCACAAAAGATAGTTCCTAGGCATAATCATCTGATGGACATCAGACATCTGTTTAGAGCTTCAGAATGAGACCAGTCATAGCTTGTTACAGATTAGAAGTGTCATTGTCAAAACTTGGTAAAATTATTAGAAAATGGTAGGTAACCATACTAGTGAGGACAGTTTATTTCACAATCACATTTAGTGGTGTAAAAAGCACGTTTCAAAACATTTTAGAAAGCCTTGCTACAATATTTAAATACTCACCTCAAACTCATCCATCATCTTACGAATGCCAGATCCTTTCTGGCCAATGATGTAACGATGGAGATCGTATGGGACCTCTACTTCAATACTGACGGGTACAAGAGCCTAAAAGAAAGTAAAAGCCAATGTTAGAAAGTAACATGTATTTAAATATGTTGTAGTACTTTGTTAAACCTTTCCCCACCCCTTAATGCCACAGACTGCTGTAGGTCCATGTTCATATACCTTCAGTGCTTCGCTGGCTGCATCACATTTCTCCTTGCGTCCAGATATCAATATGATGTCACACTTTTTAGGAGACCCAGGCTCAGCAGCAACTTTAGCTTCTATCCCTTCCTCTCCATTCTCTTGAGCTGGTGACTCAGCATTGGATGCTAGAGAAAAGAAAAAATTGTATGTTCAATGCTATTGGTTTTTAGAGCTGTCATACTAAAGACCTAGTAGTAAGCTATACATACCTCCCTGAGAGTTCTCCTCGCGGTCAGGGAACTTAATCTGCACTCCATGTTCTCTAGTGATCTGCTGGATTCTAGATCCCTTAGGTCCCATAATAGATCGATGGAATCTTTGAGCAATCATACACTCAATAGTCACCTGAGCCTCCTGGATAACAAAAATATTGCCACAATATTGACTCAGTTAGCAACTAGAATATTTACACAGAAGAAGAAAAAATAGCTGGTTAAACTGCTCCTTACCAAATCTTCAATGATGTCTAGGATCTTCTTCTTAGCAGCTTCAACACATTCCTTTGCACCTTTCAGGGTAACCCGATCGCTCTGCACACCAGAGCGAGGAAAACTGACTGTTACGCCACCATATTCCTCAGCGATATCACGCAGCACTTGTCCTCGCCGGATCACAAAGTGGCGGTGGTGTTTAGGATCCACAGCCATGGAATCTTCAACCACATTATCCTTAAAGGAAAAAAAAAAAATGTATCAACTCTAACAGTGTTGGAAGGAAGAATTTTACTTAATATGTTAATATTTACTTGTTGATATCTGATATGGCTCATGTTGCCACTTGCTTTCTGTTTTATATTTAGGAGACCCTTTCACCATTTGCTACACTGCAAAATAGGCAAGGAATCTGTAAGGAATATTTACAAAAACCTTGTCTGCAAAGATTTAATTCTGTTAAGCAAAGGCAATGAAAAGCCTGCTCCAAAGCCAAAAGTCTGACAGTATCTAAGATAGAGGTGTGGGGTCATTGTAGGTGGAAAAGGTGGCTTCAACATTACCAGATCAAAACCGTTTTGCAGTAGGTTTGCCAACACAATATCTTTTTGTAGCACACTCCTAAGATTTCCCAATACACAATTCCCATCTGATTTTAGTTGATCGTGTAACCAGGTTCATGACAGAGTCTTTTAGTTTCATTGCATTTTTTGTTAAAAGTACTTTACAGAAATTGTCAGAAAAAGTTTGTCACACAAAACTGTCACACAAGTCTTACCAAGCTTTTGATGAGAGATTCAAGCTCCTTCTGAGCCTCCTTCACTGCCTCTTCTGTGCCCACAATGGTGATGAGCTGCTGGTCTTTATCCTCAGCAGTTGGAAAAATAATGCGGGCTCCAGTCTGGTCACGTACCTTTCGGATGTTTCCACCACCTTTACCAATAAGGAATTTGTGGTATTCTGGCTTAGCAAGCAGTTCAGCGGTAAAGCTCTTTGTTTGCTAGAAAATAAAAATCAAACCTTAATATAGTGTTTAACCACCTGAGCGTTACACTGATTTCTAGATTTCTGTTCCAAAAGCGTCACAGGTTCCAAAAGAGCAAAAATATTTAGTGCGAGAAATTACGGGCTTAGCGGTTAGGGGGTTAAAGATGCATTCTAAAATTAGCAATTAGGTTTGAACTGTGGGAGACAGAAATGCTAACAGTTTTCTGTTTACTATATTACGTAAATTATGAACGTTATTTTAAGTGACTTGAAGATCAGTAAACTGTATAGGCAATAGATGTACTGTACATACATGTATATTATAGCAGCCTACACATGGGTAGCTAGGTCGATAAATGGTTGTCCTTTCACTCCAGATCTTACCTTCTCCTCTGCTAGCTGCAGTAGCTGTTTCTTGGCTCTCTCCACATCCTGAGCTGGTCCTCGGATAGTGACAGTATCACTCCCAGAACCTTCACTTGGAAAGTGGATATGCACACCTCCACACTCTTCCATGATGGATCTTATGAAGCGCCCTTTGGCTCCAATTAGTGAGTTGTGCAGTTTTGATGGAATGCTGACCTCCAGTTCGGTGATGTTTGCCTAGGATTACACATCAAGCAAAATCAAAATAAATATCCACTCCACTTTAGGTTTTCAAATATTGCCCTAAGGGTAAAGATTTTTTTAGCGAATATGGTGGCTAGCTTCAGTGTCTATCAGCTGCAGAGTCTTTGCCATAAAATATTATGATGCTGTATAAACCTATAAACAGAAGCTAACAGCTCTGGATTTCTACCTTTTCTCCCCTGTCCTCCATTTTGCTACTAACTCTTTGCCCCACTAGCCCTCTATTTTACTGGAAAATGCAAGTGTTTATTACTGAATACTTACCAGTTCTTTCTGGATAGCCAGAATTCTATCACGTGCAGCCTCACAGTTTGTTTTCTTCCCGGTGATGACAATCATTTCTGAGTTGCTGTTTTCAGCCGGGAGGTCAATCTTAGTGTTACATTCTTCGCGAATCTGAAAATTGAGGAAAAGGCAAATTACACTCATTCAAATGTTTCCTATTGTAAGGCACAATGTACAGCAGTTTTTTTTTTAATATATAGTGAAAACAAACCTTCTTAATGTTGACACCACCCTTTCCAATGATGTTCTTGTGAAACTGCTTGAAAATCGGCACAGAAATGGTATAACTGTTTTCCACCTGCAAGAAGAGATAGGTTACCCAATTTATACACACAATATGAAACTACCACTAAACTATACTAACTAGATACTGAAGCAATGGAAGCAAAGTAACCATCATGTTTGCGAAAAAAAGCAAAACAAAAATACACCGTGTAACAGGAAACAATATGAACAATATGAACAGTTCCTATTAACATCATGAAAATAATTAGATACAAAAATCAGAGATTCCCATTTACATCATGGATGTTTGACTGCAACAGGTACAGTTCCTATCAACACCACAGAAATACCTGGGTGCAATAAGCACACTTGCAATTTATGCCCTGGAGATATCTGGATGCAAAAGACTCAAGATACCATCCTTGTACATTTAATGCCATCTACCACCTATATTTTACATCATTTATCAACTATTCTACTTTCTGTAGACTAAACATTTCAGAGAAAATAAAGGTTACATTTTGTTAAGTGTTTTCATAATCTCACTTAGATTTAAACGGCTATGACTGCGCTCTATATAATAGCTCTTGTATCCACAATAATATTGGATACGTTTTGTTTGAACAGCTGTTTTAGTCTTTTTTTACTTTAACATGTTGCAATAAAAATCTGTATAATTGAGAATAAACCCTTGAGGCACTGTACAAAAACTAATAATGAATATCAAATGCTTCATTACTGCAAGACTACATACACAAACATCGAGCTGTTCTGATGACTGAAGCCAGCCATCCAGTGCTAACTATATGTCAACAACTCTATCAATTTTATTATGGTTATGGTTTGTGTAAAACTGGTCATGTGCAGGATTAACTTCTGTAAGGAAGATAGGAAGTGAGCATATACCAAATTACCTAAAGGAAAACTTCAGCAGTCACATAACCTCTCTATTGAAGAGGTAAACAATTCTTTCACCTGTGACGTGCCTTTACAATGTCTTTGTTACGGATATGTAGCAAAACACAGCCCATCGCATGATCTCAAATAGGGTGGAAGGTAAAACTAACCACAAGATGTAGAGGTGCACAGTGCACAGTCATTTATGGCAATTTGCACTAAATTTCTGGTACCAATTGTTGATAAATAAAGCAAAGCAAATGCAAAGACATTTGTTGAGAAAGGCAAGGAGTGAATGGGTGCCAGACTACCTCATAAAGTGCAATCACTTGCGTTAAATAACATACAGCTTTCATCAGTTAATTTACAATGTTCTCTCCTACATAAACTCATTAGCCCAAATCAAATATTAGATGTCCACAAGAATTGCAAACTTTTGCCGTTTAATGTAATATACTTTTTTCTATATATTTATTCGGTATAAGTTGTGTATTTGTAGGTAAAATTACATCCCTTTGCCAAGCCATGATGACAGAATAAATGAGTACAGCACTAAAGCCAAGCCAGAAAATATCAGCTCTCATATTGTACTGTGATGAGTTCACTTTACCTGCAGCAGCCTATGATATTGTGAAAGTATGCCCAAAGTAGACATAATTTGCCCTTACCATTTCTACCACCATTTTTTGCAGATACTTTGTGCACTTCTCCACCTCATTCTTAGGCCCACGCAGCTGTACAATGTCACTTTTGTGAGCGGGATCTGGGAAATTAATGATCACCTAGGAGAAAATTAAAAATATTAGGCGATCTACAGGAGACATAGGAGGAGAACAATACTGGAAATCAGTAACACTGAAGAAAGGTCTTACATCAGGAAATTTCTCCCGGATCTCCCGAATTCTTTCACCCTTCTGACCGATAATTGTACGATGGAACTTCTGATCAATGATCAAGTCTTTTGTGCGTTCATTTTCCTAAAGCAAAAACATTTGTGTGGTTAGACGCCTGTCAGCACTTGGATAAAGTTATTCGGTTAGATAAATATTTAGTGCTTGATTTACCATTCGGGATGCCAACTCCAGCAACTCTTTCTTTGCTTGCTGGACACCTTGGGGGTCACCTTCAATCCGGATTGCACTGCTCTTTTCACTATCCTGGGGAATGCGCACTGACACTTTGTATTGTTCCTTGATTCTGTTAACTAAAGGAAATGACATTATTAACCTAAACTGCTTTACAGAATATCTTGTTCACCACAACTAACCATCTTTGGAAGAATGTTTAAGGTTTGAAATTAATCTGCCTAATTTATTGGTCTTTAGCTTAAGTGAAAATCACTTATCTTAAAAAAATCACACACACAAAAAATAAAAAAACTCTCATGGTGCTGTATTCTTTAATATAAAGCTGCATTTTCGGTAAATAACACTTTTTCCTGAGGTGATAGGAATGTACAGGATCTCTCGTTCCATCTTTAAACCATGCAGGAGCATAGTAGAATATTTTTAAGTGTGCAACCACCTAAGCAATGGGCCATAGAGAACACAATTTAATGTCTACAAACATTCAACGATCTGATAGTACTTGGGAGAATAGAGGAGCAGGCAGGGTTGACCTACAGGGCTTTCATGGTTGGCATGGTCAGAATGCCGACAGGTAGGATTCATATGGTAGACCTACATTGGGTTGTAGAACACCGGAGGTAATCCAATTGTCACGAGTAGCGCAATACACGATTTCCAATAAAATTACCCTGGGAGTACAAGCGCTAGGTGTACAACTGCTTATTACACCCTGACTGAAAAATGGCATATATGAAGCGATGAACTAACAATTTTAATGGTGGACCAATTCCACAGAATCTAAAAGGTAATGCCTTACAAGATTACAGTTACAAGACTTACATTTACAGGATTGCCTGCTTCCCATGGCTTAATACCACAAAATGCATATACACGTGTAATGCAATAAAAAAAATCTTTAGCGGCTTCCTAACAGACTATTTGAATTACACTGTGTCAAAAGTGAAGACACCTACAATACCACATGTTTTATTTGGGCAGCTGACTTTTCAGGGATGAAAAGGTTGCAGCAACTGGAAAAAAAAAAAAAAAATGAATATAGAAAAGGGTTATACATACTGTTTGTTCCACTCTTTCCAATGAGGTGCCTATGAAATCGATGGTCAATATTAATTTCTGCAAAGTCCATACGAGATATCTACAGGATAAAAAAAAACAAATAAAAACATCAAGTCTATGCAGATAATTTCTTTACAAAAGCCATAATAATTTGCAAGAGATTGTTTATAACTAGAAGAAAAATGAAGACATGTTCCACATATCACTAAGGGGTAATGATTTACATTTTCAAAAGTACCCTTCAACTCACCAGGTCACTGACAAGAGCTTCCATTTGCTGTTGGGCAACTGTAACATCCTCTGTGGGCCCCTCCAGGGAGATCTTGTCTTCCCCTTCTGTAAACTCAATGTGCACCTACCAAGAGGGCAAAAATGACATTTAGGTATACAGGGGTATAGTGCGTACAGAGGGTTATGTATCATGACATTTCAAAGAACCTGAGCATACAGGATGATCTCACCTTTGGTATTTGCTGTGTAATCTTTGCCAAGTTCTGTCCTTTTTTGCCAATAATGAACCGATGCAACCAGGATGGAGCAGAAACAGAGGCCACGGTAAAGCTGTTAGCCTATAAAATACAAGATCACAAGATTGATACATGTCTAGGAGCTTTCTTGTAACCAGAAGAAAAATATATACATACTACTGGCCGTTACCTTTGCATACACTTCTGTCAGTGCCTGGCCGAGTTTCTCAGGTTCTCCCCGCAGGATGACAGTCTCTGAACTGCTATCACTGGGTGGTATTTCCACAGATACTCCTGTGCGCTCCAGGATCTCTTGCAAGCTGTTGCCCTTTGGGCCAATGACATACTTGTGTTGAGACTTCCTCACTTCTACAGCAATGCTGGTGGTTTTCTTCTTCTGCAGAAAGGAAAAGTGAAATCTTGAGTACAGCTTGTTGAAAAAGTAATAGCATAGTTATGCTAAAAACATTTTTTATACAAAAAAACAAAAAACAACAAAACATTATTGATTATTATAACAAAGTAAACCTTATTGATCATTAAAACAAACGAAATAGTGTGACAGCCCTGCTTTTTAACTACAGGTCACAGAATCACAATAGTTAGGTATCAGAAAGGCCTTAATAGATATCAGACAGTACTGAGAAAAAGGTACACTGTCATTACATTTGAATTTTTTCATTAAGGTTTAAAGAGACCACTCAACGCTTTAAATTGATTTAATTTATGCATATAAGTGTTACATTAATAAATTTAAAATTCATGACTGCAAACTGCAGACTCCAATTTTCCTTACCTTTTCTTCATAAATTTGACGGATTCTTGCTACTGCCTGGGCCAACTGATCTTTCTCCCCAGTGCACACAATTTCAGTCTTGTTTACACTTGGTGGTGGGATATTAATCCTTGTTCCAGTTTCTTGCATTATCTCATTAACTGTCTTGTTGTAAGGTCCAGCAATGAAAGGGTGGTAGGCCTTTTCGATTTCCAAACGTTCCACTGCTCGTTTATCCTGATTGTTAAAAAAAAATCCGGGTGATGAGCAGTTCAAAACTGTTAAAAGGCAAAATAACATTCAACCCCCAAACCACACACTTATAGGTTAGTAGTTTCTCACCTGCTCGGCTGAGATGAGCAGAATCTCATGCCGGGCTTTTTCGATGCCCTCTTTGGTGCCAGTGATCTTAATCTGGTTACTGGCATCCTCGGGCCGGGGGATCTGAATCTTGGTAGCGGTTTTCAACTCTAGGTCCTGCAACTTCTCTCCATTTTTACCAATCACAAAACGGTGGTGTTCCTTGGGAATAGCAACTGAAGCTGAGGCCTAGACGGACATTGAAAAAGTTTGGTTAGAGGTGCAGGAATGATCATTGAGCTGAGAGACTAAAGACTCACACTTCAAAGGTAGTATAGTCATAAAATTTAACAATGCGAATATAAGACAGTAGGTTACAGCTGGAGTTTTTTTTAAATACCTTTGCAATGCTTTGTACTAGAATCATTTTAGTGTTTTAAAAATGGGACAAATTAAAGAATATTATATTATCTACAGTAACCTTTTTATAAAATGTAACTTATTTTTCTTAAAGTAAAATCTTTGCAGTTTTGTTACATTTTGTCTTTGAATTTAATAAAGTCAATATAGAAGGTGTGGAGGGCTGGAATGACGGAAAATCAGGGAATGATACTGATGGGAGTTTACTATGGTTCCCTCCTTATGACCATAGGACACATATGGCCTTTCCACTAAGAAAGTAGTAAGAAGCTGTTAGAAGCAGGAATCAAATCTAAGCACAAGAGTCAATTACAAAAGGCAGCAGAAAGGACTCTGCAACCATTGCTAAATAAAAACCTGGGTTCAACTTTAAAGGCTTATAAGCACATAGGTCCAATTCGTTTCATCCTCACTCGCTCTACCCAATATAACCACGTAAAATGAAGTTGTAATTCGTTAGTCGTTAGTCTCTGCCATAAACTGAACAATCTAGGTTGTAGATAATCTAATATGCATATCTTAACTAATTAAATACTGAATTTTACCCCTATCTCATCCCAAGCACTTTTTTGTCCATCTACAACCGCTGACCAGAAGCCTCGGACCTACGGTTACCATACCATACCATTATCCCCTACTGGATATACATTTCAATCATTTAGTCCATTTAAACTGTCATTGTTTGTGACTCATCCCACTGATAACTCCTCATTGGACTGTGGTACGCATTTTGCATTTCAGAAAATCTGTTTCCTTATCCAGTCTCCAACATTGAAACCTACCCTATGTTAGAGAATAGCCATGCCCAGTAACTAGTCTACAGAACATTTAATTACATAGCAATTCAAGGCTAATTGTCATTCACACTGATGAAAATTGTAGCATTGGTCAAACTTGAATGAAACAGGCAGAAAACATCAAAGCAAGGTATAACCACAAAGAAAATGTATACTGATCAGACACAGAGGTATTTGTGTAATGAAGGGCTTTGAGCAGCAAAGCAGAAAGTAACTGCCATCCTTCGATACACAGTATATGGGAAACAATCCTCTACTGACTCTAGATGCTGCCAAAATAATCTGTTGATGAACACTATTAAAAAACATTCCCCAGTATGCAGTTAATTTAACCTTAGGGGGATTCTGATTGCATCACGTTCATGAATTCTCTCCCTTTGCAATCTTCCTTTAGAGCCTGCACATCCCTCTGACACAGCCTCTGTATCTTGGGAGTAAAGTGTCAAGGCTACAGCTCAACATCTGTTTTAAGATATGCAGTATTTACAGACTTCTTACCTGTGTCTGCAGCCTGGTCACTATCTCTTTTCTTGCCTTCATAACCGAATCGAGTTTTCCAGAAACCATGATGGACAAGCCTTGGTCTTTAGCCAGAGAAAGCTCTAACTGAGCCCCAGTCTTCTGCATGATGTCCAAACAAATCTTTGCCTGCTCTCCCTCCCCAAATTGAGCCATGTCCTTGTACCTGCGTTCCTCCAGAGGGACATGGAACACCTAAAGGGGTCAAAAACAGAAGCCTTCTTAATGACTACCATAAGTTTATTGAATAGGCAAAATTAACTTGAAAACTTACTCATATAATTGTTTGCCTAAGAACAACTTATCCCTAAGAAAGTTAAGGGAAACCACATAAGACACAACATTTTCAGGCAAGTTCATACAATGCAGAAATAATTTTCATATTAAAATTCACATCAAGAGTGTGTCATCATTGCTTTGGGATTTACAGAAGATTGTTCAAGGGCCACACCTAGAAATAATTTTGAGTTAATTTCCTTTTTATATAAAATAAAAAATTTGGAAAAAGTCAAAACCTAATAACTCCAAGCACGTTTCTCCACTGGAATGCCTCAGGTGGACAATTAAACCCAACAACTATACAGTGTACAGAATAATTTAGATTTTCCTAAAATTGTTTCAAAAAATGATAGTCCTAATGCAACATTTCACATCACCATATATTTATTGAGCAAACAGAAGGATACATTTCGAGCAAAATGTTACATGAACACTGAAAAGGGTAAATGAAAGCCTTTTTTCCAAAGATTTACATTTCTGTTTACCCAATCTGGTGAGCCAAGTACCTATGCCAGACCATTGCCATTGTACAAAAGGAATTCTATTCCTTTTTCCACACATCAGAAACACCATCAGATCCATGTTTATGCATCCTGGTGAAAATTGAAGTGGTGCACTGGTTTTAGTTTTTTTAACAAGAAAAAAGGCAAGAATCATTATTATTATTATTATTATTATTATTATTATTATTATTAAACAGTATTTATATATAGCGCCGATATATTATGCAGCACTCTACAATAAATAGGGATGGTAAAGAACAGAAAATTACAAACAATGACAGGAGGAAGGGGGGACTCTGACCAGAAGAGCTTGGATTATTTTAGATGTATGTGTCCCTGTTTTTTTTTTTTTTTTTTATATATACACAGTCCTGGTGACCATTGCCACTAGAACAGAAGGGTCAATTGTTCAAGGATTTTCCCTTTATTTTGAATAGACCCGCCTTCATTTGTTCCAAAATCAAACAGAAATTGGCTGTAGAAAAACTTCGGAACATGGCAATCACCTGTGTCTAATCTATAGAACCCCCTTATGCCCATTATCAACAGCAGAAATGCTGCAGAACTAACCTGAGTTATAACGGAAGACTTGATAGGCCGGATCTTGCTCCATGCGCCTGCAGGTTCAGAAGTAGTCTCACTGGTAACTGCCTTTTCCGGGAGGGGTGGGAATGCATCTTTGTAAGTGGGGGGATCGTTTTCCTCCTCTGATCCCATGGTTGCCACTGTAAAAGACAATGAGTTATTTAAGTTCTACTCAAAAGCAGACAATTTTATAACAACTGTTGAAGAAAAAAAGATCATTAACCTCTGACCGGTGGTTGGGTCAGTCCACTGCGATGCTCATCAAAGCTTTCCTGGGTAAGAACCGCCACCGAGCTCATTGTCCCACGCAAATCCGTGTAACCACTGCAAAATGAAATACGTTTTTAAATGTATTTAGTATTGGGTTTTAATATTCATATAGCCTAGCATACAAAGGTCCTTAGGACACAAAACACTTTTGCACATCAGACAGCTGATAGTAATTACTTTAACAGGAGAAATATTTAGCCTTAATCTTAATATTTTAGCCCCTGCTTTCATTTTGTTCTTCTAGAATCTTATTGAACATATCTTGCTAATCAAACCACCATAATCAAAGCTTTGCCTGGCAGCAATCACCATCCCTAAAAAATGCATGGTATACAGTCTGTATGACCCGCCTGATTGTACCCCCACGCCCTCCCAAAAAGATATTTCAAGAATGAGGTCAGGCAAGACAGGTTTAGAGGTATGTTCACTGGTAAGTTTTCTTCAAGACCAAATATGAGGCAAATGTTGCAACAGGAATAATGCACTAGATAATAATTAAGTTAATATGGCATCAATATTCATAATCTGAAATATGTTCTTACCTTGAATTTTGAGCACTCTTATGAAATGTAAATGCAGACTGCTATATATGGATAACTTCATTAATGTATGTTCTTACCTTGGAGGTAAGCCAAGGTTATCTGCTACAACTTTCAGCCTAACTTTATGAATCTGCTTAAACCTGATTAACGGGTATCTCAAAGTGAACCAGGCCCTTTATGTATTCACCCAATCAAGACTAGCCACTGGTATTTTTAAAACACCCAACTGAGAAGCAATAAATTGAAAAGTAACCAGAAATAAAATTTGTACCATACCCCACTACAATTTTGTTTTGCCAGAAATGTAGGGAGTAATCTAGTACATTTAGGGTCACAAAATTCAGTTTGAATATATTTATTAATGTATACCAGAAGACATGACTGCTACACATCTTAATAGTAATAAATTATTCTATTATGAAAAATATGGGGTAGGAAGAAACCCCCATGAAGTTCTGTGGCTTCACATAAAAAAACCTGTCAATGTGATATTTAAATTGAAGAGTTTCGGCAAATACATAAAACATTTACCGTGAAATAGGCCTCAACATTACAATAAATGATATATCCCAAACAAAAAAAAATAAATAAAATTTTTAACCCTATGCATATAACCTAATAACTCAAGCCTAGAGGAGTTTGGTGATACAAAGGTACAGTCATTAACTTTCTTTGCGTCTGGAAGAAAAGAAGTTTAATCTCCAGGTAAGGAAGGGATTCTTCGCTGTAAGGTTTGTGAAATTGTGGAATAGGCTCCTTCAGGAAGTAGTTTCAGCAAATACTATAGATTGCTTTAAGAAAAAACTGAATGATTTATAGAAGCACAGAATATAACTGGGTATTAAAGCTTTAAAGTAAAGATAACAAACTGTTGATCCAGGGAACATCCGATTGCCTCATGGAATCAGGATTTTTTTTCTCCCGTTGGAGCAAATTGTACCAGGGTTTTTTTTTTGCCTTCCTCTGGACCAACTATGTCCATAGGGTTTTTTTTATCTAGGATATGTTTATTTCCTTAGTGGTTGAACTTGATGGACTTTTTTCAACCTGACTTACTATGTAACATACCAGCTAAAGGGTCAAAAGCCAGAAAGTCCGTCCGGTGAGCTGAACGCCTTTATCAGCCTGCCAGCTTCTGAAAAAGAAACGATAGACACAAATTTTAGTTACATACAGAAGAAGCATCTTTGACAACTAAAACAAGAATGTCTAAGCAGTTTTTTTTTTTGTTTGGTTTTTTAGGGGTGGTTGCTTAGAACTGAAATGAAGTTGGCCAGCCAATTCAAGCATTTAACAACATAATTTTGTAAAAAGTCTGTTAGTTTTGTTAAATCTATCAATACATGGGAATGTCATTATGCATTCCACTGGAAATCACAACAAATGGCAAAGGAGCCATGTTCTGCCTGTGTATTGTAAGGAAATTTACTACAGACACATGGACAAGCATAACGCATAACAAGCTTCCTTTACACCTTTTCAATTTGTGCCTCCATCCAGCTGAGAAAACAGCTGACAATCAACATATGTAAACAGGACAGAAAACAAACAGTACTGACAAGAACAACTTTTGGAATGGAAATGTAGACTCTGCTCTAGCACTATTGTGTTGGCCATTTTAACGGCTATGCTGAATTTTACATCCACCATTTGTGATAGCTGAGCTTCCCTGAGTTAAAACAGATGTGTTTAAAAAGATGAAGTCTGCAGTTCATTACCAGCTACACAGCAGCAGTTGCTTTTACAGCCATGTGAATGAAATATCCATAAGGCGAGAGACACTTGAAAGCTTTATCTGCAGAAGTGTAGCTGTGTTGTGAAGAATTCTACATAAACAATCCCAGCAACTTATCCTCTGCTGAAGGGCTCTATGGGGACGGTGCAGATGTGTTCAGTGTCTCATAGGGTGCGATCCCCTAGAGAGAAGCCCAAGGTTCTACATGAACAAATTCCCTCAAGCCTCTACCTCACCTGCACATCACACTCTTAACCTAACTGCTTCCAAAGTATAGAGAAAACAGAAAAACCTGACATCCAAAAAAATTGGTGTTGGTGGTCATCACCGTTATATAACCAAGACTATAGCTCCAGAAACACCAACTACTTATTTATTTCACAGCGAACAAAAAACATTGAGACAGAATTCTTGTGCTGCTTGATTGATAATTGGGTTTTAGAATGGAATAAGCCCAAAATTTTGAGCCAATTAGAAGCTAACCTAACCCAGCCCGCCCCTTGCTAAACACATATTTGGCTTTAAATCGTGCCTATGGCCTCCTCCGCTGGCTAATCTCCGGTGCACTAACCATGCTTGACAAGTAGCTTTTCATAGAGTATGGGTACTCTCTCCAGCTTTTCCTGGCTCAGGAACTGGTGCTATAAAGCAGTGGTCCCCAACTTTTTAGACCTCACGGATCACTAAAATTTCGGACTCTGGACCGCGCATGCGCGGGGAGCCTGGAAGGGGAAGAAACTTCCCCCCAGAATGACATCATGATGCCAGAACCTGCTCACTCAGACCTGCAATGGGAGAGAACGCGGGTGTACCCAAAAACACAACCCGCCTACAACTCTGCGCCTGCGATCCATACGGGAGACATAGCTCTGGCCGGTGTGCCCCCCCCAAGCGGGGTCTTTCTCCTGATCCCGCTGGGGGGGGTACACTGGCCGGAGCCATGGACCACAGAATGGGGACCACTGCTATAAGCATCACTGGAAGCTACAAACTGTATACCACAGCCACTATTGCAGTGCAAGTACACATTTGGAAAGGGAGGGTTGGAAGAACTCAACAGTAGAAAGTGAGGGAGGGGATGATCACTAGGGGAGTAATTATAGTGTTCCAAAAAGTCAATTTCTAGGCCAAGGAAGGAAGACCCCAGCTGATAAAGAATGAAAATATATACCACCTCACATTAAAATAAAGTAGATTCCTTTAAGCCAGGAAACCAGTAGATTTCAGAAAACACAGATTACCTTTTAGAAGAAAAAAAAAATGACACCTGCACTTGAGGCATATTTCCCTTTTATAAGAAAAATACAGGAACAGCATGCAAATATTTGCACCGAATTACCAACCCAGTAAATGTGTTAAGAACAAACTTCAACAGGAGCTTAAAGTAACTCTTAATTACCTGCAGTAGTATGCAAAACCCCCACCAAGCAAAGCTCTAATACTTCCTGGAAGGGATTGCCTACTCCCTATCATTGTCATTCTATTGTTACTGTGGCTTGTGCATTAGGAATGAGTATGAGGCTGGAGGGGGCAATCAAGGTCTGATACTAGCAGAGGGTTGAATACTTTGCCCATCCTAAATATTTCCCATTTCAGTGTAGCAAACAACTGCATGCCAACGCAATACTACTTCCCTGTCCTGCTCCAAGAACTATAAACATGAAAACCCTACACCCAACAGTCCAGATAAGTGTTCTGAATGCTCTGCTGCACCCTGTGGATCCATCCATTGAGCATATAACACTACAGGACTCACAACAAAGAGGACTAGCATAGAATTTACTCCTGGTTAAACACAACCTGTACCTCCTGAAAAAATGTTGGAAGCTGGTGATTGTTTGCATTCTGAAGACTGCCTATTACATAATTCCTAACCATCCATACTTTGTTACGGAGATGTGGAGGGGGGGGATGTTCTGTAGACTTGACAATGCTGCTCTTTTGGGCTGGGTTCATTGAGGTTGCGGTGCATTTACCGGTACCACTTCCTTATCCTAGGGAACCACTGCCTCTGGGGAGATGCTACACCTAGCTTCTCCTGGCAGCAGCTCTATTGAGATTAAATAGGGGCAGCTGTGAATGTTACCATTACTACTCATTGCCACCAGTTGTCCAATCAGCAGTGTGGTATGAATGGCAAAGTGGCTGGCAAGAAAACTTGACCATCCGTAGACTGAAATGGTTTTATTTATGGGACCACTAGGTGAAAAAGAAGGCTAAAAAATAGAAACAGGTAAGCTGCAAATCTATAATTTTTTTTGGCTTTATATAAGCTTTGGGTAGTAGCAATTCTTCTACCACTCCCACCCACCTCCCTGGCTACAATAAGCAACCCATCCATTTTCTTTAGTCACAGCCTTTAATCAACTCTAGCAGCCAAAAAGTGTCCTTGTTATAACCTGAGATACAAGAGTTGTGTAAAAAGCACAACAAATTATATGGCAATCACATACTTTGAGCGTCTTGTACTGGCAAGGCTTTGCAGGATATGTGATAGAGTTCAGGTGAAAAATTCTATTTTATGTCTTGAAACATTTCTTTTGTCAGGGATAAAGAAAGCTGCTGTACAGAAGCTAGAAAACTATACATCTCAATGATTTCACACCAATATTAGGAATTTATTCATTCTCAGTCCTCAGGAATGAAAGATTTTCTAACAAGATGGCAAATATATCAGATACACAACCATTGCCATTTTCCAAAGAAGGACTGAATCACCTTATATTATTACTACTAGATAGGACTACTTATAATGCAAATACATTAGTTATAGAAGTTGTGGGTACATGGAAATTATTTTGGAATAGGATGGATAGGTTACAAGATCTAAGTATATTTTTAGTGGCCAGTTTAGGTGTGAACATTTTTTTATATTATAGACTTTAGACTTAGACTATAGACTTTGTATTATGGATAAATCAAATTTGCTTGTTACATTTTTGAAATGCAACATCTTCCACTTTGAAGGGTTCAGTTTGCCTATCCCCCCACTCAAGAAATGCAAAGATTAAACCTCAGTCTACCCAGCCTTGAAGAGAAAGTATAGCGTGGTCAGATAGGACAATAACTCATCCCGCTTTATTAATTACTACAGGATACCAAATTGTAAATCACTTCTCCAGTGTCTATTCTGTATCTCACTGGTCAACTTGGAATTTTTTTAAGCCAGATGGCTTATTTTGTATCTCATTATTTATGTTCGATTGTTTGTTCAATTTTATTTACGTTCCACTGTTTGTTTAATTTATTACCTGTTTAACCTTACCCCATTGCCTTATATAAAAACTTTTTGAAATTTATAAAAAAAAAAAAAAAAAATTAAAATGTGAAATACAATAACTTGTTTGTGATTTTAGTATTGGGTTTACATTACAAAACTGTATTAAATCCCAAACCAAGGTTAATGCTTTGCTACTTAACTTTTAGATTAAGCTTTGTCTGTGTAGCTAATCCTATCCTGTGGCCCTTCCCAAAAAAAAATCCTACCTCCAAAAACAAATAAGAAAAATAAAAGCCACTGCTCTCAACTAGTTTTATATTTTCAAACAAGTTTTCTCAACAAGCTTTGCATGAACAATGTTTTTTCTTGCTTGAGAAACTTAAATTAAAGGCTGTTACATTTGCATATGTTAGCTAAATCAGCAGATGTTCCATAATTACTTTGCAAATAAAGATTTAGAATTAAGAACAATTTAGTACGAGCGCCGAAGCAGAGCTGCAATAAAACATCACTAAAGGATTCTACAATAGTTTGCAGCCTTTCATGTTTACTTAAAAGAAACAATTCAATTTAGGAACAAAAAAAATACAAAAGTTTGGCGAGTTGACATGTCAGGAAACACATGGAGGGGGTTCAAAGTGGACTTTAGGACATACTAGGTCACGTCCTGATTGGGATTCTTATTTAACTGCCCAAGGAAAATACTTTGTAGGACCGCTGGAGAATCCACCCCACCAATTACAAGTCAGCGTTGAGAAGAAATGTGTTTTGTAGGCAGACTTGCTTGGTGATAAGTAATGAGGAAGTGATAGAAGTGCACTGGAGGGATCAGCCAGGATCAGTGTGACCTGCTACGGAGCTGGCAGGTGTGTATGTGCTGAGAAGGAGCTGTGATCATGGAGTAAGGCTGGAGGTTAGTGATCA
The DNA here is from genome assembly GCF_032062135.1 of Pyxicephalus adspersus. Lineage (NCBI taxonomy): Eukaryota > Metazoa > Chordata > Amphibia > Anura > Pyxicephalidae > Pyxicephalus > Pyxicephalus adspersus. Next base: position 34,077,845 of record NC_092861.1, on the reverse strand, counting down.
GCAAGGACAGGCCCCTCTGTACTGCCACCTCAGCACAGCCTGTATTACCGGTATGGGGGAGGGAGGGAGAGATTTAAAGAGACACAGCTCCCTGCCAGCTCAGCACACAGTGCTTTCCACCCCAGATTAACCCTTCCGCTGCTTAAAAAGCCACTTAAAAGCTTTCTAGAGAAAGTAGCCCTAATTGAAAACTGATCTGCATTTATTTTTTACAAGCTTGGGACAGGTTCCTGCTGTATGCCATATGAAAGCAAATAAGTCCACATTAAATTAAAGTCTTCCTTGCAAGCAAAACTTTTTCTAGCCAACCACTGAAGTCGGGCATAAAAAAATGAAAATATAATGCACAACTAAAAGTTGCATCTGCTTGGTTTTACAGTCATCAATGGCAATAACGGTATCTAATTACAGTTGCTTTTTAGCCCGATATGTAAATATCTTTAATCAAGTTTGCATCTCGGATTAGTCACAGAGTAAATGTAAGCTTCTTCCAAAAACAGAAGGCACAGAAAGATTCCTTCAGAAGCTAGAATGCTTGGAATTATGGAATGCGAGCCGAAAGAGCAGCCAGGCTGAATGAAAATGTCTTTATAAAGCCGGACATGGGGGCGGCTACACAACGCTACACATCAGATGAAGACCAGCAATGGTGTGCAAAGACTGCTGGCCAAGTCAATCTGTTATGGGATAGGCAAATGATGAACGCAGATTATCTGATTTTAAGGACTTACACTACGTACACACATCCAACAGTTCTCGCCCCATAACTGGCTCAGGAACGATATCAGGGAGAATCTGGCGTGTACAGCGCCAGTCGTCCATCCTCCGAACGACTGTCCTGGTGGATCCACGGACAATGAAAAACTAACCATCCTAATGAAAGGGAAGGGGAGAGTGCACAGCGGGGTGCCACTCCGTCGTTTTCCCCCTCACCTCTTCATGGAGCAGAATGATGCTGTATGTACAGCACGCGTTCATGCATCGTGCAGTGCTAGTCGTTGGAAAGGATCGTGAAAGACTACGTGAAATGGTTCTCGATTGATAATCGGCTTAGGGCTGATATCGGTTGAAAATCTCTCATGTATGACCATTCTGGCAGATCTACAGACAACAAATGATTGTAATAAAGTGAAGAGAGCACAGGGGGGTGCTGCTTTGTTGTTCTCCCCCCTGCTCTCTCCATAGAGCCGAATGGCGCTGTATGTACAGCATTCCTTCATGTATCGTGCAGTTGTTTGTCGCTGGAAAGGATCGTGAAAGATTAGGAAAAAAAATGGCACCCTGCATAGAAGTTCAAGATCTACCCCACAGTGTTCAACCCAGAAATTTTCATAAGCTGGGTGGGAAGAAATTGTAAGCGGGTGGCAGCCTCTGTTTTGTGACCCAACTCTCCAGTAACCACCTAAAAACAACTGGGTGAATACTGAAAAGTGCTGGGGAGAAAACGGACCCCTTCTGTTTCATGGATCACAGTAGTAAGTAAGTAATCACATGCTAAACAATATCTGGCTTCTGGTCCAATATTGTATGCAGTGGCCCTACCAATCCCTACTTCAACACAGGATATATTAGCAGAGTCCAGGCCAGAGACTGAACCACAGAGAAGGGAGACCAGGAATCTGACAGTTGTTTTTTTTTTTTCTTAGCAAGAGTTGGACTTAGAAAATCCCTATTAATAAACAGTATTTATATAGCACCAACATATAACGTAGCGCTGTACATTAAATAGGGGGTTGCAAATGACAGACAGACACAGACAGTGACAAAGGAGGAGGAAAAGACCCTGTTCAAAAAGCTTACAATCTAAGAGTATAAACACTAAAACAGGATTTCCTTTAAAAAAACAATTGAGTAACACACAGCAATTGTTCATATTTAAAAAGTAGGCAGAGCACATGAGGAAATAATGGATTCACCTAGCACTGAATAAATTGGGGATGCACAATAGAGTTGGGAGGACAACGCAGGTATAAATCACAGAAAATTGGTCTCATATTGGGACAGCCATTGCCTTGTTGTTCTGTGGTCACAGATATAAAACTTCTAAAGTACATAGAACAGGAAAGTCACAAGCCCGTACCTGCAAATTTGTATCCGATTGGTGACGTAAAGTATTCGGTATTATCAAGATGGTTATGGCATGACACCCAGGCCACAAACATTAGGAGCAGACAATTTTTCTCGTGACAAGTTCACTTTATCTGCTTTTTGCTTGTTCCCTCTTTCCATAAAGCAAATTTAAAACTTAATATAGGAACCCTTGTACTGTTAATGCATACAGACCCAAACTGCACTGCCACCCTGGGAAAGACGTCTTGAGATGGCACAAGAGTTCGGGCCTGAGATGGCACAACAGTCACTTTGTGTCCATGATGCAGTCCTCAGCACCTAAACAACCAAACATCAGACCCAATGACTGTTATAATGAGGGATTACCTTGGTCCTATCCTGAACCTGAACGGGGATATATCGCAGCCATATAGTGGGCGATCATATCCGTGGTGCCATGTGGGTAAGAGAGTAAGAGCAGAGCAGGTGATGAGACAGGTTACTCCTTTTCAGTTATCCCTGAACTTTTAAAATATTAGGTGACTTGCTAGCTCTCCTAGACTGAACTTTCTGATTCCCAGATCCTATATTCCACCAATCTGAAAGTACATAACTTGGGATTCTGCCTACGGATCATAAAAGAAGATTATGGGACAAAAGGCAAAGTTAAGTCACACTTCTAAACACCGATAACAGAGATCCCTTTTTTGGAGCAAAACTGTAAAAACTGAAACACACAGGAGAACCCCCCCCCCCCGAAAAAAAAAAATAAAAAATAAATAAGAAACAACTTTATTCAAAAGAAACATTTGCTAAAAGTTCCCAATAAGATAGAAACAGATATGTGTTACTCCTAAAATTGAGTTCACAGATATGTGTTAAACAGAGTGCCCCCCCCCGAAAAAAAAAACTAAAAAATAAATAAATGAAAACACATTCAGACAGATGTTAAGGACAAAGTCCAGTATTTTTCATATTTAAGAAGTCCTGTGGTATTTTCACTTGCAGAGATTGCAACATAGACTGCTGCCTGGGAGGTGGATTAGGAGAATTTCACCTCCCCCTCTCCGAACTGTGCACACCCCTCCCACCCCAGGCCTCTTTCTATGCCAACGTCACCATTTCAGGCTCAGGTTGAATCTCTCCTCCTAGCTAGGTATGAGTATCAGTATAACGCTATAGGTAACATACAGGTAACAATTAACAACCAGACAAAAACTTTTTAAAAAGTTAAACACAATCGCCTGCTTTGCCACGTACTGTCATTGTGTTAAGAATTTATCGTCCCAATGTAACTGAACTTTGATCAATAGTGAATGTAAGATATATAGAAGCATTGAACTATTACTTTAGGCACGGAATATTACACCAATATCAACACAAGGTTTCCATTCACCAGAGGGGATACAAAAGGCCACCATAAATCCCATATGGCGTACACCTGTAAAGTCTTCCTCCATTGTTGTAAAAGACAATGAAGCTTTAATCTTCTCCAATAGCTGGAAGACCAAGTCGCAGGTAATAAAACGAGACGCCACGGCTTTACTAGGCCATGTACCAAACCCACACCTCTGATTACAAGCAGAAAATAATCTGCAACATTGCTGGTTTACTTTTACTGATTTCTAATTCAATAGTTTAGGTTTTATTAGCCGAGTACATGGCTGGGATTACACACAATTTATGTATTCTGATAACCATATGGTTCAGGTAGAGGGACCGGTATATGAGCAGGGGATATAAAGTGCACTATGGCTTCATTTACAGTAAAGGATCAGCCTTTCACCAAGGTGATATTTCTTGAAAGAAGAATTACCCAACACTTTCCTTTATCTTTCTGGCCTTTGCGCTCCCTGCCTGGAATAATCTCTCATCCATCTGCAGCCTCCACGATAAATCCATAGAAAGGTGTAAAACGAATGGCAGATCACAAGATCGCCATGCAGGAAGGCGGATCGGGGGAGATCGCCATGCAGGAAGGCAGATCAAGAGACAATCATCATCATCATATTGGACAAGCCAAGGAAGAAGATGAATGGTAATCACCGGCACCCAACAAATACTGAAATTTCAGCCCTGGACAAGCTGAATATCACCAAAAGCTGCAGATTTGTCATGTATGGTTATGACATGACTATGGACTTTGTACAGCGCTGCATAATATGTAATAGTAAAATAGTAGTAATATGTAATATTAGGCCGACAGATCCCTGGAATAAAATAACATGGTGGCTGCAAAGCCTACTGGACTGCTGATGATCTACAGAGTGATTGTAATCATGGGATGTGATATTTTGGGTCAGTAAGTGTTGGATCCCATCCATACTGATGTGAAAGGACTGCCATGGCAGTGCTGGGGATATGTAAGAGGGGATTGCAGAAGACAGTGATCACCAGAGATAAGGACAATACAAGGGATGACACAGATCTGAATGCTATAGGGATCCCCCACCAATCCTCTACATGCAAGGGGATCACCCACCGACCTCCGCATGCAAGGGGACCTACATGCAAGGGATCCC
>NC_092861.1:34026850-34071693 GCF_032062135.1 Pyxicephalus adspersus | reverse complement strand
TCCCCAACCAATTTCTATATGCAAGGAGATCTCCTACCGATCTCTACATACAAGGGGATCTCTACATAAAAGGGATCAGGACAGATGCAGGGCTCGCCAGTCAATGACAAGTGTTCTGTGTTGTACAGTGCCAGGCTCACGCAATCCCAGCCTGAGTTTACTCCACGTAGGCAGCAGCAATCGCCTCCCTCCCCGCTGCACTTCCGCTAGCTGCCCCCCTAGTAATATCATCAGCTGGCCCTTGCTAATACCAATCCCTGTCCTCCCGACACCCGGTCACCATCCCCCGCCTGACCCCCGTATTCACTCACTCCGCGTCCCGATCCGCTGACTGCCGGGGAAAGCTGCGGCCGTCTCGTCCAGCTCTTATATAGAATACGGCTCGGCCTATCAACTAAAGGAACGTCATCGGCCGCGACACGTCAGCTCGAAGATGGGGCAGGGGAATGCAGTAAGAGCAGGAAACGGATATGCGTCTGCCCTGACTGAGGAAATAGTTTTTTTTTTTTTTTCTGAAACTTTATTGACGTGTAGGTTAGTGACACGTTGTACAATATACAGCAGAGAATAGTAGAAATAGCACAGGGTTGATGTGTTATACAAAGAGTCTGTGCAAGATTGTTTGATATGTGGTGCTTTGTAGTATTGGATATTTATCCTATAACCTAATCACACTTTTAATAACTGTTCCATGCATAATTGGCTTCCCCCCAAAAATTGACCTAGACTGTATTAATGACATATGACTATGGTAGGGACTATAAATTGTGAGCCCCTTTGAGGGGCAGTTAGTCACATGACTATGGACTTTGTACAGCTCTGCGTAATAGAATGGCGCTATATAAATACTGTGTAATAATTATATTTTCTCCATCTCTTAGATTGTAAGCTCTTCAGGGCAGGGTCCTTTCCTCTCCCTGTGTCTCTGTCTGTTATTTGCAACCCCTATTTAATGTACATCACTGTGCTGATTCCAACTCTGAACTCAGAATTTGCCTATCACGTACAGATTTTAAGTTATGGGCATGCTATAGCTGTTCAAATGGTCGGTAATTGGGTAATGTATTTTTACATGGGAACATTATAACAGTTGCAGTTACCACTATGCCTGCTGCTGCCTCAGCTGAATCACGTCCCCTGGTGGCAATACATGTTCCAGCAGCGGCTGGGCAAGTCAGAAATAGGTATATAATGCAAAATGGACCAAGGGCTTGTCTCTAGTGCGAAATCATCTTATTTGATAGTACAGCTAGGCCATAGCGAGTCTGTTTTGAGCTAAAGATGAGTAGGCGTAGCTGTGTTAATAAACCGGACAATTTTTGCTATAATTGTGGCAAATATACCCGTGTGATCAATGCAAGAACCTAACCAAGAGGATGATTTGCTTACATGTATTACTTTGTTTCAATCAGTTTTATTAGATTTTCAGAGAAAAAAAAAATAACAACAGGTAACATAACAAAGAATCAAGTATATAACACATACATCGTAACAAACATAACATTATAGGCTTCAGATTAACAGTCATTCAATACCAAAGAGCTGTACATACCCAAAAAAAATTTGACAGGAGAAACAAACAGTTCTAGAGGGATCATATAGCACATGGTAAACCTGTACGAGAACAGCTACATATCTGCTATCGGAAGCGTATAACATAGGGTGTAAACCAATAGTCATAAACAACATAAAAATAAAAACACAAACAGACACATATAACAAATCAGCCCAGGGGAGAAGGGGGGGGGGGAGGGGGGGATGCCCAGCGGTACAAAAATAAAAGAGATAAATATTAACCCTCAATACCCATGTATTACTTTGGATGTGAAATTGGAGATCAGGATAAAAGCTGGGCACCTCATATCTGCTGTCACGTGTGTTACGTTGGCCTAACAATGGTTAAATGGGAAAAGGAATAAAATGCCATTTCCTATGCCTATGGTTTGGCATGAGCCAAAAGACCATTACTCGGGCTGCTACTTCTGTATGAGTAAAATTGCTGGGTTTTCGATGAAGACTAAAGCTACGTACACACTTTTAATGGTTTTAGCACGATATTCGGGGCAGGGCCGATATCGGACGAGAATCTGAAGTGATCGTAAAAGTGTATGGAAGTGTGTATGCGGCTTAAGTCAAAAATCGTCTATTCTGATTGTGAATCTGCTCTGAAGCCAGTGCCACATGATGCAGAGAATCCAGTGCCAGGCCCTCCTATATCTGTTGGAACAGACGGTGACATGTGGGATGAGGAACAGGAGGATGATGTCGATGTTAATGAATGTTATGAACCCCAATTTGAAGAGGGTAAGCACAGATTTGGATGATCTAGTAAGGGACCTGTCTTTGTTGCACAAAACTTTCTGGGCCACCAGCGAGCTGAAAACCATGCTGAACTTGTGAACAACAAGCTAGCAGCATTCTATCAACTTGGCTGCCGAGTGTCAATTAAAATGCATTTCTTACATTCCCATCTGAACTTCTTCCCACAAAATTTGGGTGATGGGAGTAATGAACAAGGAGAGAGGTTCCACCAGGTCATTTGTTATGGAAACAAGATATGAAGGCCGGTGCCACCCCAACATGATGGGCGACTACTGCTGGTTTCTGCAACGGGAGAGCCACAAACGCAAAAGCAAGTGCCTGAAACACTTCTAAGTGTACATGTGTGTTGAACAAGGACTCAGGTGAATTATGTGTAATTGTATATGTTGTTGCAACATAAAACTACATTTTGTATTGTCCTGGAACTATTAGGCAAAACTTAGTTATGTATAGCGATTACTACCGCGGTAACTGCGGTACGAGAGAATGAAGCTATTCGCGTCTATATGTGTAATTAACCTAAGATCCTGACGTCCTAGACAGAATCGGACATCAGATTTGGATTCTGCACACTTGACTTAGTATAGGACACATGAATTAGACCAAGTAACAGACCATATTTATTTTTTTGTGATGCAGTGTAAAAATAGGGAGTACAAAGCAAGGTTACTCAAGTTTCAGGAGTTTTGGTTCACACTTAGGAATTTACTTCACACAATAGGAACTCCACCTGCTGTTTATCTAAACAATGAGTTAACAACTAATTATTGAACTCATTACTGTATCACATGCACAACTTCAAGACTTTTCTACAGCTGCCCCCACTCTCTGGAATGGTCTTCCTCGTACTATTCAACTTTCTTCTTTTCTCCATATTTAAAAGAGCACTCAAAACCAAAAATCTTTTTAAAATCTCCTACCTGTCTTATTAAACCCTCACTTCTTACCCACCAATTCATATTTCCCTCCTCTTAGATTGTAAGCTCTTCTGTTCAGGGTCTTCTCCTCTTCCTGCATCAGTGTTTATCTGTCTGTCATTTGCAACCTCTATTTAATGTACAGCACTACGTAATGTTGCCGCTTTATAAATAACGTTTATTAATAATAATTCATTCAGGAGTAAACCTGACATTATGAAAATAATCTACCTAAAGTTACATATTTGTTTAGCCCACAATTCAGCTTTAACATAAATGACTGTCTATAATAAGAGGAGTGTAAATTCACAAGCTACCCATGAAGAGATACCCCATACAATGGTTGTAGTTTCAGGAAATGTGCAAGTGTATTACATGCTAATGGATGATTGTGTGAAAATTAATCTGCATTCCATTAGGCCCTGTGACAAATGGGCAGCCTCAAATAAACTTTTCTATTCAGATGAGTCCCATTGTGGATGTGCCCACTATCTACTTAGGATATATGCAGCTTCCATCATTAACATAGGGAGCCCAGAATGGCATTGACCTTCATGTAGGCTCAGGGGCTTACAGTAACAGCTTCTGTTTTTTATTGAGTTGTTATTGTTATTTGCTGTCTTCATTTGAATTTTGAGCCCAGGGTATTTTTATCTCTTGTTGTGTTTTTATTATTATAATTATTATTAGTATTAATAATAAATATTATTTATGTAGCACCAATATATTACACAGTGCTGTACAGATAGTCCTCGAGTTAAGGACATCAAACATACTGATGACTCCTAGATACAAGCGCATGACTTGCAGATTAAATCTTTTGCTTAACACAGCTGAGGTTGTTGGTGATCTTAAGAGCTGAGCTCTTCTGGAGCCTCTTGTAACTCACTAATGACCAAGACAAACTTTGTAGTTGTTTCTTTTTGCATGTCAAAGCACAGATTGCTACAGAAGTTAATTAATGTCTGGGCTCCATAAAGTTTTTTTTTTTTTCTGATTTGTTTGTGATAAATGCACAGTGAGGATTTTATACAGTCACTGACACCACACTGTCAAATAATATGTTGAGACAAACATCTGTCCTAATTATTTATTAAAATAATGTATCTGTTCCGACTTACATACAATTTCAACTTAAGAACAATCCTACAGTCGCTATCTCGTATGTAACCCGGGGACTACCTGTACAATAAACACAGCACACAATAAGGAGGAGGGATATGGAAATATGGGTAAGTAGTATAACAAATTGTCTTGTCTTGTGAGCTCCTCACATGCAAAATATTATTTTGATTGAGTGCACCACTATTTTCCCTTCCATTTGGCTTATTAACTTATTTGTGACAATATTAACGATATGTTTAAAACGTTTAAAAATGAAAATGCATGATCATAAAAAATGTTAAAAGCTCTTGTAGCTGCCCTTTCCTGCATTGCCGCTGGCTGGCGAATTACAGCGCCACCCTCGATTGGCTTATGGCTGAGTAGCGTTAACGAGATTCACCGCATGGAGGATCTTACCTCCACTGTGAGGGGCACAAGCAGGAAAGTGGCAAACACCTGGTTCTACTGGTCCCAATTTATGCTCACCCCAGACTACAGGGACCTTGCTCCCTCAAATTGAAATTGTAATTTCAGTCTGCCTTATTGTTTTATTGTTTTATATGTCTTATTGTGCCATATTTTGCCTCCCACTGCCCCTCTCCCTCTGTTTTCCGCCCCTTTCCCTCATTCGTTATTTGTTTCTGTTCCCAAAGAGTAGTTCACCTTATTTTATTGTATTATTTTATTCTTATTAATTGGTCACTGCTTTGCCCTTTTAGATTTGCGCTTTTTGTATTTTGTTTTTTTATTTTTGTTGTTCAACTTGCTCTGTAACGACTGGTTTGTTACTAAGATTAATGTTTATATAGGTACTTTCCTGCCGCATTCATATTGTGTTTGTGATTTCCTATGATACTTTTGCGGTCTTTATTGTCTTTTGTTTTGAAAATCTTAAATAAAGAATGTTTAAAAAAAAAAAAAAAATGTTAAAAGCTCAACACCCCAACCTATAAATGCAGTTGAAAACAGGGCGCTCGTCTATAAAATCTGGTGTGTGCACAGTGGCCGTTTGATGTTCATGGATCCGTACCGGTGGATCCATGAATGACGGAAGACGAACAACCACAATGGAAGTGAAGGGAGGGTGTGCCGCTTGCTTGTTCGCTCTCCCCCTTTTATCTTTATTGAACAGAATGGCGCTGTATGTACAGCGCTTGTTCATTCACCTTTTAGTCTTTTTTTCGCTGGAAACTATTTTTCACAATCATTTCCATTGACAAAAATCTAACTGTGTGTACACAGCCTTTGTCAAACTTCTGTCAGATTGTGGTTCTTCATCCACTTTCTCCCCCTTTTTCTTTTTAAATTTCAGGCTTACCTTATGAGGAAGGCAGCAGGTCTGGATCTGTTGGTTATTCAGGTGTTCTTCATCCATTAGGATGCGAACCAGGGACCTGAAAAAGAAGAGAAAACAACCCTTAGCAGATCGTTTTGGATAGCTAAGGAAGACCCTTTTAGTTTTTGTTACGGCCTGAATTTTTGAATATTTGGCTTAATCTCTCCTTATGGAAGAGGACTTTAGGAAAAGTAGGGCTTTTATTTGGGGCCTGAGCTGTGGTAGCTAGGCTCTCCTCGGTGATGTTTCATTAAGGAAATTGTTATAAAATCTATGTTTTAATCTCAATATAGTTTTAAAACCAATAAATAAAAAAAGGCTGTGGCCGATTGAAAATCAAAATGAAGTAGTTTGAGTTGAGTGTTATATTTAAAGTAAAAAATAATTTATTAGATAGATTTACCTATATAGTTGAATAGTGTTGGCTATAATCTCATTGGCTTTCAGTTCACTGAGCGCTTCATCATAATTTTTGTCTTATGTACAGGCAAGAAATACAAAACATCAAAATGTACATTTTACAAACTGCTATAGATCACAATAAAGCTTAGTTGCAAAAAAAAAAAAGCAAGTCTTGTCTTCTGATGCTAAATACCAGAATTGTATTAAATTAGTGGATATGATGCATGTGCCTCATGAGTGTGGTAATTATGTAGGAAGGGAAACAAGAGATCCAAACCACAGCATTTACATTTTTTTAAAAATCCCTTAACCACGGTTCTGTAGAACGCTAGGGTTCCTCCAGGGGTTCCTTGAGCAGTGAGCAGTTTTGACCTCCCAGATTTTACTGACACCAATGATCTTTTTTGGCTATCTGTAAGGATGACATTCTTCCCAGAAGCCAGCAATGTAAGAGGCATTAATCCCACTGACTACCATTTTAATGTACTGTGGATATGGTAATTGAAAGAATCCGTTCCCTGAAGACCTGAAAGATTTTTCAAGGGTTCCCACATTTAATAAAGGTTAAGAAAGGCTAGTGTAAGCCTTTATTTTTAGAGGAATGAGTGCCTGGGTATAAGGTAAGTAGAATCGTTGATTCTAGAAAAGTGCATATAGTACAGAGCTGACACACACACACCCCTCAAGGCTGGAAGCCTAATGGATATGATATAAATAGTTTCAAAAGAAGGGTGAAGTTTGTAGGAAGTCCTAGAGGTGACTAAATTGAAGATTAGGAGGGTTTCTTATGCAGAGTGAAAGATGGAATATATCTTATATGGTATCTGCATGATAGTGATGTATGTAGAGGACAGGATATGCTAACACATGAACTTATCACACAATGGATTGCCTGGTCATAGGTCATGTTCTATAAAAGGCCTCCCAGGACAACCTATACCTAAACCCAGGTCTATAACCTCTTTAGTATATTCAGGATTTGAGCTGCAGTTAGGAATTTGCTACTTGTCTTATCTATCCTAATAATCTTAACTTTTCATGGCCTTAAACTACATACACACGTGCAATATGTGTTGTTGTAAATGAACTATTAACAACCAATTGTCCAATAATCGTAAACAAAAAAAGTGCGACAGGACAACAATGCCGATGAACAAGCAATGTCACTGGAAACGAACGACCGTCCTGGTGGATCCATTTAGGCGGCAATCGTTAGCTATATATTGTGTGTATGGTCATGCAGTGATCGTGGATGGTTCTGCGGTACACTTCCTCCGGTACACATGACTTCCTGCATTGTTCAAACGATCATATCTAGTGTGTGTACATTATTGGTTATTATTGGATTATTTTTGAACAATCGTAATGTTACAGCATGCACAGAATTATGCACTATACGATCATTGAAAATTATTGTAAATATTTGTTGATCTGCCGTTAATCGTTCGTTTTCTAACAACAATTATTGCATGTGTATACCTGGCCTTAGAGATTACTACATCCAATCTGTTCCAAAACATGGACTGGCCTTCACACAGGATTCAACACCATCCCTGTTTGGGGTCGGCAATTCATTGTCTTGGTCTTCTGCCCATAACACAGTATTACATGTGCAGACCAAAAGTGTTTTAATTATTGCCTTGCCAATTATATCTGAGGAAAGTTTCAACGTTATCTACCTATAATCTTTGGTTTGTAGCCATAGAGATTAGGGGAACCCATGAGCACCAAACACCAAACAGTTAAATAGGCCTTTAGAAGGTAATATAATAATATGTCTAGATGTGCCTTTGAACAAGACTGCCTTTATGGATATTGGGAACCACATTTCTAGGTGGATTAACAAAATGCCTACTAGAAAAGGTGTACTGAGAAGTTTTATCCAGTGTTTCTTGAGCAGGTACAACTTGCTAGGGAAACTAGGCAGATGTGAGGAGTCATGTCATCCCGGCCCAGCCAACCATCTCCAGGAAGCAAAGAAGGACAATGTCAGAGTCCTAAAATGGAATGGGGATAGGCGTCTGCAGGAATAAGTTGTAGTAAACTGGTCACTGCCCTCTCCATTTATTCTCTTTTGGGTTGCTACTGGTAGAAGCTTTGTGTAGCATCTCCCCTAAGATAGCGGTATCTGCACTGCCAGTCTGGACAAAGGCAGCTATGCAAGATCACACAGCAGTTGACTGTTTTCCATCTGCAAATGATCGGCATAAACACTGAATAAATTAAAAAGGAATGAGAGCAGTGTTAAGGTTTTTGAGATACCACATGCAGCATATAAAGGTGCTCAGCCATAAATCTGGTTCTTATTGCAAGGCTCCAAGACTTTTCTAGAGCTTCCCCAACTCTCTGGAATGGTCTTCCTTGTCCTATTCAGCTTGCTCCTACTTTAAAAGTGCACTCAAAACCCATTTTTTCAAACTTGCCTTTTTCTGTCTTTTAAAACCCTCACTACTTCTCACCACTACATATCTCCCCTCCTATTGTGTGTTACTTCCCCCACCTCCTAGATTGTAAGCTCTTCAGGGCAGGGTCCTCCCTTCCTCCTGTGTCACAGTCTGTATCTGTTATTTGCAACCCCTATTTAATGTTAAAGTGTACCTATACTCAGAATTTTCATTTTACATAAATGGGTAGAGAACCCTTTTATATAGGGTAAAAATTCTGTTTTTTTTTTAAAGAAGGGTGCAGCACCACCCCCTTATTCTCAGTTGCCTAGGTGGTCGAGAATGAATAGGACCGCAAAGCCTCCCGGAATACCTACGTCAGGCATCCTGGGAGGCTCTTGGGCGCTCCTTCTACGCACGCCTGAGCATTTTGGGCATGCGCAGATGAAGCCTTTTTGCTGAGTGAGATTGTTATATTTTTTTAAATTTTACATCACCAGATCTCGCACCTGGGTCGTGTGACGTAGGGTGAAGAACCCGGAAGAGAAGACGAACATAGCGGTGCCCGGAATGCCAGCTCTGGGACGATGCAGGACCAGATGCCTGACACCCCCGGAGTGATCGGTCTGCTCTGTGGGATTAAAGGTGTGTTTTTGTTTTGTTTTTTTAAGTATAGTTCCTCTTTAATATGTTGGCGCTATATAAATCCTATTTATAATAATAATATTAAAATGTGACGGAAAGTGTTCATCAGGACAGCAGATGACCCATAATCCGTTGCTGGGGTAGACACAGAGGGGTGCAAAGTGTGCTGCCCCACAAGGGCCCCAGACCTTCTCGGCCCTACAGGGCCCAAGTCAGTTTTGAACAGGGGCCCGCTATTTGCAACACATGGCATTATATATAAATTCATGTCAGTACCCCCTCCTCACATTCCCAGGCACACAATGGTTGTAACTCAGGGTTTGGGAGTGGTCAGCCGCACATGTGAACATGGAATACGTCTACAGAAGCCTGTGAGATAAAAGGGTGGGGCTGTCCTCTAAGTGCACACCCCCTTTCGGGTCACCGAGCACATGAAAGTCCTCCTCCTACACCCACATAGCCCCCTTCACGTCATTATTACTGCGCAGCATGCCCACACATAGGACACCAAGCTACAGTCAGCCGCCCTCCCCATGGTGATTAATTCGCAGTATTTAAAGCGGTCCTGACCCCCACCCCTAACAATGGCCACGCCCCTCCGTGCGGGCGGAGCAATCATAGATAAGGGGGTTGTTAGGAACTCGCTGATTGGCTATAACTTTCATATCAGTAAAAGACGATAGAATGACTTCGGGATGTCGCGCTTTTAATTGGTTAAGCGCTCTGCATCCTTCACGCTGATTGGCTGCTGAAGGGCAGAGTTTTTTCAGGGACTCTTGTGAACCGAGTTTTGCCAGAAGTTGTGCGGATCGTTCAGCTCCGGAAACTGAGAAGTGCGGACACCGGTAGGAAATCGGGGCTTTTCCTTGTCATTGCTGTGTGAATTAGTGCAACACTGGAGCACCGTGCATGACAATGTACTAAGATTGTTTGGGTTGTGCTTTTAGGAAGCTGGCGAGGGTTGCTGGGACTTGTGGTTCTAGATCGACATAGATGTCGGTAGTCGGTGAATGGGGTGTGCACATCCTCCAACCCAGCTCATGTTTGGGCTTCCTAAACTTATATTATATATATATATATATATATATATATATATACTGCATGAAAATCCTAAATATGTTTTCTGTTTGCCATTATTTCTGTTTATGTTGATCTCTTGCATGATTGCTTGCCCAGAGATCCTGCCAGTAACCTCACTACCTTTTATAAGCTGACAATAGCAATTTTCCATCTCAGAATGAGCAAAAGGCGTTGTCATGTAGTCCTATGCACTTCCATCTCATGCTTATTTCATAGACTAGATGGGCATCCCAGTGGTCTAGTAAGGAAGTGTGTTTGAAAGCCTGACAACGCTGATTCTAGCTGTCAGCCTGTGAATAATGTTGTCAGTCTGCAACTGGAAGTGTTGTTACTGGCAGGATCTCCAAATTAGTAACAATACAAAAGATTCCCCAAAAATATTTGCATAAAGAAACTATGGAGTGTGACATGATAAAATACTAAGGAATAGATTGTAGTCTATATATGACAACATTTACCTTTCAATTATTGGCTTAGCTTTTGGTCATTTCCTCATATCAGAAAGTCATTGTGTTGATGGTGCAATTATTTTTTGTGTTGCTTGTAGCATATAAAGTAAGGAAAAGCTGCATATTGGGGTTACCAGCCATTTAAACCCCAAACTTTCCTTTTAGTTGTGAATAGAGTGAGGAAGGGATGAAACCCTGCCTGCTTTTTTTTTTTTCGTCTGTGTTTTTTTTTTTCCCATTGGGGAGATTTCTCTTTACTCCCTGCTCAGGGTGAACAAAAAAGGTTGTCTGGTCTGGGTGTTCCCAATGGCAGATTTCCTTTCTTTGTCCTTTGGTGACAGCAATATAACCTGACATCCAATACTTTAACAATTATTATTTAACAGGATTTATATAGTGCCAACATATTATGCAGCGCTGTACATTAAATAATGGCAAGGTATATCATATACATCCAGTCATGGCGTGTCGGGATCCTCCCCATATAGTCATTGCTGGACACATAGAGGAAGTGCTTGCATTGACACAATGAGCCTTGTGTGTCCACTATGTTCATGGAATTGTATTCTTGCCTGCTGGAGTAATGGTTTGCATTGGATGACCCCAAATCATTAAAAATATCCCCAAAAATAGACCTCCCATGGATTATACTTTGGTACCGCACTTTACCTTGGTGCGGCAATATTCCATCCAAATATCTCGGCAAATCTCTGCTTGTAATGTGAATTATTGCTGAAACCTTGTCTTTTTTTCTGTTGCTTGGTAAGTGTGATAGGAAAGTTTTCTCTTTCCATGGCCACTTTCTATAAAAAGCTGATTATTAGTTTGTCACCATTTTGGTTTTGCTTGCAAAATGATTCAAACAAACCTCAGAAAACTCAGTGACTGCAAATGGCATCTTTACTCCCTTGTGCCTTTTATGAGGGGAGGGAGTGCAGGGTGGTGTCCCTCCCTAGCCACATACCAGTCCTAGAGCAATGGATGCTTTCCCTCATAGCCATCATGATGCTTTTATCACAAGGTTTATTTAGTAGTCTTGTCATTACAATTAATAATATTAATAAACAAGATTTTTATATAACGCCAACATAATACGCAGCGCTGTACATTAAATAGAGAGACTGATTGGTTTATTTCTTTTTATTTATAGCGACTTATATATTCTAGTGTCAGTTTTATCTGAAGGAAATATGTTTCCTGCTCAGAATAATAAATATGTTCTATTTCTTCATATGCATCCACACTTGCTTTAGACATGAAGTCTGATTTATTAAAGCTCTCCAAGGAAGAACCTGGGTGATCCAGTTAACCTGGAATGGATTTCATAGAAATAATTTGATAGTAGCTGGCAATTTTTTCAATCCTTGCTTTGCTTTAATAAATCATGGTCTTGTCATGTACCCACTTCCCTCCTCTATCCTCTTTATGATTTTATCTCAGATGCCCCATGCAAGCAGATTTGTCTCTGCATTCAGCACATGTGTGATAGTTTTCTCCAGACAACATTTCTCACAACCCTGCTCCAACACCCTCCCTGCTTGGAGGCCATGGGGGATGCTGGGGGAGATGGTCGGAGTCCATGGGGGATTCTGGGGGAGATGGTCGGAGGCCATGGGGGATGCTGGGGGAGATGGTCGGAGGCCATGGGGGATGCTGGGGCAGATGGCCAGAGACCATGGGGGATGCTGGGGCAGATGGCCAGAGACCAGATCCTATTGGGGTTCTACAGGAAATGGGGCGGTAGGTAGGAAGGATCAATTTCTTAATTTCCCTTCACCAGTGATCACCCTTTTGGACTGTTGTAAAATTATACCTTTGCAGTAGCATACAGATACAAGATGCTGGGCCTAGTGGGATGTACATATTGTTAAAAACGTGAATTCTGCTGTGCAGGCCCTTTGATGTGTATAAGCATTTCCCCACTGGTTAAACATTTTGGTCTAGGAATCCGAAGGTGACCCTAGATGATGCCGGCCTTCTGTGATGGGTAATTTATACCAGAAAAGTCTTTTTAGCAATGGTCTAAGTTAAGATTAAGACATTCCCATTTAACAAACCCAAAATGGAGCCGCTAAAAGTTTTCAAAGAAATCTTTTTAATGTGATGATTTGTATTGCTTCTGCCAATTGTTAGTGAACGTAGCAATGGATGGTTGCCATTCATCCCATGTAATGGGCTAGGGGCAGTGTAGATTGTCCTCATGTTTCCAGCAGATGGGACATGCCAGTACTTTCATGTGTCATATCTCAGGCATGACTATAACATACCACAGCATCTATTCTGCCATCTGTCATAGCAGAGTCTTTGTCCAAATCTCATTGCTGTATGGGGCCGAGTCATTTCTTAAATACCTTTTCTTTGGAAGAATAAAAAGACCAATTTGGCGATGGAGAATGTTAAACTGAACCATTTGTGATTTCTTTTGTGTGCTATAACAAGAACGCAAATTGTAAAAAAGTAATTTTCTTGGATTTTATGTGTATAATATGTATTGTAAAGAGGTAAAAAGAAACTGAACTCCACAATACAGAGTTATAGGTCTGGCTATCCTGATCTGAATGGCTAGATGTTGGCTGCACTGCAAATTTTAAAGTAACCCTTTGTTAACCATGTAGCAGATTTGTGCTATTGTTATATCAGTGCAAGCAAGAGCTTTTAAAGAACCATCAGTGATTGGCATTTAAAGAGTTTTTAGAGTTTGGAATTCTTAAAGCAAACCTAAACTTTATCCATGTTGGGCAATCAAACAGGTTCACTTTAATGGCAGCCTTACTATTGTCTTATAGTTATTTTTCTTCCTTTGTTCCCTCACTGATCTGTTTACATGATGGTACTTTTTGGTATCAAGAAGCACGTGACCAGTTCCCTTTTCTTTCCATCTGATAACCCTGGTGCATTGGAGGCACAGAGAGAATCCTTGGCCTATATAAGCTCCGAGTTTCAACTTAGTTCTTTTATAGGACTTACTTTAATTGTTTCTGGTGCCCAAACAGATTGGTGGTGGACCAAAAATGGAATGTTCAGCTGGTGGGGTCAACAATGAAAAATGCTTAAACTGCAAATCTGTCTTTAGTTACACTTTGAATTCTAAAGGTGAATAGGAGCCTTTTCAGCCATATGATTATACTGAATATTTATCTTATGGTGACCACCAGTGTTGGAAAATAATGGTTAATAAATGTTTTTTTTTTTTTACCTAATTAGCAAGATCAGTTTTTCCCAGATTTATGGCATATTTAAACCCAAAAACTGAAATGTAAATAAATATATATAAATGTAAATAAATATATATATATATATATATATATATATATATATATATTTTTTTTTTTTTTGTATTATTCCTGTCTTTAAGGGACAGGAATAAGTCTTTACTTGCTGACCTGTGTCGTAGCATCATTGTCTCTATAACATAAGGGGAGGAAGTAATCTGTAGTTCAGATGTGAACCTAACAGTGCTAATATTAGTTTCAGTGCAGCAGAAAGGACAGATTATCAGTAGCTCACTAGATTTTTCTCAGGATCAACAGATATTTTTTGCCTTCATTATGCAGATATATGTAAATGATTTATGTAACGGACAAAACAGTATCCAAAAATGGGGGTTTACGTACAATTTACCTACAACAGGGCATTGCTTTAATAAGATGGTGTGTTGTAAAAGAACCCGTACCAGTCTCTGGGCAGCCTCTGTATTGTGCCCCAACTCTTTAGTAACCACCCTAAAACAGCTGGGTGGTTACTGAAAATGCTGGGTGGTGCGCCCAGCTAAAAGGGGCTGGAGAGATCACTGCTTACAGTACTAATGTATCGCATATATCGGCACATTTTGTATAGTGTGACAGATCTAAAAGAATGGATCTGACTGCATCAAGGGCTGTGCCCCACCAATTTTCTG
The DNA here is from genome assembly GCF_032062135.1 of Pyxicephalus adspersus. Classification (NCBI taxonomy): domain Eukaryota; kingdom Metazoa; phylum Chordata; class Amphibia; order Anura; family Pyxicephalidae; genus Pyxicephalus; species Pyxicephalus adspersus. The sequence continues at coordinate 34,057,156 of NC_092861.1, read as the reverse complement.
AGACAACATAGGAGTATATTTTAAATATTTATGATTATTTTTTTATATATATAAATATATAAAACTTCCCATGATTGTTCATTACTGCATATGAACCGATGCCAGGACTATGTTGGACCCCATCAGACGGTCGGGCCTTCAATGTATTGTGTCTGACAGTTGTAGCATGTTGAGAACAGAAGTAATATGTCAATGTCGGTGAGGTTTGTAATACACAGGAAACAGCTATTAGTCGTGGTGTCTGTGAGTGATCCCACACTACTAACCCAGCTTCCTTCCTGTGTAGCTTTGTATGAACTATCACATTTCAGGGGGCCTCGCTCTTACATACAGATCCCAAAATCCCAGCTCACAATAGGACGACAATCTGCCAGCAACGTCACGCCATCTTGTATGTATACAGGCTTTGCTTTTTCTGGGTAGTTTTTAGTGTTCTCTGTCTATGGCACTGCTTCTGACTTTTATATACCTCTTCTGTGTATTTAATTTGTATTTAATTTAATAGATCATTGCTGTATTATGCTGCAATAACAAACTGTGAAATGGAAGCGGCAAACAAGCAATACTTATTATCAAACGTTTGGGTAGTTTCCAGACCAGTTAAGCTACTTTGTAAAAGGGGATTTCCTCTTTAATGGAAATTTTTTATTTTTATGGTGGAGTAGCACCAGTAGCTCCTTGTCATGCCAGTCAGGTGATTGGCACGCCGGCGTAAAATTTTGAACTTCATAAGGAAGGCATCTGGGTAGTCTTTATGCTGCTTTTATTTTACTGTTTTTATAATTCATGACAATTCTTATATATACTCAGTAGGTGTTTTGTACTGTTGTTGTGAAAGGTACATTTCCTTTATTGTAGGTATTAAGGACTATAAATTACATTTTTATTCCTATGGTGTATTGAAAATGATTACAGCGCCAGTATGCCCCAGTCTTTGCAGAATAGAAATGATTGCTCGGAGGCTTTTCTTGTTATTAAGTGGTCTTTACTTGTACTGTCAGATACTTCAGGCCGCTGATGAAGACAAAACAAACACATTTTGGTGCACAGACAGAACTGCAAATGACATACTTGGCAGGGATGACATTGCTGTAATGTTCTTCCAGCCTTTAGTTGTTTTACTTGGTTCCAGACAGAAGAATTCACATATTTGTGCAGTACATAGAAATCTGATACCTCCCTCTGGTTACTGTGACTTGTATGTGAATGATTATAAATTACATTATATTATTTAGATTATCAGACTACATTCTGAGGGGGGAGGGGGAAGTACAATAAGTAAAGGTGCTGAATATGTTTCTTGATGTAATAGCCATTTAGAGAGAATTGTGGAACAGATCAACCCTCTGCTGCAGTGACTTTTTAATATTTTGTAATCTGCACACTGAGCAGAGGGGACTGAAGATATGCATTGTAATTTCTGCAGCAAACTGAAGTTCAGCAAGTGGTTGTTCTGAACCACTGAGGTCCATCACTGTCAGCCAGTCCTTATCTAACCTTTAGCCCTGGTTATCATTGAAATGAAATGGAGCAATTAAAATCCCTTTCTGTTCAGGCGTTTGCCTGTGTTGGCGTTGCGTTTTTGGTTTTTAGATGCTTTATGCAATATTTCAGAACAATCTTCTACTCATCTGCTTCCATAGACTTGAATGAGACTGCTTATTAACACTTGAAACATGTTTCCCAATGGTTTGGAGTACAATAGCGGGGAAACTGATATCCCAGGATGTATTGCAACCAGTGCAGGACAAATAAAACAAAAATGCTTGTGAACTCTCCCGGACACCTAGTGCTTAAAAGTGAGCACCCAGGCTGTCAGCTGCCCATTGAAAGTTCATCTTAGAATTTAAAGAATAATTGTAGTGCATTTGTTCTACATTATTCCAGGTAAGAAATGGAATGTTGCAGCATTGTGAAGTTACTAAATGGTCCACCTATCTACATATTACCATGGTTATGTCATGATAATGTGAAATGCGTAACAATATATAGGTTCGATGTAAATGGCCATGGATTGTTTCCTGGTTTTTCCGGTTCTTGACTTGTTCATGATATATCAATGATATATCATGATATATACGCTTAGCCCTGGTTATCATTCAAATGAAATGGAGCAATTAATATCTCGTTCTGTGCAGGCGTTTGCTTGTGTTGGTGTTGCTGTTTGTGATATATCAAGTGGATATATTAATAAATAGTTCAATTTTCACCGTTTATCAATCAAAGCAACAAGTGTCCCTTCAACAAGTGTTTTGTTCATTAAATTGCTTTAAAAAAAAAAAATTCTGTGGTCATGTTACTGCAGAGCCGCCTGTCCTGCCATATTTACAAGTACAGGGTGGGGGGCAGATCTCCATTGCCGGAGGGCATGTAGCCGAAGGTGTTAGGTAAATGCTTTTCATTTTGAGACAACAAGGCTCCTTTAAAAAGCATCTGTCATTCAGGAAGAGTAGAAAAGGTCAAGGGGCATGGTGGTACAGCTGGCTACAAAGGTATCAAGATCTGCTGCTATAACCTGGTAGGAATTATACAGGATCACCAAGAAATTGGCAGGATCACCAGGTGTTTCAAAGTGAATTGGACTGTAGTGACACAATAGGCAACTTGTCATTAGGAATGAATTAATAGGGAAATAAATGTATGTAATATAAATGTTAAATGACATATGACTATGGGGGGACATTAGATTGTGAGCTCTTTTGAAGGACAGCTAGTGACATGTCTATGGACTTTGTACAGCACTGCATAATATGTTGGAGCTATATAAATATTGTGTAGTATAAATTATAATAAACTTCAGTTAACTCTGGTGGCAGTCTTACAGCCACTGTCTATTTACAGTATGAGAGTTCACTAAAAATCTATTTACAAGGAGAGCATTAAAATATTAACTTTCTCCAACCTATAATTGAGATATACAAATGAGTAAATGCAGACCACCCTGCCTGGAGGCTAGCCCATTCCACAGATTCTCATGCAGCAACACAACATTCCCAGGCTTTCCCAAAGCAGTGAAGGCCTCTTGAATGTTCACAGCAAAAGGGGGGAAATAGCTCATTCATTGTAGACCTAGCCAGGAAGATGCACTGTTTGTGGAGTAATTCTCTGCAAAGATGCAATATGACATTTGTCAGTGTGTATCCCATATGTATTGCACAGTACAGTAGTGCATGAAAATGCTTGTTCACCCTTCTGTATCAGGACAAAAGACCCCACAATACTCTTCCTGTCCTTTTGTATATGTCATTGATGGGAGGTGTCATGTAGTCCTCAGAACAATGTAACTAATAACCGTGTAGTACAGGCAGAACGTGCGGGACTAAAGGGATTTTAAATCCAACAGTTGTCACCAAATGTGACTTTCACTAAACATTCATAACAGGTGAGTCAATCCCTGTAATTTAAAACAACAATACCAATAAAATACACCTGCAGTGAATGATTTTATTGTCAGCCTAGAACAGGAGGGGTGTCTCATAACCATATTAATGGTAACATGCAGACATGTACTCGTCTGCATCTTTAGATGAGGATGTTTGTTTCCTGCCTAAACCTGAAAAATTACTTTCATATTTCCACATTCTACAAGCAACAGCCAAATGAAGATGTACAGTATAAGGAAAGAAGAAATAAGACTATTCTGCAAATTGGTTGCCATCTCTGGTATAGGAATATGGACATGGCTGTTCTGTATGTTTGACAAGTAACGGGAGATTTATCTCCTGATTACCCCCAGTGTTGATGCTCCGGCAAAACCTGGACGCGTAAGCAGCCTTCCACCGGGGAGGAGATATATTATTATATGAAATGCAGGATTCATTATTATATAAAATGCAGGATTCATTTTCCTGCTGATCACTTTTCTTTTATTTGTTTCATATCATTATTACAGTAGTTCTGTGTGCATGGCTTTGTTGTCAAACTGGATCACTAGATCTCTTCTCTGTTTACTAATGGATAAAATATGTTTTAGTCCTAGAAAGCAGATGAAAAGATAAAGAACAAGTTTAATTTTAAATATTTTTTTTCTTTTTTTTTTCTGTTAAGTTTAAGCCACATGGGAAAATTATTATCTTCTGTCTCACTCCAAAAATCTTCATTATGCAGTTGTGTCTGATTCTACACGGCATTTGCCGTACAAAAGGTCTCAGCTGGGCCCTCTTCTCCTGATATGGGTGTATTCATTCCCATTACTGGGTCTATACTGCTTCATGTTACTGAGCTTGTATGATCTCCTTTTTCTTTTTGCAGTTGATTTTAATCCTGCCTTATGAGCTTCTCCTTTGGCCCTTTAACGAGAGTTAGAAGTCTATATAATTCACTACAATACCGAGTAGGGTTTTAAATACATTTTTATTATTTTTAAAAAGTCGGCAGCCAGAACAGCCATTAACAAACACAATTTAGGAATAAAACATATGTATATACACATTTATTGTAAATGTCATAGTAGTATCTTTTTGTATGCATCCTAGTCTAGTTTAACCTTGTAAAGCAGAATGCCCAGAGAAGGTTCCACATAATAGTTCAAATGCCAGTGAGCCATTACCAATAAAGTATATGGGAAAGATAAGTAATTATATACTTGAAAAGGTTATAAATCTGGGATATAGAACATAAACCTGGAGAGAGGTAAGAATGAGAAAATTGGGAACATTTCTTGTGCTTTGTTTGGTAATGTTACAATTTTTAATCCCTTGTTTAAATAGTTTATGGGATGACCTGCCTTTCAACCATAGTACAGTACAATGATATTTTTGATCGGGATAGCCAAAACGACATTTAAAGTTGAAATTTCAGATTCTTCCAGTTCTGAGATGTACACAGCACAACTATCTTTCTCTGCTGAAGGTCTTTGCCTTGCCTTGTAAGTTGCAAGTTTAAAGCAGAACTATAGTTTTGCTTTGGGAATTTGCAAGTTTGAAAAAGTGATATCCGTTCTGCAATAAAACCTACTTGTCTGCCTGTTTGCTAAATTCTATTAAAAATGAGGGGTATGCCAGATGTGTGGGAGTTATGTCATCCCAGCCAATCAATGGCCAAAGATCAGGAAACCCAAATAAAGAAGATTTCAGCTCCTGCTATGGAATAGGGAATAGGGTGAGTTCGGAAAAAGTGCAATCAGGCAGGTATGGTTACTTGATTGCAGAAGGGACATTGCCTGTTCCTTCTGCAGCCCCTGCCTGTTTGAATTTTAATTTTTAACTATAGGACCACTTTAAAGACGCAGGCAATTAGTTTTCTCTATCGCTCGTATATGTTCATTTTCTACTTGAATACTTGAAAATCTATAGCTAAAATCTGGTAACTTCAGGCATCACATCTATTTTTCAATATTTTTTGTGTTTTACAATTTTCAAAATGTTTTTAAAACTATTAATTTTAATAAATTTTTTTATTTGCTGTTTTTATGTAGTAAAATGTTCTATTTATTTTTTATCTTTCAGCTTTAGTGCCAAAAGTCAAAATGTCTCAAAAGGTAAGAAAAATTCTGATTTAGTTGAGCTGATGTATATGTATGAATAAATGCAGCCTTATCACATTGTTAATTTTACCTCTGGTGGCTGAAATAAAACAGAATATTGGTTAGTAATGTTTGGATATAGTTATGAGATGCAGAAAATTAGGCATTTAGAATTAAGCTGTGTACACGCGTCCAATAATTATCGTTGGAAACGAACGACCGATTGGCCAAAAATCGTTTTTTAAAAAAAAGTGACCAACGACACCGACAAGCAAGGATGGTTTTTGGAAATGAACGACCGGCAATACACTTTACATGTCCTTAACATGTCACTCCCTGCATCGTTCAAACGATTGTATCTAGCCTGTGTCCAATATTGGTGGATTATATATACACGAACATGTCGTTACAGCAATTGTGTACATTTGTGTACAATTTATGTACAGAATTGTGCACAATACGAGTAAAATCCTGCATAATCGTTGATCAGTCATAATCGTTCGTTTACTAACGATAATTATTAGAAGTGTGTACCTAGCTTTAGGCATCACATGTAAATTAAATTGACTTGAAACTGAGCCATTTGAACATTTGCATTTGAACTTTTTTCTCTAAAAGAACCCATTACCCATCCATAATAGAAAAAAAGTGGCCACTTAAGCTACGTACGCGCTTTTTTATATGGCTTGTCTTGGTCAAAAATCTTACATTTGTACAGTATCACTCTCTATCCTCCATGGTGGGTTGATTTAAGAAGGGGTGCCCTTTTTCTAAGGTTTTCTTTCCTTACCACAAGACCACACTTGTGTGCTGTAATGCGCTGCATGTGGTCATATTTCCCAGGTAAAATGGGTTTTTATGATGGAAGGCATTTCCAAATAAAGAATAGATGTTCGTTATTGTCTGTACAAATGTAAAATGTACATTATAAATATGCACTGGTGATGTGCCCATTGGTTCATTCCGCTGGTTCCTAAGTCGCTACTGTATACTGTGGTGACATGGGAGTCAGCTGGAGGAACCACAGAGCCCAATGGGAGACCAGGCATTTGATACACCAGCAAGCTTGCCTTTTGCTGAAGATAACAGACCCACAGCTGTGTCTCTGTAAATCATTATAAGCTGGGAGAGTTAAATATAAACTGTATTGAAACGTATGTGTATCGAAACAAAGTTTTGTTAGTACATTTTCAGTATATGTAACTTTTCTTGTACTCCTTATCATATACAGTTATGTGAAGAACTGTATATAATGGAATTTATTTTACCATGTTTGCAGGCAAATGCTAGATCTTTGAACAGTACCCACAGTTAACAACACTTGAATGCATGACACACAATATCTTCTCATAATCTAAATTTTTCACATGGGGAAAAATACATTCTGTACACTCTCAGTAACCTCTTCTTTAAACCCATGAATTGAATATTTCAATTTCATACCCAAATAGGTATTGGGTATGGTGTCATCATTCCAAGATCGAAAGAGCTATCTGAGACACTCAGAATTAAGTTTAATGCCTTTAAATCTGGTAAGGGATATAAAAAGATCACAATGTGTGAAATATTAGTCTACAGTAAGAAAAATAATCTACAAGTGGCATAGATTTCAAATAACTAATTTAATTATAAAATTGGCTGGACTAAGCAAATGCAGTTCAAGAGATGAGTGTTTAATGTTTAAAGAGTCTATGTAATACCCCTGAGTTTTATCATAGATCTGCAAGTAAACATTTGCATTAGTTTGCATACAAAAACATTCTATGGGAGGTGTACCGGGAAAAAAAAGACATTGCTTCCTAAAAAGAACACTAGACCAAGGCTTCAGTTTTCCATTGCACATATAGGCAAAGACCAGGCCTTTATAGAACAATTGTTGTAATGAATTAAAGAACACAGCATTTCTGGAGAAGAACCTCGCACCAACGGTGAATCTTAGTGCTATGGTTGGGGGTTGCTTTACTGCTTTAATGTCTGGGCAGCTTGCAGTCATCAACTATGAATTCTTCATAATTGTACTGTGTTTGATGAAAATGTGAGGCCTTAGAAACATTGGAAATAGATTTTTCAATAATAATCCAAATGACACTAGCAAAAATACCAAGGAATATACAAAAAGAAGAAATGAAAGGTTGTGGATTGACCTAGTCAAATCCTCAAATGGGAATTGAAATGGGTTGTTCATGTAAAGAAATCTGTAAACCTCTTGCATCAGAAATAATTTTTCATGGATGAGTAGCCACAATATCCATATAGTCAATATCAGAGACTAAAGGGCAGTTATGTAAAATCCATACAAAAAGTAGTTTTGGGGCTTTACCAGTTTATGAGCCAAGGGTGTACTATTGATCTTCAATTTTGACCAACTGATTGTGTTTGTATGCAACTATAACGCCTTTATCTAATGGCAAAGTTTCTATGGAGGTCAAATGTTTGCCTGATTAACCTGTTGGAAACAAATGTACATTTTCCATGGTACAAAGCATTTTCATCAGCAAATTATATTTTTGTGGTCAATAAATCCCTGTGTAATGTTGTTATTCCATGTCTTTGTGTCTAGAACTCAGGTGGAGTCCTTTATCTAATCCCTACCTCCCAATCTCAGCTGCAGCAGCTGCACAGTAGATACTTTGTAGATGTTGCTGTAGTTTTTATCCATTGTGTTCTGACCTTTCAGGCTGCTCTGAAAATACAATGTGGCTGTTGTTATATAGTGAAAGCCTCCATGCACCTGTGTTTTCTCAGAAGCATTGAAATATTGTAGTTTTTGACTTCTGAAAAATAGTTGTATTGATGGGCCACAGTCTGTTTGCAGAATGCAGTAGGCCTCATATGTTCCCATGAAACCTTTTCTTGCTTTTCTGTATATTTCAGGATTTTTTAACAGCAAGAATATTAACTGTTTTTTTCTCCTATAAACAGCAGGCTCAGTTCACAAACCCTGAGACCCCAGGGTATGTTGGATTTGCAAATCTGCCAAATCAAGTTCATCGCAAGTCTGTACGAAAGGGTTTTGAGTTTACACTGATGGTTGTAGGTAAGAGTTTGTTCTGCAGTACATTGCAAGTCTAATTTCAAAAAAAAGATAGGTAAACCGTAAGAAGTTACAAACCTTGCCAAGGCATACATTCACTGTTACTGTATACCCCAAAGAGGTGGGGCATGTGAATAAGGAAGAAAATACCCTGCCTAAAGATATATTAGATTCCCTGCAGGCAGTTCCTTTAAAGCGTAATTCCAACCTGAACATTTTTATGCTATTTTGCTCTGATAGTACTGTTTGGAGACCCCCCCATTCCCTGCCAGCACACAATAAGGTATATGCTTCCACCTCATGTACTCCGTCCCAACTCCCCTTACCTATTGTATTGCACCCTTTACTCTTTAGAGTAAACTCCTCTTTCCTAGTGATTTGAGTATGGGTTTTATATTTTTTTTTGTGTTTGCATGTGTAAATGTAATAAAAAAAAAAAAATATATATATATATATATATATATATATATACTCCAAGTACAATGCACTTGATGAACTCTTCTCTTCATGTGTGCACTTTCTCTTCATGTGTGCACTATGTGCATTACTTCCTGTGTGTTTGCACTAATGTAGTATATAGATATCCTTATTCCACTTCCATGTACAGTTTACAAGGTGAACTGTTCCACTGTGCATTATCTGCATTTTCCCTCTCCTTGTTAGTTCAAGTATTTGCTATTGTACAGTACCAAGGAAAACATTGGCACTATATAAATCATTATTAATAAAGCGATAATAATAATCATACATCACCCTAAGTTTCCAGCTGGTGTTACTAAGTAGAAAACACATTTGAACCATATGTGAACTTGCCATCTGGAGCTGCCCTTACAATTCTATCTGTGTAATACTGTAAATCACATAGTTCTCTTTTTACTGCAGAATTTAAATTGGCTGCTATTAAACTGCCACAAGTATGAGTGTACATTTTGACAGTGTGTGCAGTAAGACATAAGAGATCAGTTTATTGTTTTAAGTAAAGAAGATAAGTTCTAGTACTTTAATGTGCACCTTTTTTTATTATTATTTTTTGTCTCCAGAAATGATGAGTTAGGATTAGAACTTGTGTTGGTTTGTACGTCTTTTGGTGAAATTTTCCATGAGGAAGTGATAGGAATTGAGAAAGAAGCTCTCCAGCATGGAGACAGAAAACATCACATCTATCATTAAAATGGGGAAAGGATGAAGCTACTTTAGTTTCTGTCTGGGTTCCTATTGGCAAGATTTCTTTGTCTATTTCCGTGTCAACAATAAGGGACAGAAATCTCCTCATTTGGATTCTTTTAAAATATAAGGACATGTTTGGGTCCCATGTTCATTGCACTGGAAGTGGCATTTCTACCTGACCTTGAATATGTGTAGTAGTAATGCTCTGTTTATAGTGTAGTCTTAAAAAAACCTGCAAAAATCCTGCAAGGGTGCTATTGAAAAAATTAATCTCCCATTTTGGTTTCTCATTGATGCTTTTGCATGGATAAATACGTCTGTGACTGACAGACTTCTTTATTAATATATTTTGAGTTAAAGTATGATTGGCACACAAATACTGTTTTATACCTCTGCATATTGTATAGGTATTTTATATTATTTTGATTCTAAGCCTGTTACTAAGCCTTCCATTGATTCTTTTTAATATCTTTGTTACTTTGCAGTGTCTTTCACCAAACTTTTCTTTTATACTCCTAGTATGCATTTCTTTGCTTTTCCATTCCAACTGTATAATCTTTCTACGTGTATCCTCTGTACCCTGGATTGTATACGTTTCAAATTTTTTTCTCACTGAAACCTTGACAATAAATTATGGTCTGCAGCAACAATTCTCAAATGTGCCAATTTACTGTTGAACTACCTATGTAGAGGGATTGTTTGTTAACATGTTACCATGGCTAGTAGTAATAGAAACTGTTTGTATGTATAACTGATAGTCTGTAAACATTTTTTTTTCAGGATCTCTAGAATGACACATTTCATATTTTAAAATTATAATTTTTGTATTGGCTATACAGAGACGACCATGGAAAAACAGACACAATGGGCCTGATTTATTAAAGTTCTCCAAGGCTGGAGAGCAAGGGGCAAAACTAGAATGGATTTTCTGAAAGTCTAGCTATTTGTTCGCTGTTTGTTAGCAAGTGTTTTCAGTCCTGGACCAGATCCATTCCAGGTTTGCTGGATCACCCAGCTTCACTGATGAAAGTGTATTCTATCCAGCCTAGGAGAACTTTAATAAATCAGGTACAATGGAGTACACTATGTGCATCTCATAGCTTCATTACATTGAAAGGTTACATCTGGCTAGTAAGGGTACTGAAGGTTTTATTACATTATTGCCCCTTGCTTCATGGGGAAGCCACAGAAACGTAACTAGATTTGCAGATTGCTGTAGATATTTTCCCTTAATATGATTATGATTTCTGCTTGTAATATTTCAGGTGAATCTGGTCTCGGAAAATCTACGCTTATTAACAGCCTCTTCCTAACAGACTTATATCCTGAGCGTGTGGTGCCTGGCGCAGCAGGTGATTGAACTATATTCCTTACAGTGTAGTTATTTCAGATATATTACCATCCATACCATGCTATGTAAGAACACATTAAAGTGCAAATGAATCTTTGTGGCTTTGTGATTAAGGATCAGTTAAAATGATTTTATAATTAAAGACAAATGTATGAACTAGTTGAGTATGCAATTTTTCATGTTTTGCTGACTAAACTGCTTTATATTCCTTTAAGATTGTTGGGAGAAGTGCTGTGCCTGTACTTTTCCCAAACACCATGTCATCATTATTGACACTTAAAGCACAGGGAAATGCCCATGTCTTGCTGCAGTTTTTTTCTTTTACTGATTTTTACCCAACTATAAAATAAGACTTAGAAAGTGTGGTAGCTACAAATGTTTTAAAATAGATTTAGAGTAGAGTTATGGTTTTCATTTTGCTTGCAGAAAATGTGAGTTTTTGTAGTTGGTTTGAAACCTAATAATGCTTATTAGGTATTCATCAGTTTGACATGCCAGGATGGGTTACAGATTACATTTGAATGGGATTTTTGTGCAGTTTGATCATTATATTTTTGCTTGAAGCATGGCTGTCATCAGTGCTTACATGTCCTTATCTTTGTGTGATAGATAAGATTGAGCGTACAGTGGAGATTGAAGCATCCACAGTGGAGATAGAGGAGAGGGGGGTAAAGCTTCGTCTTACAGTGGTTGACACTCCAGGCTATGGCGATGCTATGAATTGTGAAGATTGGTAAGTAGAGGTTCAGGTCTTGAAAATATGTATTCTAAATACTGCTGGTGGGGCTGGCGTTACTAGTTTAAACGTTGTGTGGGGGATGCAAAATTATCATGGATCCTTTCAATTACCACAATTATCGGACTTAATGTTACATATTAGTTAACCTTCAGCTTCAAACAATGAGGGAAATCAAGAGCCAAAATGCATATACCAGTTTTCTCCCTAGAAAATTTTTTTAAGCTTTGTAGGCGGAAGCTGTAGGTGGGTGGCGGTGCGTGCGTTGTGACCCAACTTTTCAGTAACCACCCAAAAGGTGCTGGGGAGAACACTGGTACACCATTTAGGGAACATTGCATTCATACAAGATAGATGTCCCCGAAGTATCTTTTCTCTGCATATATTAATCTTTTGTATCTAGAGTCATCAGAATTCTCTATTCACACAATTCTGCCTTGTTCACAGTCTAACAAAAATGTGTCCATTTAAATCTGTTATCAGTTGCAGAGAATACAAGTAGTACATACTGTACATGAAAGATGTCAACTTCATTTTATTGTAGCAAAAAGCTGCAGTCCTTGCTAATATGCATTACAATGTAATACAATTCATCCATAAACCTTGCCAGATTAGCAGTAAAGTTATTACAGTCCGGGTTTATTACTATGCTCTCCCTCTCTTCCTGTGCACCCACTACTTAAAAGGAAACCTGATCAGAGAAGTATAGTTTTGCTTCTATAGCTGTTTTGACCTACCAAAAATAAATGACTACAATTTTTTACTTTGCATATAAGGGTTGTCTACTCTTATGTTAAATAAAAATTAGGTCCACTTTAAATATGTAGGTCCACTTTAAGTTAATATCCTGAAACAAGTAGACAAGTAAAGCATACCAGCTTCATGATTGAGTTGGCTTGACAGTCAGGCAACTAGCAGGAATAGGAACACAGTGGTAACCAATAATGTTTTCCCTTAAGTGTGTAACAAAGTTTTTTGGAGTAAATAAATTATCATCTTTAGGTGTCCTTGTTCCAGGATGTTACAGTAGAATATATATATATATATATAATGACACAACCATCGACCTCTGATGCATCTTCCTCCGGATAGGAGGAAGAAATTGTTTTCTGTCCTGGACTTCATGAACTGAGGCCCCCAGAGTCAGATACCGAATATTTTAACCCTGTTTTGTCTGATGGTCCAAGGCTGCAAACACATGAAGGATACAACACTAAACAATACTTACAAATGCCACAATGACGCGTCACATAAGTGGCTTGCAGAGGAAGAGGAAGTGAATAACTGAGATGTTATAGGGAGGTCAATGACCTACATTATTTAAACAGAGAGATGAATGTTTTAAGGGAATAATTTTTGTTCTCACCCTTTTCCCCCAAAGGAAACCGGCGTTTTTAAGGTTGTTTTTATGGTTTTCATTTAGGTTATTGGCCACCTGCCGGAAATGTTCCCCTTTTTTTTCTTTGTTTGATAATTACAATCCATTCTTTTCATACATTTATATCTGTTTACGCTAGCTATGTTTGTTCATCAGTGCATATAGCTGTTCACATAAATTATGTGTGTTATTTTTTAGCTAGCTGCCAAACCATGAATGAGCAAGAAGAACAGGAAGACAGTAGCTATATTTTTGTGTATATTGCCCTATACCAGTCTACAACTAAACCACAGCAGATTTGCAGCAAAATATTTAAAGTCTTCATTTTTGAATTGTAAATTTCCTCATAAGTTCCTCCTCTCTCAAAACAAGACTATAAAACCTGATTTGCAAACAGTCTACTGAACGCTAGAATTTTCTGCATAAGGACAATTTGCATATATATATAGACACACATTTATTATTCTGTTTTTAAAGTTAAGAGTAACGCTACTGTAAAGTAAAACTTCACACTTTATTCTAGTTTGGAACGAAGTGAAAATTTCCTATGCATTTAAAGCTAAAACATTTACATGTTTTTTGTTTTTAATGATTTGGAAAATAGTTGGTAACCTTATCAAGTACCTATTGCTGTGTTGTCCCACTTGAGTGTCACCCTCTGTTTTTATCTTAAGCTATGTAACACTCTCGAATATTGTAGTTGGAAACAATCTTTCATGATTGTTTCTAATCACAAATGACTGAAAGATGAATGAGTGAGAGACTTGCATTGCAGTCGTTCATCTTCTGGTGGATTCATGAATGAGGTCAGACGACCTCTAAATTCTCGCCAGACTGCGCCTATCAACCGAGATTCATCTGACGTGTGTATGTAGCTTTAGTGGTTATTGTCCCATCAAATGGTCGATTGTCATCAGGTGAGAATAGAGAAACTTGATGCAGTGATAACAAACAGAGGACTTGGAGAGATTGCCTCTCATTTTGGGACAGAAGGTAAAGGGAAATCTCCCCCAATAGGACACCAGACAACATTATTTTTAACAATAAACAGGATTTATCCAGCACCAACCTATTACGCAGCGTTGTATCATGACACAGGTTTATGCTATTCTTTCCAAAATAGGAAAAATGTCTGGCTTTGGTTAACTTTTACGTTGCTTTTCCATTGACAACAGGTTCTAAAGTAGATCCCTTGTTTATCGAACTGCAAACAGCAGTCCTAAATTACCATTCCTGGGAGGAAAAAAAAAATAATATTGGTGCCACATACTCTCTGTGCACATTTCCCATTATCTCTTTTATTACATTTCCCATTATCTCTTTTATTACACTAAACGAGAATTCATGCAGCTTGTTCATCCTACTAATCTAAACAATGTGTGCCTTCTATGAGAAATACTAGAAGAAGACGCAAATGATAAATATGGAGTATTGTCCTAATGTCATTTTTAAATATATATTTTGTTTTTTTTCTCCACCAAAATGCAGTTTCAGACCCATAATTCGCTATGTGGATGACCAATTTGAGCGATATCTTCATGATGAAAGTGGATTGAACCGCCGACATATTGTGGATAACCGTGTCCACTGCTGCTTTTACTTCATCTCCCCCTTTGGCCATGGGTACGTAAAGGTCATGTTCTGCTGTCCATGTTATCAGGTCACCTCTATATTAATGATCAGCCTTTTGATGTCTCGGTACAATTAACATAATCCATACGTCAATATGAATATACAGGGCGATGGAAACAGACATGCAAAGAATTGATTGTGTTAAAATGTAAACTCTTGGAAATATATAATGATCTGTATATATATTGTATCTGTTCACAGTTTGAAGCCCCTTGATGTGGAGTTTATGAAGGCTTTGCACAACAGAGTAAACATTGTTCCTGTTATTGCCAAAGCTGATACTTTGACTTTGAAGGAACGGGAAAGACTGAAGAGAAGAGTAAGAACTGACGATTTTTTGCATCTGTGGGGAATAAAATCCAATTTTACTTGAATATTGTGCATGTTATAGTATTCATATGTACAGAGTAAATGGACCCTAGACATAACAGGGAGATTTACTTGCCCCAACTTTCACTCCCCTGTAGTCTTCCATGCCCATTTCTGGTTTTGATTGCTCTGGATGTTGGTAACAATCGGCGTCCTCCCTTACATTGCAGGGTTATTAGCCCTGCATTGTAGAGGATGATGTCAGTGCCTGGTAACACAGCCTGAAGTGCAGGAGGCTGCATGGGACCAGTCACGTGGATGCCTGCAGGAGCAAGGGAATATAGTAAGTAAATATATTTGTTCTGCTTCCCCTGAGCATAAATCAGCATTTACCCTGTTTAATATTTCCTGGAGTTTAGCTTCATGTACTTGTAATAATATTCCACCTTCTAAACTGCTTAACAGGCTTATATTCATTATCACATATCAAAATGATCTTGTTCTTTTTAAACTTTCAGTTTATTGCCTAATGAGCACCAAAATCACATTTTATTACCTATAGTATAACCCTCTTCTGTGATCCAGTAAAATGTAATGTAACTAAGGTCTTGAGTTTGATTTTGAGGCAAAGAGTTGCCTTAAAAGCACCCACTCTCCCAGAACCCAATGAGGACCTTAGTTGGAATAGCAAAGCTTCAACAGCAGTCTACCCACCCCTTGTAGCAAAGGATTGAGAGGAGAAATTTAAAAAGTATGAAATGTTCACTTTAAAGGAGGAAATATATCACAATTTATTCAAGCTATACAAATATTTAAAAATTTGCTTTTGAAATTCCTGCAGCATTAAGGCCATCCAGTGATGGGTCAGCAGTCGAATACAGCTGTATTGTTTTGCACTGTACCATCAATAGTGTGATTATAACTACTCTGCGTGATGATCTTATGTGTCTTATCTGTAACCCTAATGTTAGGCAGGCACAAATGGCACGAATCATAAAGAGATCTGTTATCAAGCAGTGAATCATACATTAAGCAACTGGTGGAGATCCAATAACTGCCATTTAAAACTAATTAACCGAAAAGTTCGTCCATCAGAGAATGTTTCTAACAGTCAGGCGAATCTTCATAATTATTATCGTTATCATATATAATCATTATTTTGAAGCCCTAGAAAGAAAGTCTAGACCCCTTAGAAAGGTCATGACTTGACTTTTCTCCAAAGAAGTTAAAGAAGAGTTTCAAGAATGTGAATAGTTAGTAAATGAGCAGCAGCTCACTGATGAGTCTCCTGCGTTGGGCAGTACAGAAGGCTAGTAGTAAGGTTCCATGTAAACAGCATTTATGAATATTTAAATGAATACATAATTGGATTAAATGGAAATCGTTTATTTTTGCTGACTATTCTGCCATAAATAAATTTTACCATTGTTTATTTCCTTTTTATGTTGTGCCATCTAGTGTCACTTAACTAGTACTACAATTTCTAGTTTTATTAATGAAAGGGACACGTTATTAATACTACAATTATTGCTGCTGTATTCATCACATCTAGAGGTCTGTTTAGAAATGTTTTCACCCATGGTTTACACATTTTCTAATTAGATTTTGTTTGCATGATTGGTGGAAGTTGTGTAAATCTTATGTGAAAACATTTATAAATAG
Source organism: Pyxicephalus adspersus (assembly GCF_032062135.1). Classification (NCBI taxonomy): domain Eukaryota; kingdom Metazoa; phylum Chordata; class Amphibia; order Anura; family Pyxicephalidae; genus Pyxicephalus; species Pyxicephalus adspersus. The sequence continues at coordinate 34,040,423 of NC_092861.1, read as the reverse complement.
ACCTAAAGTTTAAATGTTGATGTCTTAAAATTATGTGCAATAAAATGATAATTTACTGTTATTTGTACCCCTAAAATTATGTTGCTACCTCTTTTCCTTTCTTGTAAAAAGTGCCCAACTATGACTAATAATTTGATTGCTTGACACTTCTACAACTAGTAATGTTATCATACCTCTCTTGTATTTGTAGATTCTAGATGAGATTGAGGAACGTGGCATTAAGATTTATCAGCTTCCAGATGCAGAGTCTGATGAAGATGAAGACTTTAAGGAGCAGACAAGGCTTTTAAAGGTGTGTAGCAACTTCTATGGCAACTGTTTCATAAATACGCCAGGATACTAGAAATACTAAACAAGTAGTTACAGGATTTCATCCGATAAACCTATCTTTTTTTTTTCTTTTTTTTTCTTAAGCTTAGATATAATGGGCAAGAGGCAATTCTTTTCTAAGGATTTTATTGCAGTCAGCCTCCTCATTGGCAAGATTTACCCTTGTGTTCTTATTAAAACAAATTTAGAGTATGTGAAAGTCACCAGGACAGGAAGACAAAAAACTATTAAAAAAAAAAACCTGACCGTTTCTAAAGTATTCCTAATGTACTAAAGTTGCTGCCCCTGTCTGAATCATAAATATAAAGATTGTTTTCTACTGCACTGATAGTAACAGTAAGTTTGCCAAACGTGGAACACAAAAAGCAATGAAAATGAGACTGACTTTTTAGCCCTTACCTCTTTAAACAATACTAAAAAGAAAGTTTTGACAAGAGTTTGAGTTTGACACTGCTTTTTTGTCTAAGTTGGTTCTTCTAACATCTGGTTTGTATCCCATAATTTATCTAATCATATCTCTCTATCACAAGCATTGTATTGTAAAAGTAGTGTTTGTAATAAGGGAATGTAGAATGTTACCTACAGTAGTACCTTTTCTAATGATAACCGTATCTTTCAGCAATACCTGCTGTTACTAGAGCTCCTTCCTTGCCATGCCTACCTTCCATCTAGTACCTTTATACAAATTAACACCTTTCCGTTCTTCAATTTCAACATTGTTGTTCTGCATAGTTTGAATCAACTTTGTTGTTACTGTTAACTGTTATGAGTTAAAACATTTCTCTGTGATCACTACTGTTTAGTGTTAACTGTACAGTCAAATCATGGGTTTGCTTTAATTATGTGTGCTGACTCCTCACTCACCTCCTTTTGCTTATCCAACATTGGGCTTGATTTATTAAAGCTCTCTAAAACTGGAGAGAATAGACTATCATAATATAACCTCAGTGATCCAGCAAACCTGGAATGGATTTCTTAAGGGTTATTTGCAATTATTTGGCTTATAATTGTGACGAACGCTCTCACAGCCCGCACCCCTGGGCATAGACTTTCCAGCTCGCTCCGCAACAGTCCACACACCAGCAGACTGGAGAGGGGCCGCCACGGGACAAGGGTAACCACTCTGGTATCCCTTGCCACACACCTTCACAGGTAGACTGCCACCACGTGCTCAGATGGAAGCACACACCGTTACCCTTGACAACTGCAGTTATGCGTCTGCTTCTTTTGTGCCACCTACTGCCACTCCAGATAGGGATGTTTCAGAAATCGCAAGGGTTTTAGTAGCGTTTTGTGTTAGTAGTTACAATATTTCCACTTGGAGCATTCAGAGATTAGGCTTACACTTTTTATGGTGTTTAATAAGTAAAAAAAAAATACAAACACAGTGCATAAACAAATTATAGAAAATATAGACTAATCTAAGTACAATAGCAGAACTATAGCAACAGCATAATATAAAAAGAGAAAACTGTAAAATAATACTTAGGTGGAGTTGGTTTGCTTTTGGTCCAGGTTGTTGTGTAAAGTCCAAGTTATCAGCAGAGTCACAGGGCTCCCTGCAGTGCTCGATGTGTCAGTGCCGTTGTCCTGAGCAACAAGATGTCAGTGAGAGCTGTGTCTGCTAGAATTACATGGCTTTTTCTAGGCCAACCACAGAGGTGGGACTAATACAACAATCAATGACAGCAGGGTGGGGGCTGTCTGAAGCGCTGTGTCCATATGGGTTATGATGCTCTGTGGACACTTCCAAAATGCCCTTGTTTTAGCCATTTATAATTCACAAGTAAAGGTTTTATGAACTGCCGACCCCCAGATTATTAATCACCACAAAATAAGAAGTTCACAGAGACCAAACTAGGCATGTCTGGGGCTTATAGTTCACCAGGACAGGCTACTTATGGTTTCCAGGCTTTCAGACTAGTTCTTGGTCCCAAAATGCTCACCATAACATTACAACTACAAATCAGCCAACTACTACTTCATACAGAATGGTATATTGGAAAAACACAGATTATTAATAAATGGGTTGCAGAATACATCTTAAGCTGCGTACACACTTGCAATTTTTATCGTTGGAAATGAACGACGAACGACCGATTGGCCACCGATTGGCCAAAAATCGTTCGTAAATAAGTAACCAACGACGCCGACGAACGAGGATAGTCGTTGGAAATGAACGACCGGACCGGTGCATCGGATTGGACGACGATCGTTGACCATCTATCGTGTGTACGGTCGTTCAGTGATCGTCCATGGTCTGAGCATGCGCGATGAACAAACGTTCGCTCACTTCCTGTGGTGCACGTCACTTCTTGTATCGTTCAAACGATCGCATCTATCGTGTGTACAATATCTTTGAACGATCGTGTCGTTATCTGTATGTACAGGATCGGTGTCATACGATCGTTCGCTGATATCGTGCAGGATCGTTCGTCGTTCGTTTACCAAAGATATTAAGTGAAAGTGTGTACGTAGCTTAAGAGTTCAATCAGGGCCACTCTGCAAGCCTTATCTTAGTTTTTTGACCCCTGGAGACACAAAACAATGATAAGGAAATTTATGACCCTGGTCTGTTAGAGAGAAAATTTCCAAGAAAGACGTTTTAAAGGAAGACCATTTGTTATTTTTAAAGGGGAAATCAGGACTTAATATTTTCCAAAATATCACAATATTAGTGGGACCAGATTAATTCTAGGTTTGCTGGATCACCCAGGTTATATCATTATATTCTATCTTTTAGAGAGCTTTAATAAATGCCAGGAGAAAAGAAAAGTAAGCCCTGATATCACAACTTAGAGTTGACATGGGCTGAAGACCTGTGTCTCCCTCATGACAATCTCTTATCCCACAAGTGATACACCTAGTGATGCACTTTCTGATATTGCAGTAATATCCTATCTTAATGGCGGATAAGTTGGTTGATAATAGAATGCTTATTACAGTATTAACATATGGCAGAACATTAGTAGGGGCCATTAGTGGCATTGTTTTAAATTTTTTTTTTTTACTTCATGCAGTGTTGTATCATTTTTTGTTTAAGCTTTTAAAATTCTGAAATTAAGTTATGTTAGACAGTGTGATGTTATTCATATTTCTTGGTAATGCTGTTGCTTTCGTGTGTACTGTATATACTATATCTTTGTTTTTTCCTTGTAGGCCAGTATTCCCTTCTCTGTTGTTGGATCTAACCAGCTTATTGAGGCTAAAGGTAAAAAGGTCAGAGGCCGGCTGTATCCTTGGGGTGTGGTAGAAGTGGAGAACCCAGAACACAATGACTTTCTTAAACTAAGGACAATGCTTATGTAAGTGTAGACAAGGCTTTTTTACATTTGCTACTTTCTTTCGGGTAATATGAATATTAGAAGTGTATGAAGCACATCTAGATATAAAATATACTTAAAGGTCCAGTTATTTCTGGATTTTTGTAGATTGGGCCACATTTATAATGTCTTTTAGAGAGTTCACTGCCAAGGCTTTTCCACAGTAGACTGCATGTCTACCAACCCATTCACAACGCCTTAATCCTGCTTTACCTGGGCACACAGAAGATTCCGTTTTGGGTAAAGCCTATAAGCCTATTGTTATGTTTCAACAGCGATTAAAGAAAAAAAAAAAACACATTTCTGATTATGCATTGTGCTTTAGCAAAGTAAATGCCATTGGTTTAGGGGTTACATTTACTTTTTAATTTTCTGGCTCCATCTCTAAAATAGTACTATGGACAATAGTAAAACTTCAAGCTCTATCTTGTAGTATTAAACCAAAGGCCGGCTTTCCAACAAGGCATTTCTGGTGTATAAGTAGCCAATTACTAAAAAATGCAATGTGGCATTTTTCAGGTTTAAACATTTGTGTGTTCTGTAGAATACACAAAAAAGGTTTTGGAGGTAGAAGTTTTCCTTTCATTTGGAAACCTCCTAGTATTTGTAAAATATCTTGTTTTTATCTGACAGCTATGTCCGATACTGTTAAAACCTGTTACTGATACTGTTAGTTCATTGTTAGACTTCCTCACCCAACACCTTGACAAATGGGACCTACAGCAATTAATCTTGTTAGGCTATATAAATATTAATATACAGGTTGACATTCAAAAATACAGCAACCTCCAGACATTAGGAGTGCCTGACTTTCGAAAATTCCGGATTTTTTTTTACAGTTCTGTATGCTGTATATATTTATCAGAAAATGACTACCTGTACAGTCCTTTAAATGGGTTCAGCATCCATAATAGGGCTATACGGCAGCAAATAAATGAGAAGGAATGAGCAGGAAAGCACATGCAGGCAAGACCCAACAGCCGATTCTGGAGAACAGCGCCATCAAAACATAAACGGCGCCTCCAGAAAACAGTGTAAATTTGAAAATGTCCTCCGAAATCCATGCCGGAAATCTGAAGGAACCGGTTTGTCCATGGTCGTATTTTTGAATGTCAACCTGTACCCCAAAAATTATTATACATTAAGCAAATGCTTCCAATTTTATACCTTTTTTTTTTTTTATTTATTTTTTTTATTATTCAAATGTTTATACAGCCAAAGCCAGATGGAAGTCTAAGCCTTCCTCTTGCAATAAAATAAGCTTACCTACCTGTTTATAACCTTTCCTTCAATGTGCATAGAGCTTTGAATGTGCAGCTCATTGTATCATCTCAGTGTAGCTGGCTGGGATCATACAATGAATGACGTCCCCTGCACATGTTTGCAAGTTTTGTCACTCCAGCCTGGCCAAATAGGATGACTAAACCTAAAAACGGTTTGGATGAAGATCTTGATGCCCATGATGGAGTGAGGAGAAGTGTAATTAAAAAAATTGCAGTTAGAAAGTAAATGTATTTTTGCTGAAGAGATTGTTTGTTTATATTCTTGTTTAGTTGTGCTTTAGGTTCCTTACAATATACCCTCTCAAGACTGCTAAAATCTGGTATAATATTCAAGTTGTGTAGATAACTAATTGCACATTTGCATCAGCGATGGTTGCTTAGGGTCAACCTCTACTGTATGAAAAGAATTTCCATAACAAATTAGCCCAGATTAGCCAAGTGGTCGGTTGGCATATAGAACAACTGCTCTGTACCGGTCTGAAATTTCTTTGCCTGTATTTTCAAAGTTTTATGAATCTCTTAAAAATTGCATGTCCATTAATTGGGTGCTAGTGGGTATTTCCTTATTTTCATGATCCTGGGCTCTTTCTCTGGTCTTTCCCTCCCATTATTTCAATGACCAGGCAAAATAATCTCTTTTACAGTAAACTTAGATGGGTAGAATAATTTTTATGGTAATTAGAGAAGTTTTCCTCCCAGCCTGGTAATTAATAAATGAATAAAGACCTTTTGCTGCATACAAACCTTTTATGGCTTTTCTGTTTTAATATATAATGTGTATTTTGTGTTTGCAGCACACACATGCAGGATCTGCAGGAGGTCACTCAGGATCTGCATTATGAAAACTTTCGCTCTGAGCGTCTCAAAAAAGGAGGTGGCAGGTACAGTGTCAGCTTAATTTAAGTAATGATGAGGCATATTGAATTCTGATTCTGGAATGCATTGGTGCTGTGGGGATCACATGGGTTTTGCTGGCAGAACGTTGTAAGTGCTTAATATTTAGATTGGTAGTTTTGAATGTTCTGCTTGATTAAAATCAGATGATATGTTAATTAATTGTATCTGTTATTTTCTACATCAGTATGGAAAATGTGGAGGTGTCTAAGGACCAGATACTGCTGGAAAAGGAAGCCGAGGTGAGAAATCCTACTTACATGTAATAGAAGTAACCATACATTTTCCTATTTCAACGTCAGAGTGATTCTTCTACTTTACACTGGGTATACAAGAGCTGGTGTCTGGCTTGGGCACATTTGACTTTGTGTCTTTCCGTCCCTTAACATGTTACATTCTGTTTGTTTTTTGGCTGGTGGCTGTTAGCAGCAAATGTAAAGTGATGATATACCTGCTCCTAAAGCTGCGTACACACGTGCAATTTTTGTAGTTTGAAAGGATCTTTCCACCAAAGGACTACACGATGCATGAACGGTTCTGCTCTATGGAGAGGGGAGGGGAAGAGGGACGGAGTGGCACCCTGCTGCGCGCTCTCCCCCTAGGATAGGTCGTCGTTCATCGTCCATGGATCCGCCAGGACGGTCGTTCGGACGATGGGCGACGCCGACTGTACACACGCCAGATTTTCGCCCGATATCTGGCCGATGCCGATTGTCGGGCGAGAAAAATCTGACGTGTGTACGCAGCTTTATTCTGTGTGGAAAAGCAGATTGCCTTCTGAATGCAAGCTACGTGTTTAAATCTCTGACTCAAACTATGACAAGTAGTCATTTTGTTCGATTTTGTCTTGTAGCTTCGTCGTATGCAGGAAATGATTGCAAGAATGCAAGCTCAGATGCAGATTCAGAGACAAGAAGGCGATGCACATATGTAATGGTAAGGAGACATATTTATGCTGTGTTTTCTAATTCATTCAGTTTTTTTTATATATCTAAACAATTTAAATCATATTCCTAGAAATGGAAAAGTGCATCAGCAAAAAAATCAAGCTAATTATCAATCCTTCACTTTTGCATCTTTCTGGGCCTGATCAGTTATCAGATTTCCACAATGGACTTATTCCATATTAATTCAATATATATTATTAAATATTTTATAGAATCTCTGTCGCCAACACTCCTTTTCTCTTGCTTAAGTAATATTACCTGTGTAAAGTGCAGTATATTGTTAGTTTGCACGTTAAGCTTTGCTCCTCACCAAATAAAAAGATATTGGACTTGCATGACAAGTGGTAATAAATGTTGTTCTGATAGATTCTTAATCTCTATAAATTTTATTTGATTTAGATATAAATAAGGTAATACATATTGTATGAAAAAAAGGATGGAAGTCCAAAAGATTTGTAGCATGTGTTTCTTCTCTTCTGATCCTTGCTAACTCTAACCATTTAACTAGCACCTCCTAAGGCGTTTAACTTTGTATGGATTGCCAATGACAGCAAAGTAAAGAAGTATGAAAAAATATACTGTGTGTTTGAATATAACTAAGAAAGTAAAAATGGTCAGTATGTGTATGATAGGAAAAAAGCTCATCTTGCATTTTATCTTTAAAGAGATGGATATAGAAATATGCAGGCTGCCAATATTGCTGTGAATTTGTGAAAATGCTAGCTAGCTAGCTACCTGGCTTTCATTCTCATCATCTAGCTTTAGTAAAGACTATGAGATTTCCTGAACCTAATACTTCTACCAGGTCAGTATCTTAAAAGTAAAGAAGCCACAAGATCAACACAACAGCTGCATTACCAGACTTGTGTAAGGAGGTGAACAGTGGCAGCCCTTATATTTGTTTGATGACAGGTTAGGTTAATGCATTGCCTTGTTAATATACTGCTTTCCTGTCTGTAATATGTGTTAAGGCTGTTTTTTTCGTTCCAGGCATGAATTCACGGTTCAGAACAGGAGCTGCCGCCTGTCCAGGATCCGTCTCCTGTAGCCTTTTGTAATGTTTAAATGCTGACATTTTTATATCTGCCAGTCAGTCAGAGGCATAGTTTTATGCCATGCACATTCTGTATAGAAGCACACTTTTCATATCTGAATAGTCCCATACTCTTTCTATGTTACAATGTTGTCTACTTTTACACAATGTACACATTGATAATCATATATACATAATTATGGAAATGCATGTTATACTCCATTCAAAGCAGCATGAGACATCAGTTTCACTTTACATTGCACATTTCTTTACATAGGTCATTGTACTGCTTTTATTGCACAGCTGTCACTAGCGGTCCAGTTTCTCAGTGGTTCATCATTAAATCTTGTTTGCTGGGCTTTTAGCATAGGCACTATAAATCACACAATTTCTGGCCACCTATTATTAGAAATAGTCTACTTTTTAATGGGCTCTTGATGGACTTGAGATGGGAGGATCAGCAAGGCACAAAGGATCTAATATTTTCATCTGTAGTGAACAAATATGGCTGCCTTCTTCTATATATTTGTTGTTATCTTTGCAAAAGCACTTACAAAGACTCACATCCTTCTCTTTTGCAAAAGAACCAACATACCCTGAGCTGTTAATTGAAGGTATTTTAACTAGTGAATCAATATGTTTGCTAGTTAATTAAAGAAGTTTTCTATAGCCACTTCACTATTATATTGTAAAAAATTAAGGGAATTCCTAGGGTGCTATTATTAATATAAAATTGTTTGTTAACTTGTTTCTGGTGTCTGTACATCATTGTATACTGCTCATCGATGACCCACAATGCAAGAAGCCAGCACTCAATATCTGGATATATTTTCTGGATGTTTGGAATATTAAAGCCATTGGTTTAGCATGACGACCAGGTAGCTGAGATATTTAGGAAAAGGTTAGAAGTGGCGGCCTTCGAATCTGTTAGCTCATGTTTCCTTTCAGCATTATTGTAGATATTTTACAAGGTGTTTTGAAGGGTGTTGAAAGAGTTTTACTTTGACCACTGTTAGACAGCAACAAGATTTGCTTTTCATGTAAAAGTGTACACAAACCCGAATTCTTGTTTTTGGTATGTTTGGCATGTAACCTCTGTATACAGTTTTTTTTTTTTCTTTTTGAGAAATAATGTTTTGTAAATCTCATGTAACACTTTACCAAGAGAACTTGCCTGTAACAAAACGTCCTGTATCAGGCTAACAACACTATAATTCCCCCCTGCAATGAGTAACGGTATTGCTTGCCATGGAAGCTGCTTCAGGTTGCCAATTTAATAGAAACCACGACAGTCAAATTTAGGAGCACAGACGGCAGGCTGACAACACTGCTTCTACATGTTAGGCAGCCGCTTAGTAATGTCATCAAGGAACAAAAAGTTCTATTACTGGAAGAATCTTCATATGGAAAATTCTGCAACAGATTCACAAAAAATAAATAAGTAAACTGTATATAGTGATATTTGATGCCTAACATACTAAAAAATGGATTTTTAAGCTTACTTATATTGAACCTGTAAGCCTGGTACAGTTATTTAGGAGGATAAATCTGTTATTCCAATACATAAGAAATGCTAGCTGTTTTATTAGCAAGCCTTGTACAGATGTACAACATAACGGTCGCCAGCAATGTTCGTTATGATGTTCCAATGATAATAAAATATATGGACCTGTTGGCCACATGGTATGATAGGTGGCTTCAGTGAATAATAATGAGCCAAGAACAAAAAGGAAGGGCAACAACCATGAGAAGAAGTCATTGTTTTCATCCACAATACATCTCCCTAGATTTCTATTGTCCTGGGGTGCTGCAAGAATTAATCAAGGGTTCCTGCTTTATCTTTCCAGTACTATTTCAGTTGATGAATACAATGTAATAACTTGATACAGCTAAAGGGATTATGCCATTTGATTGCCCATGACTGAGGAATATATTTTAAGGTCTTCTAATATGTTAGCATTGATGTAATGCACAAACAGGGTTACATGTGATTCCAAAAAAACTAAATATTTTTTTCTTTTCTTTTGTGCCCTGAGTGTCGTTTTATGGTTACTGATTTATATTCCATATAGCATAATGTAGTCATTGTAGTCCTCATGTGTGAAAGTGCCAGGGCTAATGACCCTAACTTTTGTTACACCGAACTGCCTCAGTCCTGAATAAGGTCCTGCAACATTTCATACCTGGTTTACTTATCAGTTCCTATATGATATCTCCTGAATGCCAAGTGGAGCTTTACACCTGAGCATATGTGAAATGACGTGCTATTCTACAGATTATTCTACTGAAACAAAGGAGTTCGGATTATATATATACATATATATATTGCCATAAAAAACAATATGTCAATGTGTATTTCAGATTAGAGAATGTTCAGTAACTTGTTCAGCTGACATTGCTTTCTGAAGTCAGTATTTAGTGCAAATGTGATCATACCCAACTGTTACAAATTACATTTTTGTCTCTGAAACAGTAAGCTGACTGCTTAAATTTTTGGCTAGGGCTCCCCATCTAAACACAGCGTATGCGAATTGTATGTCTATAATTAGATGAACTATGATCTTCTAGTACGTGGAAACTACAACATCTGCTGTTTATTGCAGATTTTTGTTTCAGGGATTTTGTTAAGTGGAAAATTGTTTCCTTTCCATCATTTAATTTACTTTCTCTTTTTTTTATAACAAATATGAGATTAAGATTCTAAATCGCAGTTTCAGTTCCCACTTACTGAAAACTAGAATAATAATGAAAGTTATTAGAATTTACTCTAAGCTTATGGTTTATTAAGTCCCAATAATATTGACAGATGGGACTAATACAAAGATATAACTGAGTGTCTAAACCAATCAGAAAAATGACAACTGGAATATGTTTTGTTGTTCTCCATGAGTTCTGAGCTGCGCCCACTTAGTGTTCTTGAATTATCAAATTTCTGGTTTATTTTGAGCAGGGCTGAATCTTCAATGCATGTCTCACCACCATATTGCTGATCAATGTGACTGGTGAGGGGCAGAACAGGTCAGTTGAGCCTGAGTGCTAGGACACTGACCCTAACCTACTCCGAGTAAGCAAAGTAAGAGATTCTCTTTAAAGTAAACCAGGATCTTGCACAATTCTTATTGAATCCATAGGCCGATGTAGTCTTTTGTAAAGATTGCATTTTAAAAATAATCTGTGTCCGAGACCTAGGCAGATAAATGGAATGTGGAGCTCAAATTTACTTAAAATACTTGAGTTTGACTCTACCCCTCCTGCTTTCTGAGTCTCTATATTGTTTCTTTTAATGTAATCAGGAGCCTTGCTGATCTATTGAAAGGTATAAAAGTGTGAAGGCTTCAGGCTAAAGTTCTATCCTCTATATCTCTGGAACTGCCAATCATTTTGATGTTTACTTTCCCAGATAATAAGGGTTTCCTCTGCTTTTTTTATGTACTCACATTAAATTCCTCAGAATTCTAGCAGTTTTGCTTAAACATAAAAATAAACACCCCAGTAGGCATTTTGAAGCTCATTCATTTAGTCTGCCTTCAGTTGCAAAAACAATTGGATCAAAGCAACCCACTGTTAACTGTTTAGATTGTGAGCCAGTTTCAGTAGAAATGATTGGTGGTTATTGGTTTCCTTTCTCCATTTGTTTGTTTTTGTAATCAAATTCTTTGTGAGTAGTTAAAGTTTTCTGAAAACTACTACCATTGTTATAGTCTGCATCCAAGAAATAAAAGCTGATTAATTAATTCCATGAAACTGTGGTTTCAGTGGATTTTACCACTATGCTGGAAAATCTCTTTGATTGTCCTTGGATGGATGATGCAAGTGCTGAAACCTATACACATATTGTGTAATTATACACATGTGAAAATGGAGTATTGCTTAGGTAGCCTAATAGTAATTGCATCATGTAATTCAGAACTGACAAAGCATTCATATTGGTAGCAAAGTTCAAACTATCATTCATTGTACTCTGCATACAGTGCAAGAAAGGTGACTCCTCTCTTATCATACAAAGTACACACTTGGCAATCCGAGCTTGACCGAAGGCCCCTTGCATTGGGGCTAAATGTTGTGCCTTTGTTTTTTTTATTAGAAAGAAGTGTATGTGTTTGTGTTTTTCCATTTGTTACTTTTGCTAATTGTATCACTGAAAACTAACCACTAGTCTGCATATTGTAAATGCTTATATAATACACAATGTGAATTAAAATGCCTGTGTTGTTATCACCTGTGAATAAAAAGGGGGAATCTGCACAGACATTCTTTTCACACTTTGGCTACCAGCAAGATTCACTGTACAGTAGTCAAGTTATTGAAAGTTTTTGTAGTTTGCTTTTGACTTTTTGGAGTGAGCCTGATGTGAGTGTGACATAGGATATTATTATTGAACAAGATTTATATAGCGTCAACGTATTACGCAGCGCTGTACATTAAATAGTGGTTGTAAATGACGGACATAGACAGTGACGCAGGAGGAGAGGACCCTGCCCCACCATTCAGACATTAGGGCAATAATATCCACATGATGTGTGTTTTAGGCTGAGCTCTAGAGGTACTGGATGTAGAAGGTGTAAATCGCCTAGATTGTAAGCTCTTTTGGGCAGGGTCCTCTCCTCCTCCTGTGTCACTGTATTCGTCTGTCATTTACAACTCCTATTTATTGTACAGCGCTGTGCAATATGTTGGCGCTATACAAATCCTGTTTATTAGTAATAATATTTTCTGTCTAACTTAACACGTGGTTACCAGACCTTGTAATGACAACCTAAATTCCGATCTGCGTCCTTGTGATCATATTTTTTATCTGTCGTGATCCTCTCGTTAACAATAGATTTGTGTGTGTTTATATATAATTTGTTGCACTTTATTTTTTAAAGTCATTTTAGGTCAGACTTTAATGGCAGCATAGAATCTGACCCAAACCTTCTCTCGTGGTGTTATATGCATTTCCTGCTGCTGTGCAGATTGGAGAAAGGTAACCTAGCTCCTGAAGTTCAAGAGTTTTGTTTTATTTAGGAAACGAGAAATCCCTTGTAAAAAGTAGTTTATAGGAAGTGAGTGTGAGAAGTCTTGTGTACTGCAGTAAAACTGTCATTTAAACCTGTTGGTGACACAAGACAGATGTACAGGTGTGAGCTGAGCTTCATGTTTTAATGCTGAACATGATTTTTCTCATGTTTATAAGATTATATAGGGTGACTTTTTTGTTTTTGCTGATAAATCAGATTTTGGGCTTTTTTTATTGATTAAACTAAGTAGATTAAAATTGCAAGCTGTCAGGCAAACCCCAGGGCTCCCGATCGGGCATAGCAAAGCTGTGGTCAATGGGATTTTGTTAGCTTCTCCACTGCTTCTCTACCCATAGCAGGCAATACAAGAACATAGGAAGCAAGTTATCCGCAATAATTCTGAATGTTCCCAAAATAATGTCAAAAGTACATTTGATTTCCTCTTTAAAGCCGCTGTTGAAGAGCCTTAAGTTGGAGTGTGTGCATCTGTGATCAGAGAAAGGGTGATCATTATTGGGCAGATATTTCCTTAAGGCTACATACACATGTGCAAGGGTTCTCGTCCGATAATTGGCTCAGGGCTGACATTGAATGAGAATCTTACGTGTGTGCAGCGCTTATCGCCCTGGATTATCCATGTACGACTAAAGATCGCAAGTGAACAGGAGAGAGCGCGGCAGGGTGCTGCTCCATCGTTCTCCCCTCTCCATAGAGCAGAATAGTGATGTATGTACAGCACTCGTTCATGCATCGTGCAGGCGTT
>NC_092861.1:34018662-34026190 GCF_032062135.1 Pyxicephalus adspersus | reverse complement strand
ATGTAAGTTGTAAAGGACTGTTTATAATGTCTTATTAAACAAATTGTTGGCAGATATTATTGTTGCAATGTATCATCCTCCATGATCCCGCATCATTCTTGTTCCACAACTAGAAGTCCAATGGCCATTCATCAGATCTCACTTTTTGGCTACATATCTAGCATGATTTGTGAGATTTGCATAGAGTTACAGGTTTGTGTAAAGAGCTCTGCTGGTATTCTATGAAATCTGCATAATCCTCTTGTTTGTGTAGAAAGTTTCAAGGTTTCTCTGTACCTGCTACATATAAAACATCACCGCTTAGAGAAAGTGTAGTGTAGGGAATTATTATTTTTGCACATTTTGGCAATCATAAGGATTGCCCTGTTCGCCTGATAAGATAAAGGCGATATCTTTGTGCACTTCCTGGACATTCCACAGCTATTTGTGGGAAAAAAGAGCAATCACAAAATGTAATATTTTTGCATTTTTTGATGTGGTAGCTGCAGCAGTTTTCTTCTAATAACTTTAATAACTTTTTTTACCCAGTGATCCAGCCAAGTACAACATCTCTCCATGTAACCACGTAAGGTGGCTTCACATTCTCCACATTTGTATATATGATAGAACAGCATAGCCAACCTTATACAGTATATGCAACTTGTCTATACTTCCATTTTAATATCTTGCATGTAAGAGATGCTTACAGTGAAAATGCACTATAGAAATCAGTGGTGTCAGAAATAGGAGAATCATTGCAAGCAGAAAAAGGAAAAAAATATACAAAGTCTCTGGGAAAGAAATGGCCATGTCAGCATTTTGTAGGAGCAGATATTTTTAAAATAAATTGCCTACTTCAGATTTAATATGGATTCTTAAATCACAGTTCTATAAGCCTAATGTTTTGCAAACTTTAATTGACCCAGAAACTCCACTGAATTCACTCTATTTGCATCCCCACTATCTGAGCTGATACTTTTAAATAAACTTTTTAGGTTCAAGTAAGTTTTACTATAAATATAATGTAAGAGTTGTGACTTCCCCTGTTGTGGCATATGAAGCTTGGACTTTCTATATGAATACAAATGAAGATACATTTTCACTGAAACCGTGTTTAAATGTGGCTCGATCCAAAAACAAGGTTAGAACAGTTTGTCAGATATTAGGGCTGGGGGATTCTGAGTGCACAGAATGCTTAGTTCTTCAAATACGTTCTTCTAACGTCCTAAATATTCAAGTCTAACACACTTCAAGCTCATCATGTAGGAGATATTATTTCATCTACATCTGCTTGTAGACTTTCAGTAATGCTTATCTGGGCCTCTTTTAGTTATTTTTACACATTTGACTATCAAGCCATATGAAACTATGAATGCCTCTAATATATTTTATCGGTCAGCATATTAAATATATTGAGAGACTTTACTGATCAGAGTTTAGGATTTTGAGAAAGTCCATCGGTGACATTTTCTTGCTTCTTTCATGAGTCATGGCAGATTGCTGTTGGAATGAAAGCAGAGCTCTATCTTTACACAATTCTACAGGCTCCTCTTCTATACTAAAATTAATTTTTCTGATTTCAGTGCACACTGTGAGCTTTTTACATTCATCATCATCTCTCTTTCTATCCCCAGCTAAATTTTCCCTAACCTTTCATTAATCAATCACCTTTTAATAATAGAGGCTTATTATTACATGTGAGTTGTATATAGGGAAGTCTGTATCCGAATAAAAAAAGGCTAAGAACTCCGACTCCTGCATACTGACACCCATCCATCAAGTCTGATATTTGAATAACTCCTTCCATGAGACAGCAGTGCTTGCATCAGCGCACCTAATCTGCCACCCATGGGTAATATCCATGTGTTTCTGGGTTGCACACAGATGAAATTTAGCCATTCATGTATTTGATATCTATGTATTACTTTGGCAAGATTGAACATAGAAAACGTATGTATTAAGTGAGTCATCATGATGGGGAAACATGTTGAACAATTTATATGAACGTACTGCCTCTACATGTTGTTTCTGTGCGTTGGAGAGAGAGGGAGAACCCAACAATAGCCTGGAGACTTTCCTTTTTACCATTACCTTCTTTCCAACTACATGCCCAGATTTGTTTTGTTCAACTTTACATAACAAATATTTTCTCGTGGGAAACAACCTTCTTATGCGATAACATATCACCTAAGTCGCCCTTGCCGCCTAAAATCCACCAATGAAGTGTGTAGTATAAATGATATGACAAAATGCAGATATGTTTTCGGTGTTTATGAAATCAATCATGTGTTACTAAGTATGTGCTTTCATAAGTTTTGTCCACAGGTTGCGCCTCATTGATTGTAGTTGGCTTATACAATGATGACTTAATAGTATAGAGGTTATAAATACACAAATGACTGGCTGTAACTCCATTTCTGTAAACATTTCAATAGGTGGTTAGGTTCAGGTGTAAATAATATTTTTGTGATATTTAGAGTAAGTTTATTTCTCCTTTGTTCATAAGAGATTTGTCTTCTGATAACGAGGAGCAGAGGAAACTTAGAGATATTTATAGGCAATGTTTGTTGATCTCCATATGAAAATGCTAGATACCTAAAGTAGCAATGTAGCAGCATAGTAGCAATGGCTACTTTCATGCTTACAGGTTTCTTTTAAAGTTAATTATCATATGCAAAGGACAGGTTATTTGTAAAAATTCAGATTGTTGTGTACCCCTTGACCTCTCAATAATGGATTCCATGATTTTAAATGCAGACCAGCTCTTTGATGTCTCCTAAATGCCATAGGCAGCCCGAGGGTCATGCCAGAACCAGCAAAGGAATTGGTCACCATTTGCATGTAAATGTGCTAAGGTAGATTAAAGGTTCCAAGGCTTTTTGCAGGAAACCTGACATAGTGTCTATTTACTTGGAGTGATTACTATTCAGTGCTGTTTTGTAAACATACTTTACAGCATATCTAAACCTAAAACAAAAGTGTATTATATTGCAGCTTTTCAGTCCTAGTAGTGGCCCATTAGCTTTTTTTTACAGTCTTTCTGCCCCAGGGTGAATATGTTCAGTCACCACATTGTATATAGGAAGGTATACATAGATTGTATATTGTCCGCTAAAGGTTCATTTATATATTTAATTACCTATATATGGACCACCTACATACATTCAAGGCTTATAGAGGTCTTATGATATGGGTTTCACATTTAAATCCAGATTGTACAGATTTTACCGTCTAGAGTCTGGAGCAGATCTGGTTGTACAGAACCAAAAAGCTTGACTATGGAAAGCCTTGTCTGTCTGTGTGGTTTCGGTTTAATGCAGTCATACATATTAAGCTGGGTACACACGTGCAATAATTGTCGTTGGAAAGGATCTTTCACAATCCTTTTCAACGACTAAGGACTGCATGACGCATGAATGAGTGTTGTACATACAGCACCTTCTGCTCTATGGGGAGTGGAGGGGGAGAACGACGGAGCGGCACCCCAGTGCACTTTCTTTTCCATCAAGATCGTTCGTCACCCATCGTCCGTGGATCGGGTAGGATGGTCGTTCGGACGATGGAAGATGGGCTCTGTACACACGCCAGATTCTCGTCCGATATCGGCCCTGAGCCGAATATCGGACGAGAAGCATTTCAAGTGTGTACAGAGCCTTTGATTCCAGTCATTATCTGGTCTCATAAAGATCAAAATTTCAAAACTTGATGTTTCAAAAGATTCTTCAATGAATAAACTCTCCAATACCTTCCATGCTTGGTACACAGGGGCAATGAACTGTTCTGACCAGGCGTGGACACAAGATAGTGGAATTTGTCAGAATGCCAGCTGACAGACCCTGCCAACAGATAAAATGTATTTGCTTTTAATTTGGGAGAGATCAGTTGTGTGGCTGAACCACTAATTAGCCTTAATCACTTCTGAAAGTTAATGAACAGATAATCCAACATAAATACAGCAGTTGGACAGATTTGGAGATCAAGACAGTGTTATTAGGTGATTTGTAGGGTAGGTTGTGTTTTTTGAGTTATTTACTATAATGTTTCTGTGAAAACAATTAGATCATTTTTTTATACCATTATTTATTTTCAATTTTTACATTTTCAAAAGACATAAAGAAACAAGAGTAGCAGGATTTCTACAAGGGTTACATTGACAGTATACAGCAAAGGCAGTTTTTGTGATGCATAATAACCCGACTGGTGCACAGTGTAGTGGACATTAAATTATATAAAATCTGCAAGGTCAAACTATGTTGTACACACATGCTGGTGGACATACATCAATGAAGTTTACAATAACCACATTGGATTTTGCTATTCAGGAACACATTTACCTCCCTATACTCTGAGGAGTCAAAAAATAATTTCCAATAGTACCACATGGTTTGGAATCTCTATTATGAAGACCCCCACTAAGGTCTTCCATAAGCTTTTTTTCCTTATTAATACCAAATCATTGGGCCATGGAGGGACAGGTGCTCGATCTCCAAAGCAGCTGTATACAGAGCTTGGCAGCATTCAGCAAATGTCTGACCACTTATGTTTTGTGTAAGAGAGCCATGGTGAAGAAGAAAGAATTTGGGGTCCTCTGGTACTGTGTAATCTGTAAACTTTTGTACTATTTCCCAAACCCATTCCCATTGTCAAATCACCAACAATGATCCGAAATTCAGGGGAAGATCAGATGTAGTTGGGATGGAGTACGATGCCATCTGGTAAGAATCCTGTGGTTAAATTCTGTATTATCCTTTGTCGTTGCTGGGCATCTAAAGCAATGTTCATCTCGTTGTCCCAGTGTGCAAGGTAAGTAGTGGCAACCCTGAACATCATTGTATTTTAGATTGAACACAGAGATTTATTGGATTTTTGGTATGATCCAAAGAAACTGAATTGAATCTGAGCAAATAAATCTCTACTAACATTTGTTTGTGAAAATGACCACTTCTAGAACCTAGAGGTTCATGTTAAATAACATCCATATGGCAGTAAATGCCAAAATCAGACATACAGCTTGGAAAATGCTGTAGACCCATTTCATACATACAAGCAAAAAACCACCGGACGTTACATTGTTGAATGTTCGATATATGAAGGCAAAGGCAGAATTGTCAGTGATCCTTCACTGGGTGTGTAAGCTTATGATATTTTAGAAATAAGCAGAATATTGTGTTATCTATTCAGTCATGCATAGGAGAAACCAGCCACTAAAATGTTCTGGTGGATTGTGTTCTTTGTTCAAGGACATGCCAGGGCAAAGCACAATTGTTCCACCTTAGCCTACAGAGCGGCACTTGTCAGAGCAAACTTTGTTTCCTAATGAGTGAGCACAGGAGGGGGCAAGGTACAGCGGATTCTAGTGCCATTATTCAGGGCTAATGGACTGCACATAAAAGGCTCTTACTGTTCTCTGTTTCAGGAACAGCACTATGTACTGCATACATATTTCAACTAAAATAAAAAAACGCATTTCAATGATATTTTAAAAAGATTCTATCTGTAACCATTCTCCACTGCAGCGGTGTCAAACTCAAATACACAGTGGGCCAAAATTAAAAACTTAGACAAAGTCGCGTGCCAAACTTGAAACTGAAATAGCACCGCTACTACAATTCCCTGCGTCTGGAAAACCGTCCACAATGCGGGGCCACACATAGGCAGAGAGGCCACTGGTCTATTGTAGTGAGTGATGCTGCTACTACAATTCCCGGCATTTTTTGCATCCATAAAACAGTCCAATGCGGGGCAACTCATAGGCAGAGAGGTCGCTGGTCTATAGACGCGAGTGATGCCGCTACTACAATTTCTGGTATTACTTGCGTCTATAAAACAGTCCAAAGCGGGGCCACGCATAGGCAGGGAGGCCTCTGGCCTATAGACGCGAATGATGTCTCTACTACAATTCCTGGCATTACTTGCGTCTATAAAACAGTCCAATGCGGGGCCACGCATAGGCAGAGAGGCTGCTGGTCTATAGAAGCCAGTGAATCTGGGAATTGTAGTAGCGGCGCTATTTCTTTTTTGTGTTTATTGAACATTTTTCATATACAGAGATAAGAGGAGAAAAAAGGGAAAAAAAGGGAGCACTAAAACAAAAGAACCAGACATATGTATAGAAACATATCATAAATATAGCATACAGGATGATCGGTACATCCGATAATGTTACATAAATCTCTTGTATAGGTAACAGTAAGATAGTGGCAGTGCTGTACTGTGCTTTTAAACCCAATAAACGGTAAAGATACATAAACAGTAGGTAAGAAAAAAAAATTAAAAGGTCGTAAACATAATAAGTACCGGTAGGTAGATGGGGGGAGGGGGAAGGAGTGGGGAAGACAAACAAAGGTAAGTGGGGAGCTCACTGATACACGGAAACATTGACATATTAAGTAGCGGTGCTATTTCAACGCAGCGGCGGGCCAGCTGCAATTCATATTTAGGATTTCTTTGGGGGCCAAAAAAAGGATGTTGCGGGCTAGAGTTTGACGACCCTGCTCTACTGGGTGTCAGTAAAGGGGTTCAGTGTGTGCTTTAGTATAGTCAGTTATTCTGTTCTAATGACAAGGACGGGCTTTTAATTTAGTGAATTCTTGCACATGGCTGTTTCATTGGCCACAGAGAAGTTGTCCTGTCTTTTAATGTTCATATTTGTAGTTTACAAGGGTACAAGTGATCAGGAAATGTTCCTCTTTTTTTTTCTTTTAATGTCAACCGTATAGAGTCATTCAGGGTTCTCCTCGGACCCTTTTAGCTGGATGCACCACCAGGCATTTTTCAGTAACTACCCAAAATCAGTCAGGTGGTTACTGAAAATTGCCAGGTGGCGCACCCAGCTAAAAGAGACTGAAGAGAACCCTAAATGACCTAACCCTGGGTCCAGGAATGATTGCGGTCACAATACGGAGGCCACCACATGCCTACAGCTTCTCACCACCCAGGTGGTGAGAAAAGTTTCTAGGAAGAATACTGTCATTATCTTCATGTGCCCCCATGCCTAAAATATTGATGACATGAATACAAATGTTATACATTACTTTAAACATCCCTGCTTATGCACATTAGTAGGTAAAAAATACATAACTGGCACATTGTACTTTAACATGTAGGTGTAATAATTACAGTTTTAGCTAAATATTAAGTTTTTCTGTTCAGGCTGTTGTGAGCTATATACATCTGTTTTCTGCAGTTAGGTTGATTTTTTCCTAAGTCAGCAGAATCCACAGGAAAATATTTTGGTACGAAAGTTCTCATTTGCCTCTGTGAACAGAATTTGTGATATTATTTTAAAGTTTCCATGAAAGGAAGTTTTATGCAACGTTGACATTTTACCATTACATCAAGCTGTATTGAATAGAAATGTAGAAAACACTTCCAGACAAGTGAAAGCAATCAGCGAGTTATTAATGTATACTA
Source organism: Pyxicephalus adspersus (assembly GCF_032062135.1). Taxonomy (NCBI): domain Eukaryota; kingdom Metazoa; phylum Chordata; class Amphibia; order Anura; family Pyxicephalidae; genus Pyxicephalus; species Pyxicephalus adspersus. The sequence goes on along the minus strand of NC_092861.1, from coordinate 34,018,798 downwards.
GCACTTTGCAGCTTTGCTACATTTAGAAAGTTTACACAATTTACCTTTTTTACTGAGTTTTCTCATCAATAGCGCATATAGACCAACTATAATATTCATATTTTTTACATCAGGCTTTTTTATATAGTATGCAATA
>NC_092861.1:34014257-34017703 GCF_032062135.1 Pyxicephalus adspersus | reverse complement strand
AAAGCAAGTGCGGCTTCCTATTTTTGAAGTCCCAATATTGAAGGGGTAGTCTTATATTTGAGGTCACGTTTTATTTCGAGTCTGTACAATAATGCTGGGCACTGTGCATTGAGTTCAGCATTCAGAATATCTGAGGTAGACAACAAACACGAGAAAGCTGTATAGTTGTTTTGTGTACTCCAAGACGGTTAAAAGAATCACGCCTTTGTTCATATTTCTAAAGACTATAGTTACTGGGAGAAGTAATTTAATAAAGAAAACTGCTGGTCTTCTAAACTTGAGCCTAGTTAGGAATATTAGAATGGAGTCACATGGAGATATATCCAGGGATCAACTGTAACTCTGTATAGAGGAAAACATAAAAAACCTGGATTATTAGCTCAAATAAGAAACCATTTAGGATGGGGAGGCAAATATACCGTATGTGTAAGATTTATGTAGTCTAAAATGGCCTAAATGTTCCTGTTGTGTAGTCCTACTCCAGTTCCATCTGCCAAATGGGTCTTATGCCGGGTTCAGATAAACGTAGGGCATGGAAATCACTGGCAGGGGGGATAAGGAAGGAAGCAATGAATAATATCTTCATACAAAATGGTTGGAATGCATTTCTTTAAATATCCCTTAAGTTGAATAGAATACTTGCCTCTGAGGATCTGGCTTTACATCATTCATGATAAAGTTGGAGGCAATTCTCTCTCCACACACTTCTGCTAGGGTGATATACTCCATTAATGCAGTACAATGAATGGGTATTGTCAGTCACCCAATGACCGACCAATAAGACCTACTCCGAAAATAAGCCCTAGCATGATTTTTCTGTATTTTTGAGGATGCCTGAAAATATACCCTACCCCGAAAATAAGCTACAATATACATAAATACATGGACAAGAGGTGCTCATTTAAGGAAAGTGCTATTGCTAGACATGAGAAATTGGGACAAATGATTCAAAAGGATGATGATTGCAAATGCATTTTTGGAGCAAAAATTATTATCATATACTAGCTTATTTTTGGGAAAATAAAAGATAACATAGGAAGCTTTTGTGGCAATATCCACCTTTATTCCAGAGTTTTCCCCCACAATACCTTCTACTGCTAGATATCCCCAGCCTTCTGGCCGATAACATTCAACCCATTTCCTCCCGGGTCGTCCTGGCCCTGCCCCCAACCTGTGACTAGACAGTTGAAGAAGAAGCAGCACAGTGATAAGCTCATCTCGATGTCACTCGGCTTCCTCTTCTTATCTGCATGCTTTTTGTCAGCATATAAATGATTTGGCTACTTATCTTGCTTCTTCCTCTCACACTTAAGCTTTGCTATACAAGGACTTCTAGAACAGATTGAACGCAGGTGCTTGAACTGTTTAACAAATACATTCTTGTGCATCCTATGGACCTACCTAGTGTTTTGATTTAATTATACATGAATGTTTGGATTATTCCACTTCCTATAAAAGGGAGGGAGGCTAATTAGTAATTATCTACGCCCTGGGCTAGTGGGATATTTGCCATGTTTTTCTGTATATCTCTTTCACTATTGTCTTGAGTTGTTTGCTTTGAAAACTAGTTGTATTGGTTAGACTGGTTGTGTTGCTTATGGAAGACCAAACTTTTCTGTGCGGTTTCTTTATCCTCACTATTCACACAGAGACAAAGAAACAAACTACCAAGTATTTAAAATGTACTAATATATCTTTTCATAAGTATATTTATATCATTTAATATAACTAAAGGATTTATGTCAAATATTTTGCTATGGTTTTTTGAAAAATGTTACAAACATAACCTGCTCTTTAAGAAAATTAATTTGTGTTAAGTCACAAAGAGATCCATGACCAAAAATATTAATCTAAAAGGCATGCAAACACAGAGTTACTTCTAATATTCTCCGGCATTCTCGCAAAAATTTCCTCGAACTTCCAATGGTTCCACGAAATTTCACAAAACCATCAGAAGATACAGAAAATTAAAACAGGAGGATTCCCGTTTGCGATCCCCGGGGCACTAGAGGTTTATTAACCGCTAGTGCCCCGGGGATCGCACACTCTTCTCAATGAATTAGGCCGCATTCATTTAGGAGATCGCACATCTTTATTGATGTGTGATCACATATCTTCTCAAGGGAGAACGAGTTTTAAAACTCTCAAGCGTGAACGGCCGAGTTTGCCGCGAGATTGAGTTTTAAAAACTTGCTCGCTCATCCCTACTTGTGATCACTTACTTATATGTCAGCTTTATTGTTGCGACTGAATGAACTCCTGCGCGCCTGTGTAGGTGTAACGTCTTTTCAGCCTGGCCTGTCAGGATTGCCCAGGATTGCGACAAAAAACGGAAAGGAAAAAGATATTGGCACCTGCGATGGAAAGTGGACAGTATCAGGATATAGTTTTGTTTTATCTCCACGGTTAAAAACTTAATTTTTTCTACTCACTAGTCAAAGGAATAAAATTCAACTTTGTGTGCAGTAAATGCTTTACAAACTTAGTAATTTCTCTGTGAAAGTAGAGTGACATCCTCACAGTGCTGTACATAGCCTATGGGAGGGGACCCCGCAGTTCATATTACATCATATCACCTTCTTTTTTAATTCTCTCTTGTAATCCGAATTAAAGTCAGATGACTATTTTGGGACGAAGGCACTTAGGTTGACTATATGGACAATGGAAGGTTATGAGACAGTAGTTTATTGTATGCCAGTCTATAATTCTACTCTGACATCAACCATGCCATTCTATATCTATTTCTATAACCACCACAGCATTATTTTTAAGATACATTGAAAGTAGAAGCTGGAAGTGACCAATATGTGTAATCTATTTGAGAAAGCATTTCTGTAAAATTGTAACCAGCTGTGAACTATACATTATAAGACTAGCCGTGAACTACAAAGTAATCCAGTAATGAACTAAACTTTGATGTTCTGTGAGTTACCTTTTTCAAAGCATTGGTTGAACGGACACAGTTGGATTCCGTTTTGTAGTTTTGTTCACCTTGCATATTCATATACTTCTTTTGGATTTCAGGAAATAAAAACCAGTCTGACCACCATGGGGGATATAGAAGGAACATATCGTGTGCTACAGACTCCAGGTGCCCGTCTGGGTGCAGAAAGAAGCACTGGCATAAGCACACTAGAACCGGGACAGAACCTCAGCACAGCTCTATCAACCTCTCCATCCAAGAACACCAATCAAAATCTTTGTTCATCTGTATTGCTGCTGGATGGCACAGAACTACCGGTGGAGATTGGGGTATGTTCCAAAATATACTTAAATTCACTCAAAGGCATATGTAAAAAATGCAGAATATACAGTGATGTGTATAAACACAAATCTCACCAAATAAATGTGTTTTTTCTTTCATAATCCAAACAGCTGAAGTTGAAGACTTGCATGTTAACTTTACATTTCAAACAAAATAATTTGTGAGGGAAATGTAAGGAAAT
>NC_092861.1:34001305-34013258 GCF_032062135.1 Pyxicephalus adspersus | reverse complement strand
AGCCAGGTGGTTAGTGATAAGTGCCGGGTGGTACGCCCAGCTAAAAGGGTCTTGGGAGAACACTGCTGACTGTATTTTGCAATCTTGTAGCATGGTTGTAAATGTCATAATTCTTTAGTACTTTAGGGTTGATACTCTTGCAACTTTTGCATGTAGTATTGCTGATGTGTTGCATGACTTAGTGACTGAATGTGAGGCTGTTAGGGGAGACACAGCCAGGATTCTCCTTGTAATCTGGTGCTGGATTGTACGTAATACTACATAACAGCTGCTATTCTCGGGACAGGTTTGTCTTGAATGGCAGCAGATGGACACGGGATAAGCTGTTCTAACAAGCTTTGCTTTTTTTTTTACCTCTCTGTGTTCACAAATCTTTCCTCCTGTTGTAGTAGTGGTAGTAATTTTCAGGCATGGCACCATATTTATAATTACCTTATTATACTGTAATATATAATAAGTGACCATGTATGAAGATTGCAGTGCTTACCTGAAAGCAGTTTTGAGTACACTTGCTTTTTGTTAAACTGTTGTTTTTTCCACATACACCAATTTGTAGATATGCCATCTAGTACCTAATAATATTTGTCATGTATCTTTCCTAATCAACAACAGATGGAACTAATAGGCTGGCCAAACATTACAGTGAGAGAGAGAGAGGACCCCTTTATGTGTTCCTAAGGCTGCTAGTATAATGTCTAATAAAATCATTCATGTGAAATCTTTTACCCCTCTTTCAGTAACATAGGTTTAAAAAATTCTGAGCAATCTACTGTCTTCTTTGTTCAGTTCCCCGATTCCCCCAATTCAAAGGAGTAAATTATATATACACAAGCATTTAGTTGCTGTCATGTGATTGGCTGTTTAAATACTTGCGTTAACAAGCATTGGAACAGGTGTATCCAATAAAATGGCCATTGAGTGTGGCCGCAAAGCTCTTCACTTAAAGAAATAGATATATAAGGTAAGCAATAACCTAATATATATCCTCGTTTAATAATACACTGTACTTCCTTTTTAATCGGTGACACAGATGGTGAAGGGTTTATGTTGCACACATGTTCCTATAGTTTATTGCAGTGGTCTCTGCTCTTTGTAGCTGTATGTTTGATCCCTCAAAGAAGATCTAAAATATCTAACAATCCTAACCCATATTTGGTTCCTAGCCAGAGAGTTTTTTATGTCTTGATAACTACTGTGCATATCTGAGTAACAGCTGATGATGGGGAAAAAATATGATGTGCTGAGTTTTTTCTGGCCTTATGTCCGCGATTATATTGGGAGAATCTGATTTTGAAAAACATAAGTTACATTACATTACAAGTATAGGCTACCTTGTGCCTTTGTGAAAAAGACTGATTGTAGGCGTAATGTCCATTTAATCATGTAGGCAGCTTGAAAAATATTACCAGATTGAGGGCAAAGGAGATAGGAACATTCCCAATTGTTTCGCTTGTACCACATTTATCCAACAGGTTTTCTCCAGCACTGGTCAGTCATTTATTTCTGAACACACAGTTTTTGAGCACAGAAACCTCTGCAATATTAAATTGGAGCTATGGCATACACAATTCCAGTTAATATACTTACCCTCTTGGCACAGTGATGCAGTTTTTATATTAACAGCACAAATTATCTTTTAACTCCTCTTCATGCATGGTGTTAATCTGTAGGGATATAATCTAATCCATTGCATATATCCAAGTGAATTTCAGGACTGGAATGTAATAATAAGCATTATTCTCTGTACACAGAAAATTGTACAACTAACTGTTCATGAGCTTGTTGTGGTAGTGAGTTGTTTTTGTCTGAGGGTTAATACAGCTGAACAAACAGTTTAGTGCTAATAATGACAGCATTAGTTTGAAAAAAGACACATTGAGTTAAAAGAAGTAAAAAGAAATTAAATAATTAAACCTTCATCCTTAGAATTCCAACCCCCCAGCTAAGGCTACGTACACACCTCGGGTGATTCTCGTCTGATTCTCCGGCTAATATTGGACGAGAATCTGACGTATACAATGGCTGTCCAACTTCGTTCATGGATCCATCCCGGCGGATCCAGGAAAGATGAACAGCCGTAATGCAAGTGAGGGGGAGAGGGTGGAGTGGGGTGCCACTTGCCCGTTTTACCCCCTCCCTTCTCCATAGAGCACAATAGTGATATATGTACAGCGCTTATTCATTCATCTTGCAGTCTTTTGTCCTGAAAGATCTCACAAACATAAAACATAATTTATATTTTTGTACCCAGACATCCACAGATTTTTAAAGCAATCTACTAATTTGTGTTCTTTTGCAGTGAACTTTTTTTTTTTACTTAGTTAATGATATAGGCCATTTTATTAATTTTTACAATGTTACATCCCCCCTAATCTCATCTCCTAAAGGATGACTAAATTTGGTTAAGTACATTTTTCATCATAGCTTTGCTTTGCATCCCCCTCAACATGCACTTTCCAGTTCTGCTATATCTTACCTGACCCATGTATTTAGGTTGTGATCTTAGTGCCTTGTATTAAAAAAAACATCGGTTTATGCCTCTTTTTGCCCACTTCTTTCTCTCTCATTCTGCTTTGGCACAAGAAAATAATTTGCTTGAAACAGGGTTGTTCAATGAATGGCCCAGTACACTAAATTGTTTTGCTTGACCCATGGACCCATTCCTGATGGCCTTTGGGCTCTTTCATTTGTAACGTGGGAAAAAAACATAAGAAGTTTGTCATTACTTACTTCCCACGACAGGGCTGTGTTGTAGATTAGGTCATCTGTCAGAGCCCGGCAGAGGAAGCGAGTGATGAGCGACTTCCCCCGCTTGATTTGAAAATATGTTATGGCAGCAAGCAGCTGTAGCGCATCGGGTGCGGGAGGGGGTTGGATAGGCAGCTAGCCATGGCAATGGGGGAATGTAGGTGGTGTGTATGTATGTTAGTATGTGTGAGTGTGTTTAAATGTCTGTCAGGGGACACTGCTGGACCCCATTATATTCTATTTCTGCAAATTTTTTTGCTGGCTATGTTACTGGTGTTCCTAACCCCTGCACTCTGTTCATTACATACCTTACCCCTGTACTCTAGGCTGAGTTTTATTCTTGGCCGTGGCATTCAGTAGATTAGGCTTTGTTACTTTTACATACACATTGGTATTTTGTTTCTGTATGTGTCTACTATTAAGCTATGATGTAGGGTTCCATTCAGTTATGCCCATAGTTTGTTATAGCACAATAAACTTTATTCTGGTTATTTTGGACAGTTGGAAAATATGTAGTCTGGCCTCAGAAAGAAAAAGGTTGTGCATTGTAATATTAAAATTCCTTTTTTTCACATGCCTTTCAGAGAATGAATGAGCACACATTGTGCAAATTATCTACCCTAAAGCTATAAAGTTACCAATAATAGAATTGTTAGCACATTTTATTTTTTAGGTAATCTATTATATAGCCTTACAGAAATAAAGATTTGATATTGTGCTGTGCCTTTTGAGTTAGCTGAATATGGACCCTATTCCTGAGATGTGCTTGCCTTCCTTTAGAATATGTTCCCGGCATCATTAATACTTCTCTCTATTTTTAACCTTGGGAGACATCGGGTGCATTTATCTATATGGTGGGGAATAATTTGCTAAAAGTTTTTTCCCCACCTTTCGAACCACATATTTATTTTAAGGATTGAAGCTTTACGTCCTGTGGCCTATTATTTTATTGCTTTTGTGTGTATTGTACTTTAAAAATTGTTTACCAGTACAATGTCAGCACCACCATAAGGGCACATGGACCCACACTGATGCACATCATACATGCTCTTTAAGGTTCCTGAACCCCCTTGTACTTTGTTTGTGGGGAATATATTAAAAAGTATCTTAACTGACAATAAAAAACATGTTGTTGGTTGCCCTAAAGGAACAGATACACTCAGCCATTTATCAGTTTGTGTGCCGTTCTATAATAGTACCCTAACATCAAGTCGAAGAAGTGGAGCCATTGCTGCTGCACTATCCTTCATTTCTAATGTGTGTCGGTGAGAGGCACTTTCACGTTTGATTACTTCACTGCTCTGGTTTAGAATGTTTACATGCTTGTTATAATAGCTGTTGTTGTAGCTGCAGTGACTCTCAGATCTGTCCATGCCTGTTGTATGAGTCAGGAGGGAGGTACACAAACACCCACATCAAGACCGAAGAAAGGTCTTTGGGCACGGAGAGCGAATAATACAGTTACCAGTCTGTTAAAGGAATGTGTGCCCTAGATGGGTTGGTGACAGGAACACCTTTTAAACCAGTTATTAATAAACCATATTTATATAGCGCCAGCATTATAAGCAGCACTGTACATTAAATAGGGGTTGTGAATGACAGACAGGTACAGACAGTGACACAGGATGAGAAGACCCTGCCCAGAAGAGCTTACCTATGAAAGCCACAATTTGCTTTTTTATGCTGCTGATCAACCATTTCTTCAAAAAAAAAAAAAAAAATTATATATATATATATATTTATTTATTTTATTTTATTTTTTATTTTTTTCCAAATAACACTTAAGCAATTGTTAGGTTATTATGTTTCCTCTGTTCACTTCATTCTTTTCACGTCAGCCAGCACTGTAAACTTTACAGCCGTAAAATCTTGATGATGCTGCTGGCCCTCCACCTTCAAACATTTGATTCCTGCTTTGCATTGGGCTACAGAAAATCAGCATAGAGATTGATTTAGGTCTTTGCTTTTTACCCCTCGCCCCCATAAACAGATAAAGCCTTAATTTAAAGTTTTAACTCACTTAAAGCTTTAAACACAGTAGTTTGTATTTGACAGCTTGACAGCGATCAGGCAGGTAAAAAGGATTTTGGAGAAGAGACATCACCAATCACACGTTAGGATTTGGTGAATTGGATCTGTTGAAAGATCTTTAAACCTATTGGTTTATGTGATCATTATGTGGGTGAGGTAATAAAGAGTTTCTTTACAAATTTCTTCATCTATCTGTGGGCTTAAGGGAAGATTTTTGCAAAGTTGATGGTTGTCACTGATTTGTTAAATGGCTGCTTGTGTCTATAAAAAGTTTTGGTACCTTTTCACACACACCCTAAGACTGACATAAAGGGAAGAATTATCTAGGTAGGATTTTCCTAAAAACTTTCCTAGACGTAACTGTAAATTCAGCGTGATGATCGCTCAGCAGCCTTTTCATGTGTAATGCATACACCTAAAACAGGTTAGCTTCTGTAAAAGATTTATGGAACATTAAATGGCATTTTGCCCAAGCCACTGGTAAATATCTACTCATTGTGAGGAGCTATATAGATGTCATTAGGCCTCACTATTTACTCATAGACCCCATTGTTTTCCAGAGGATGATGTCACATTGTTTAATAAGAAACCACAGAGAATCTGGATTTCTTTCAGTGTGGATTCAGCAAGTCTTGAAGCTAGTGGGAGGCGAGTACACACCCAGATAGTAGAGGGAAGATGTAAGATTGTCATTAGGTCAGACAAGAAGTGTCCCAGGATGACTCTTTTCTTTTGTTCAAATTAAAGCTTTTCAGTTTACATTTCACATTTGTTTTTACTTAAAAATTTTAAAGACTTATAACGATCAGTTTTTGTGCAACGATGATCTTCTTGTATGGGTAAAAAGTTTCTTCCAGGGTTGAACAGACCCGTTAATCTGCACCCACGCCGCTTCTGTAGTGAGCTTTCATAACATGGAAAGGTCACATCAAATCTCCGCTTCTACATCAGAAACAATGAGACTGCTCTTTTAAACTCATTATGTAAAGGGTTAGAAAATTCCCGTACCAGAAGGCTGTCTGATTTGTATTTCAAAGATTTTATTGAAAGTTTTTTAGAAGTAATTTACAGTAGATGTATTTTAAACCAAAACACATATATAAAGATATAACAAAACAAATATTCCACACTTTTACAAAGTAAAATGTCTTGCAGGCTGTCTGATTTTGCAGGCTATTATTATTTTAAAAAATGCATTTGCACACAAACATTTTTAATAAATTATATTAACTTTCTAAGATGGAAAGGGGCAGAGTTTTGCACTAATTTGTAATGGTGCAGTCACAGCCCTGCTACACCCCAGTTACACAAATTCTAGCTTGGAAAGGTTCAGAGAACACTCCAATGCTTTATTTACCACTAGAATTTTACATAAATTCAGTAATGTACAACTTGGATTAAATTGGCAATACAAAAGCTTTTAATAGTTAATTACTAACCTAAAAATGTGCCCCTTGTACAGTGAATGATTAATATTTGCTGCTTCTGCCGATTGTACTACCAGCCTATTCTATATAAACGAGTAACTGCTGCTAAAAGGATTTTCAAAATTAGACACTTATAGGGATGTCAGATTCCTGTCTGTGGTTCCTTTTTGCCTTCCCTGTCTTCTGAACACATCTTGTATATTATCTAAAGTAACTTTCACTGCCACTCTTATCAGTGCTCAGTCAGTTGGGAGCAGTGATTAAAACACAGGTTAGGCTAGGTACGTGGAATAATAATATCCTTTGAAAACAAATGATCCATGATTATTCCAGATTATTTTGAACAATCGTATTCTGCACAATTCTGTACATGCTGTAACGATACGATCGTTCAAATCAAATCCACCAATAATGTACACACTAGGAATGTGCCATGCAGGAAATGACATGTATCACTGAACGACTGTACACACAATAGATTATGAATCATCGTCGCCCAATCAGATCCACTGGAATGGCCGTTCGTTTCCAGCGAGAGTCCTCGTTCATCAGCGTCGTTGACCAGTCGTTGTGCCCTTTTTTTGTTAAGAATTATCGAACAATCTTTCATGGATAGTTTATTCCCAAAGACAATTATTGCACGTGTGTACGCAGCCTTGGAACTGTGAACTGCTGTCAGCCCTGCATAGTTTCTGTTGGACTACAGGACCGCTCTGTAGTCTACTAGAGATAAACTATATGGGTGGGCATGGGTGCTTAGGATTTCAATGCTGGATAGACTATGTCTTGTGTTGGTTTTATTTTAGTTAAACCATGAGGTGTATGTATTGCAGAAATGTTTTTTTATATATATTATTGTGAGGTACAAAGTTGATAAAATTGGTCCAGCAGATGATGTGGCAGATTGTCCTTCATCCTGACTCTTTTACCTTATATAAGACAGCCTGGAAGGATTAGGCCGCAAAAATCTAATGCTCAGAGGTAGCTTTTAGTGGGTATTTAATAAAAAAAAAAAAAAGTATGATGTCAATAAATTATTTCCACCTGTGCATTGTGTGTAAGTGTAATAGGAGAGCTAAATAAGCTGTAATAGTTAAATAAGCATCATGTAATCTATTTTACTTTTATGATAGGTTTACTGACCCTTTGATTTATACAAACATATGTGACATATGTTTATTCCTTCATAAATGGAAAAAATGTGCTTTGTTGAATAGGATACTACAGGCTGGAATTTACCTTCTAACCTTCCAGTATGTTATTTCTATTGTATGAGGATTGGGGGTATCTGAAGGCATCGCGCACAAAAACATACAACTCTAAAGTTACGTACACACGTCCAATCGTTCTCGCCCAATAATTGGCTCAGGGCCGTTATCCGACGAGAATCTGGCATGTGTACAGTGCCCATCGTCCGAACGACCCTCCTGGCAGATCCACGGACAACGAATGATCCTAATGCAAGGGAAGGGGAGAGAACGCAGCGGGGTGCCGCTCCATCGTTCTCCCCCTCCCCTCTTCATAGAGCAGAACGTTGCCATGTTTACCATCATTGGTTCTCTTTCCGGGGCATCATGGAAACTCCTCTTGGAAGATGTACATAGTACAATTAGGCAGAAAATATGAATAATTCCAGGGTGGGTTAAAGTTTGTGGGGTTGGGCTTAACTTGTAAAATTTCATTAAAAATATATTAGTTGTATGTTTTCTGTTGCAGAAATGCAGTGTGGAATAATGGTGCTTTGACGTGCCGTGGACAGTGTAGGCAGGCTTTAATTGGGATGCAGGATGTATAAGTGCCTATAAGGGGGTTAACACGGTGGAATTTCTCTGGCCTCACACAGGCTGATTCTGTTATTTCCATTTGTAGGGGAATTTTCTGAATTCCTGAGAGAATTGTGTCCAGATGCTAGGAGGCCTTCAGTTAATAGTCCGAAGCTTTAATTTTCTCTTTAGTCTGTAGAGGTCCCTTTGGCTACAAAAGATCTATAGGTGCCAAGACAGTAAAGTCCTTCCTGTTAAGTTTCATTGATCACTTTGCCAGATTAATGGATCCAGTATTTTCTTCAGATAACTACTACTGGTAGTATTTCCTCGGCAGTGGAAACATTCCAGATTCCCCTGTTCCCCAGAACTGACACTCACGTTAAAGTCAGGGCAGTGGATGGTAAAATGTCTGTATAGTGGACACATTAGAGGTTGCATGTATTTTGATGAAACAGTACAACTTTAAATTACAGGACAACCTCAAAGTTCTTCACTGCTTCTTCTCTGTAAATAATGAAAGATCCTTACATTGCAGTCACATTAGTTCTTTAAAACTGTTCCCAACATCTTGTAAGCATCAGTGTATTTGACAATTATCTCACCAGAGACTACAAACATCTGAAGAACAACGTTGAGGGTTCCTAAAAATGTATCTTGGTCGCCCTTGCTATTTCTTTGCTGTCCCGTGTAACAGTACCTGTGCATAGAGCTGCTGTCTAGGAAAACCAAAATAGCTGCAAAGCTCCGCTGTAAAAAAAAGTTCACCATCATTGCATAACACAGCCCAGCGTCTGCTCAATGTAATAAAAAAATTACTTCTGCCAATCAGGAATAGAATGGTGAAGTCATTGATTTTTTTAATTATCCAGATTTTCCTTTATATTTTATTTTCTGTATGGATGTAAGGAAGGAGAAATAAGGAAGATTGAGTAAATTAAATTGGAGCAGGTTGAGACTTGCTTCTGGATCCCACGTGCCGCTCCACAGCTGGCACCTGTCACTCACACCGCAGATTTGACAGCTGATGGCTGAGACCAGTACTGTACCCCTCTCTGCCACCCATATTCATTCTCTATGGAGCTGCTGCTGGGAGAAAGGTAGTGTCTCCCGAAAGGCATCTGTTCACTGGCACGAAAATGCAGTAATCACACTGCAACCTCACCTCTAGTGTGAACATACCCTTAGGGCTAATTCACACTGGCAGTGTGGTTGTAGTCACTTTACCATTTCCTCATGCCAGAAACCACTGCCAATTAGGGAGACGCTACATGAAGCATTTCACCGCAGCAGCCCCACAGGGAACAAACAAGGGCTGCAGTACTAGTACCGATCACTGCCGCCAGCTGGTTTCTTTAGAGCGCCTAAGTGCACCTTGCCAGATGGGTGAAGCCCCACACTTAAGTAAAGATAAAGTCAGTTGTAACGTAATGAATTAAAAAAAAAAAAAAAAAAACGAGCAAAAAAAAGCAAACTTCAAATATTAAAATCAATTAGTTGATAAGTGAATACAAAGAGAGGAAGGAAGGAGGTGGTGAGCATTTGCCTGACCTCTTTCCGTTATCAAGAAATTTAAGACATGAGAGGTCAAGGCTGGGTAGTTTTCTGTTTGTAAAGTTCATCTCCAAGGGTAATACTTAATTTAAACTAATCATTAATAATTATTTTAGGAATTTGCTGTGTTTTGATAATGGGTTTTGTTGGTCTTTATTGCAGCAGGAGTTTTCTTTTAAGAGGCATTTCTAAACCCTTCCGTGTTCTAACAAGTCTCTGTTTGTCTTATGCAGCCTAAGACCATAGGCCAAGCATTGCTGAGCCAACTGTTCACTCATCTGAATGTGGTGGAGACAGACTATTTTGGCATCGAGTTCCAGACAGCGCAGTCACAGTGGGTATGTAAGGCTACTATGTGCCACATTAATCTCTCAGCTCTCTGAATGCATATTTGTTGCTTTCTTTGCATAATTTACTTATATAGGTTGCTGCATATGATCTTTTGAATTTAGTTTCACATAATCCACTAACTTTGGTAACTGCTGTGTGTGATTTGCATTTAGACTACAAATGTACCTACTTTTATTTTATGACTAGGTTTGCATATTTTATTCTGTAGGTTCCAAGTTAATCACCTTACTGCTACTTTATAGCTGCTTTTACTGCCATGCACCAGTGAGCCTGCATTGATCAATGCATGAATGGGCACAGGAAATTGATACACATATAAATTCAGCTATTTATTATTATTATTATTATTATTATTTTAATATACGTTTTATGACACAGGAGGGAAGGACTCAAATGTGCCTACATTCCAAGAGATTGGGGAGCATAGTACACAACAGGAAGGATATATAGAATGCTGTCTCATTAGTGGTAGATAGGCAAGTGTTACATATCTATTATGATATATGTTTTTATGCAGGGCTTTTTTTTTTTGCTATAGGCTGTGTTGCCCTGAACATGCCCCTGCATTGAAATTCTCTTTTTCCAAACGACTACATTGCATTGGTGTGGACTTAAACAGTTCAATAACAATTTAACAGTCTTTTAATTTAGACTAGGCAAGCTAAAAAATCTTTCGGCACATCATCCCGTACTACAACACGTGTTAAAGTTGGAAAAATATTATTGAAATACTGTAGATCAGTGCAACCCAATGCATTGAAAAATGTCCATTTGTGTAAAATCAATGCACCAAACATTGTTTATCCAGCCTGAGTTACCTCTGTATTACGTTTTACATTACATGCTTAGTTTGCATTGCCCAACTCTGTCACAGGTTTGCTTTAACAACCTTGACTTATCTCATCCACCTCCACTTTATTTTTCCCGGAGTTCTTCATTAATTACAAGCCCTAGTACGTGAGGAATTGCAGGAAAACATTTAGTCTTTTGGCAGTAACCTGTATATCCTCTATGAATCAGTTTGCCCTACTCATTTTCTAGGGTTTTTAAATTGTGAGCACAAGGTTTCTGAGAGCAGAGTGATGCAGTTCATGTGGCATGTTTACTTGGTTAAATGTTGGGTGGATAAAATATGTAATTTAGTATCTGAGAAGTTGGTTTATGTGATGTGGAAATTCCTTGTGATAAAGTTAGAATTCAGCTGACTGCCACTAATTTTCCATCCTGGGCAGCAGCACCTTTTTCCAGTATGGTTTGTGGTGTTAATCTCCAACCAGTTATAAATGCAGTGTATGGTAGGAATGGAATTATAGCAATATATGCCATGTGTCAGTGTGTACTTGGCTTTTTGCTTGGAATCTGGTCTCTAGCCAGCAACGGTAAATGAAGGCTTGGGATTTTAATGTATATCTAGGCTAAAATATACAGAAAGTTAAAATAGTGTTTTACTCAAATGGGGGTAGATGTTGCTACTGTTTTAGCTATTATTTAGGTTCTTTATTTTACCATTAAATTTATATAGATTTTAGCTAAAACATTCTCTAATTTAAAGATAGTGGTTGTAGTTTTGTGTGTGGGTATGGTTTGTGATAACTGATTTCTCACAACAACCCCTGTGCATACATCTGTCCACATGTTGTTGGGCAAACAGGTCAAACACAGCTTTATATTTTCTGCTTCCATTTGTAAGTTTATTAGCCAGAAAAAAAATACACCCGCAAAATTGGTATGTATGGCCTGGTAATAACTTAAGAAGAAGAATTAGAAGAACGGAACGGATTGTATGTGTTGAAGTCTGAAAACACCATGGTATTCAGTACAATTCTTCCTTTTACAAGGACACTTTAAGCACTGTTTAAATCTAGATGGACTTTATAACACAACCTTGGTTCATTTTCAGAATAACATTTCTAAATGCCAAGTACAGAAACATGAGTTTTTATTTTTTCTGTGCATACCCACTTCTGGTAATGTCAGAAAAATACATGCATACAGCCATCTTTTAGTAATGTGTATACTGCATAAATTCTGTTTTTGTTTCTCTTCTTCTTCCCTGGTTAGGGTCTCTGTTTGTCTCTT
>NC_092861.1:33965822-33999599 GCF_032062135.1 Pyxicephalus adspersus | reverse complement strand
TTCTTCCCTGGTTAGGGTCTCTGTTTGTCTCTTGTTCTTCCCTGGTTAGGGTCTCTGTTTGTCTCTTGTTCTTCCCTGGTAAGGTTCCCGGTTTGTCTTTTCTTTTTCCTAGGTTAGGGTCTCTGTTTGTCTCTTCTTCCCTGGTTAGGGTCTCTGTTTGTCTCTTCTTCCCTGGTTAGGGTCCCTGTTTGTCTATTAAAAAATGAATATTGGAATATGGGTACTGCAAGCATTAATGCACTTTTGTTCCCATCCTCCATATTACTTTTGCTCAGCCAGAACTGTAATTATGTAAAAACTCCCCCCCCCCACAAAATATGTTAACAAAGCACTTGGTATGTATTTTAAATATTTGTAGTAGTGAGGGACTCTGCATTAGAAGATCCACCCATAATATGCTGCTTTTAATTATTACAATATAGCTCTGTCAATGTCCATAAATAGTAAACTCTCCAATGTGTTCTATTTTAGGTGTGGTTGGAGCCTCTAAAATTTGTGTGCAAGCAGCTGCGCAGTAAGTTTATTTTTTGTGTTGTTTGATGGGTGGGAAGGTTTATCTCAACTTTCATAAACTATTGAAAGAACAATATAGCTTTAGTTGATTGAAAGGGGAGGATTGTTTTGTTGTAGAATTTACTTTCCACCTCCTAATATAAACTAATTGCAATTTAAATGCTTTGTAACATCAAGAAAGCCTTTGATATGTTTTAGATTGTATCTCGTATGTTTTGGTGCTCTGTAATAGGGTCACCATTGGTTGTTATATACATTGATCAGCCGTTTGATATCCCTTTATGTGTATTTGAATGTATTTACTAAGGCAGTGCCAAAAGCAGAGGTGCAGTGTATGGAAAACCCTAGCAATTAGTATGTTAATATTCATTTGTATATAAAGCACTCAGGTTAGTAAAAATGTATTGATATTTTAGATATATTAGATCTGACAGATTGTCACTTCCCCCCACTCTTTTTCCGGGGCTGACATCATCTTCTGATCCTTTTCCGGTATCTTTGGCAATCTTGATTGTCAAGGCAGGAATAATGTAATTCTGGAGCATATGTATTTGAAGCTCAGTTTACATTCTACAGAAGATTGCGAACTGGCAGATAAGTTTGTTTTATTGCAGAATTTTGCTAGTTCACAGTTTTTATTTTATTTTTATAAGTAGATAGGTCCTGTAAATAGGGTCATGTTTGACCAGTTAGTGAATTAATTTCACACATCTATTACTTTAGTGGCAAGGTTTCTTCATCTTCATCTGACTTGTCCACCCTCCCTAGACTAACATTCTACTATGCTCTGAATAGCCTATGTGGCTTGTATATGATAGTAAGGTGTGATATGATTACAATCAATTAGTTAAATAAATTGCAGGAGGAACATATCCCTGTCCTTTTCTGCTGTCAGAAACAGAGCTGTCTGGATGTTTAACTTGTAAGAGCAATCAGGAGATCCAGAAGGTTTATAAAGCCCAGTATACTCTTCAAAGTTGCATCAAAGCATGCTGTATTAAAGATCTAAACTTGAAAAAAAATTATACTTATTACAAGAGACATGCTATGCCTCCTTTGCAATAAAACAAACTTGCCTGCCTGTTTGCAGTCTTCTTTTGAATGTATACCAAGCTGCTCGTTGTCCAATCAATGCATACCCGAGTGCTGAGAATGAATGAAATTCCAGCCTGGCCATTCTTCATTAGTTGGAATTTTATACAAAGCCAGAAAGATATAAACCTAATCAGTGCTGGACACAAGCTATTTATGTGATAATACTAATAAAAGAATAAAACTTAAAAGAAATCTTTAAAAATGTTAAACAACATTGATTTACACTTATGTTTCCCTTTTAGTTTGATTATGACATTTTAGTTGGTGTTAAGTTCCTTGTTGTGCTTTTAGTGGAATATACTTTAAACTCATTTCTGCTTTATTGTAAGATGACATATTTTTTACAGATATGTTTTAATGTTTGTGCTTGATAAATGTGTTTACAGAACCAAAAAATGACAAAATGCGCCTGGCTGTGAAGTTTTTTCCCCCTGACCCTGGTCAGCTGCAGGAGGAATACACAAGGTTTGATATAAAGGGGTGATGTGTAAAATATCTTGGTCTTCTTTAAATGTGAATAGTTCACTAACCTATATTCTCTTTGCTATAGGTACCTTTTTGCTATGCAGATCAAGAGGGACCTTGCAGAAGAGAGGCTGGTGTGCAGTGATAATACTACAGCTCTACTTATTTCTCTGCTTCTGCAATGTGAGTATTTCACCTGTAAGGTGTGGACTTTCACTGTAATCTAGGTCACACCTTCAGGCGATAAGGGTAGCCCGCCCAACTCTTTGTTAGATGCATGCAGATACTGGAGAGAGCTTGAATGAGAGTGTACAACAAGCTTCATGTATGAACGTGTCCGCATTTCCAGACTCAACCAATTATATTCTCCCTTTTCCTTTTCTTTTGCAAATAATTTATCCTAAGGGGAGAGTTGTAAACTTGTTGTCAAACTTAAGTACCACAAAAACTTCAAAATATTGGGATTTCAGGTACAAGTGCTGGATACGTGCTGGATAATTAGTTTCCCAAGATTGACCTGAATGAAAATTGTGCATACATCATTCTCCCATTGTTTTGTGGAGTGAATCACTAAACAAGCAACCAGAAACAACTTCCCTCCACATAACAGAATAGCAACATGTGTAAACTCGTTCTAGTGTCACTGGAAATTATCACAAAATATTTTTTCAAGTGGTAGAAATTTGCTGTGCATACAGGCTCTTAGGCTAAGTACACACGTACAATATTTGTCGTTGGAAAGAATCTTTCATGATCCTTTTCAGCTACAAAAGATTGCACGATGCATGAACAAGTGCTGTACATACAGGGCCGTTCTGCTTTATGAATGGGGGAGGGGCAAAAACGACGGAGCGCCACCCTGCTGTGCTCTCTCCCCTTCAGTTCCATTACAATCGTTCGTCATCCAGGGCGGTCAGTCAGACAACGAGCACTGTACACATGCACAATTCTTGTCTGATATCAGCCCTGAGCCGATTATTGTACGAGAATCATTGCACGTGTGCCTTAGTCTTTGAAGTGTAAACCGTGTTACCCATAGCCGTTAGACTCTCCTTTAATTGTATAGCCTGTGCTAGGTAAAGCTGATAAGATAAGCTTTGGGCAGCAGAGTTCTTTCAGGCCATTGGATTATTAAGGCATTGTGTTACTGTGTATTCAAGCTACGCTAATACCATGACTGCTGCTCCTGTAACAAATCCCACTATGTTCTAGTGATTTTTACAAGTTTGTGTAACAAAATATATGTAATATATAGTTTTTAATTTACCTATGTCGTGCTTAGGTAACCTTAATTATTTGTTTGTTTACTTTCTTTTTTATTCTTTTTTCTTATCCATATAATATGTCTTTTACAGCTGAGGTGGGGGATTACGACCAGAAAGTGGATCTGGAAAATCTAAAAAACACCTATTATGTACAGAGGCAGCACAGTCTGGAAGAACGGATATTGCAGTACCACCATGAGCACATGTGAGTCATTGAATTGTTTTTATATTTTATACATAATCATATTCATATCTGTACTCTATATGAATCATTATAATTGTTTTGCAACCTCTTTAACCCCCTGAGCGTTAATCCCGAGTGTGGCTCGGGGTAAAAAAAAGAACATGCTGAAAGTGGTAAAGCCGAGCCACACTCAGCGTAGCTAAAAACATTAAGAAAAAAAACACCTGGTCCCATCGGCCCCGGCGAGTACACTGACGTTCCCCGGATGTTCCCGGTGACGTCGGTGTGTGTGGGAGCGTGGCGGGAAATTTAAATTATTTTGGATTGGATTTAATACAAAATAACTGTATTGAATCCAATACAAAGTAATCATTTTATATATATATATATATATATATATATATATATTAGTATATAATTATACATGCTAATTTACAGTTATATTACAGGTTTCAGTATTTTTATGCACCCCTGTTTTTAACAGATTTTTGTGTTTTTTTTTTTATTTAAAGTTTATTATTAAATTTATTAAATATTGGACATATTTCGGTTAGTAATGCCTAAGAATTATAGACCTACAATGTAAAATAAATTTCCATGCAAAACAATGAACCGCTTTTGGAATAAAATTACTGATAAAATTAGACCGCATGGGAGGTTAATTTAAATTTTGTAAACATGTAAAACCATAGTTTGTTCTGATGTATTTGTTTTGCTATGATTTCCTCCTGCAGTGGTATGTCTCCAGCAGATGCTGACTTTCAGATTCTGGAGATCTCCAGAAGACTTGATCTGTATGGAACCCGCTTTCACCTTGCATCTGATCGGGAAGGTGCCAAAATTAACTTATCGGTTTCTCATATGGGTGTATTGGTTTTCCAGGTAATATTTAAGTTTATTATAAAACATTTGTGAGCATATTCTTTCTGCATATATACAGAACACTGTTAAAATAAAAAAAAAATGGCAGTGCTCTTCTTCCAGACATTGGTGGCCTGGTTGTCGAATATTTCCCATGTAGTTTTCAGCACTACAGGGGGTATTGTCACAGTGCTAGTTTTATCCGTATATGAGCATATTCAGAGGTGTTTTTCACAGACCGTGCTAACAATGTCTAGTAGAGCTAAACTTAACCACCCCCTAGAATGTATTTGTATTCTATTCACAATTAATGGCTGCACAATGCAACATTCATATATTGTAGAGTATTATAGAGCTTCATGATAACATCTTTCCTCCCTGTGTTATTGCATTTTCTGCCTCAGTTGTGTTCATTACATTTTATCTGTTTGGACCTACAGGGCAACACAAAAATTAACACATTCAACTGGTCAAAGATACGAAAGTTGAGCTTTAAAAGAAGACGCTTCCTCATCAAGTTACACCCAGAGGTCCATGTGAGTAGTTTGCAAAATGTCACTTTTTGTTTTTTGTTAGATGTTTTGAGCTATGAGAACTGTCTGGACGCACACTGTGTTTTCCATATAAGAAGGCATTAGAACCTGCATCAGGCTTTTGCAGGGACGCCTCATTTTCTGTCTGATTACAAGGACAATCACGTCCACTTCTCTCCATCTGTACTGTCATTGTCCACCCCTTTACCCTCTTTGCTTTCTGACCTGTTGACCATTCAGCCATTTAGTCACCTCTTCATGTGCAGGCTTTTCATAAGTGGTCTGCATGCAAATGCAGTTCTTGCAGAAATGCCTGTGTGCTTATGAATTGCATAAGAAGCATGTCTGAGAGCTTAGAAATCCCCTTCTGTTGACTGGATTCACAATAGTTCAGTGAATTGGGGAACAGCCAGCTTTTTAAACCAGAATGCTAACACAGATGGTAGTACAGTGTTTGCCGGCACAGCTCAGATACAAAACACAATTGCCCAGGTTTTAGATTTATTGTGCTATCAGCAGAGGCAAATGATTTCAGATCTAATACCAAAGGATGGCAATAGCTGATTAATGCTGAGATAGATGATGTTTTAGGTTTTCCCAGAGTTTAGAGTTTTTATCTCTGAAAGTGATGCCAGCTGTAGGATGCAGAGCTATACAGAATGATTTCTCCCTATACTACCTGTATTACCCTGCTCATCCTGGCTTCTGAGGATAGATCATCTTAAGCCACCATAATGAGGTCACTGGGGCTACAGGGTCTAGGTGTTTAAAAACAAAAGTTCCAAGGGAAAAGTATACTTTATGCTAGCTGCAGTTTAGACCTAATATTTGAACACTAATCTTTTACTAATTAACAAAAACAGAAGTCTGTATTGTGCATGAAGTTATAAGCCCCGTAAAAATACTTGTTTGTTCCCCAGTGGATGTTGGGAAGTGCCACCTTCCTGGAAGTAGATTATACTTTTACTTATATGAAGTATATGTTCAAAGAGTAATTTAAAAGATAATGCTTAACTCAAATATATGCTTTCAAAAAGTATAATGTGAATATAACCATCAACGTACCAGAATATTGATGACTTCTAGAGATTCCTTATTTGCTGAATAGTATATATTTTATAGGAAATGGCCTAACGTTGCACACACAAATACGATGTCATAGTCCTTTCACATACCTCAAAACCACAAAATGTACCCTTTAAAATATATGATAAGTAATTTCTAAATAAACCATATAAAAATTTTGCAGAATATATCTATATATAATATATTGCTGCAGTTCAGTAACAGAAGAATATGCTCTATTTTACACTATTAAAGTTACTCTTCAGAAATGTGCAGGGTATGAAGTCATTAGAGAGGCAGCCGACATCTGAACTCAGGTGACCTCTGATTTCCTGACACTCTATCTAAAGGAGGAAGGAACGTTACATAGAAAGGAAAAATTAATATTTCAAAGATTTGACTGCATTATTATAACAATATTAATAATATTAATAATAATATATAAAGGAGGAAATAATTAAATATTTTATAACCCCAATTTGTGTTAATTTTTCAGCTTGGAGATGGAATCATAGTTTGGTTATATTTTGAACAAATACTATAAAAAAGTGATAGTCATTTAAATTACTCATTAAATGAGTTTATTTTTATTTGATTTCAAATATATTTTTATAATGTGCTTATTTTTACTCATACTGTTTCATAGGGTCCATATCAGGATGCTCTGGAGTTTCTTCTCCCTAACCGAGATACGTGTAAAAGGTTCTGGAAGATCTGTGTTGAGTATCACAGCTTTTTCCGGCTACAGGATCAACCGAAGCCAAAATCCAAGCCGGTTCTTCTAAGCCGAGGTTCTTCATTTCGGTATAGGTAAATGAAAGTAAAGTTTAAAAAATAAAATAGAATCTTTTATGAGCTGTGTGGTAATTGTTTTAGAAAAGTACAAATTTTCAATTTTGTCTTTATACAATATGTATTGATGTACACCATTCTAGCAAGTGTTATTGCTACCAGAGTTCATATACTGCAACTTTTACTAGCTTGTCTTTAAATATTTTGTGTTTTATTCACCAAAGACTGACAGATATCTCCCTGAGCACAATGTCGTGACTCGCCACTATTTCTTGCGTAGCTTACTTAGCAGGCAGAATTTGCAATGAATGAATGAATGTTCTCACTGCGAAAACATAATGTTGGTGACTTCCAACAAGGATTATGCTTGTGTGCTACCCTTTCCATATGCCCTAATATTGCCTGAGCATCATATTAAGAATAGGCATCCCTAGCTGCATTTACAGTGCCTTTACACTGAAAATAGATTTTGTCATGTTGGCTAGAAAAGCGGGACACATCCATTGTACCTTAATGCATGCCGAAAGCGTGCAATAAGTTGCCTTGTTGCAATTGCACATTTATGAGAACCGTAAGATAGTTAATTTCAGTGGTAACAAACAGCCCAACTTCTCAGGGGGGTTCACTTCTTACAGGGCTTACAGCCTGCCCCATTCCAGCCTAAGCAAAGACGTCTATCCATAATATCTCTATTTTTCGCTGAAAGGAATGAGAGAGATGTGTTGGCTAACTTTAATTTATTCATTCTTTTGTTGTGTTTTTTTAAGTGGTCGAACACAGAAGCAACTGATGGATTACGTACGGGACACCAGCATCAAGAGACCACCATATGAAAGGTCAGTACACAGCCCTAATATGTATGTTACTTCTACTTTTAGGTATAGCCTAACCTCTTAGACACTTTTAGTGCCTTGTTAATGTTAATAATGTATATAAGTCTTTTAGTGATATAAAGGTCTGCCATTTTATGCATTTTTTTTTTTGTTTTTTTTGTTCACATCATGTTCATCATGTTACATTTGTTAAATGTTTGATATCTCTATCTCCCCATCTAAATGGTCTTAACAATATGCAATGTGTTTTTTAGTTTCAAATAGAACAAGGAAGATTTGGAACTTTTGTGAGCTTTTATTTCTGCTTATTCCCCAACTGGTTGCCTTCCAACCCTGGAACTTGGGGATTCAGTCTAAAAAGGGACACATGCAACAATATAAACTGACAAAAGTTCTGACCCTTCCCCACTGGTAATACTAAGTGTCATTGGTTCTGTCTGTATTCTTGTTGGAGAGATCCCCCTACTTTCCTGTCTAATGACTGCACAAGAAATAAGAAATAATCTGTCCAGTTGCATTACACAGACAATACACAGGTTTAACCATTCATCAATTTATAGTAAACTTGAGAAAGCCAGATGCTTTCTATATATGTAAAGAGATTTTAACAATTCACATCTGTGACAATAATGAAATGGTGATAGCTGATCTATGTATTTTTACCTGCTAAAACAAAATGTGCCATTAATTTGCCAGTTTAGAACAATTAATGAGGTCAAGAGGAGCCTTCTCTATAAATGCCCGTCCCTGAGCTCCAGCTCTTGCATAGTTTACTTAAGTAAAAAAATAAAATCCTTCATTTATCCAGCGATGCTGACCAGTGCAAGTTTATGCATTTCAATCCCCAACAAAGCAGCTGTTTTCTGTGCTGAAAGGAGGAAAGATGAGAGCGTTAGAGCAATCAGGGCTATTTGGCCTACATAAGCACCATCCAACTCCTGAAAAGAAATTCTTTGAAAATAAAGACTCAGGAAACAAAGTGGTAGTGGTTTTAAAGAAAGTACATCTGGCCCTTATATCTGAATAAATGCCCTTTTTTTCTGTATTGTGTTTTTGTATTGCTGAATATGGAAAGCCCCTGACAGGATCTGAAATGACAGCTTGTATTAGTTGTTTGGCTTATAGCAAAGCATCAGTTTTTGCCTTTTCTTTACTAACTACTAACTGAGAGTAAGCCCATGCAAAACTGAACATGTGTTTTGTGTGGCCATCAGTATTCTAAATCATATATAGCTTTTTATTTGAGAAATTAAATTTCCAAGCAGAAGATTGTATCTTCTAAAAGAGTCATTTTAACAAACCGTATCAAGAGAACAGGACATCAGTATGTAGCATGTGTAGACCAATACAGTTGGGCAGAACTGAAGATTCTCATGAAGATATCATGGGAGTCCTAGGAAGTCTTGGTAGACAAAACATCTCCTTAGAATCTGCTATGGTTTTCATTATGCCCCAAAATTAAGATTTTCCCTTTTCTCATAACTCTTTTACTGAAGAAAATAGTTTACTAAAGGGGTTTTGACATCTAGCTCTTTATTTTACTTCTCAGATTAGTAAAATGATGTGATTCAAACCTTCAGTTTGCAGAATGAGCAGTCCTTCTGCTTGAAACAACTGTGCTGCATAACTGGTGGTTTCAATTGCTTTAGATTACATTTCCCCCGTAACCAGAATTATGGAATCTTTGCGTGCAATAATTTCACAATCCTCTCCAACGACAAATGACTGCACGATGCATGAACAAGTGCTGTACATACAGCACTGTTCTGCTCTATGGAGAGGGGAGGGGAAGAACGACAGAGCAGCACCCCGATGCGCTCGCTCCTCTTCACTTACATTAGGATCGTTCGTCATCCATGAATCCGCCAGGAAGGTCGTTTGGACTATGGAGAACGAGCACTGTATACACGCAAGATTCTCATGCGATATCAGCTCTGAGATGTTTATCGGACGAGAACCATTGCACGTGTGTACTTAGCCTTAGAATTGTAGTTGCATTAGTTTGTTGTAATATGGGGGGTTAGACCAATACCAAGACACAGAAAGCAGATGAACTTACAGGTGACAGCCAAGGGTAACTGTGCATGTTATGGCATTACTCACATATCTGTAGAAAGTAGTACTTATCTCTCATGTTGAGACTCCTCAACATTGCTTGTATGCATAGTACCTGCTTTTGTGTTAACCATTGGGCCTTGGTGTCAGTGGGATCCTCCTGACTGCATTGCTCTCTGTCCTGCAGGAGACACAGCAAACCCAGGGTGTCCCCTTGCACTGTGACTCCTGACTCTCCAAAGCAGGTGCGTGTAGATGTACAGCACTGGGTGCCTTATGCTTTGCTGTCTCTCTTGCTTTCTGTTTTCTGTGGTTTCTTAGGATCTCTTAGCTCTTCCCTTGCTTTGCTGCTTACTAGCTAATATTTGCTGCATTCCCTTAAGGAACCTTGCTTCTGTTTCTCCTCCCTTGCTGGTGTTTTCTTTATTTTGCTTACTGTATTGCCTGGACCCAGATCAGCACTATTGGGGTTAAAGGGTGGGTACAGCCTGTTATCTGTTAATTATGTTATCTTTACTGTCTAAGGTATATCCAAACCCAAGACCAAAAATAAATACATTGCAGCTCACAGCTCTAAGATGTGACGTCTGAATTAGTTTTTTGTTTTTTTTTTCAGTATATTTTTGACAAAAAATTTACCTCATTGACACATTCTGTGCAATAAATTGAAATCTCAACAATCGTATAGGCCTAACCATCTGTTCTCTGTACAATACATGTAATGGAAATATGAGGGTATCCAAATGATAAGCCCAGTTCAGTACAAGTACAGCGGAGTGAGTGTTGTCACCATACGACAGGAAGTGTGTTCAAGGAAAGATCACATGGTGAAAACACTTGGCTGAATATTGACTTGGCTGAATAAAGACATTAATACAGACATTACATCTATTGATAAGATTCAAAACTTTTTGTTTGATAATTTAATAACAATTTTGCAAAACTACCTAGCGTCAAACAGCAAGATGTCTCAGACAAAAAATACATTGAAGTCTTTGTAGGGTGGCATTTGCAGCTCTGGACAATTACAGATGCCTTGGTATAAAGTTCCCCTAATAAGTTACATTATTGTTTCAATCAGTTTGCATTTATTTAACCTGATCCCTAGCTTCCCTAGCTGCTTATCTCATTGACCTCTGGTATACTGTTAAGAGGTTAATATGAAACAGTGCATGTTTCTCCTACCTGGATATACCTTTGCTTCATTTTATTATTTTGCACATCTCAGTATGTAATTATGTGATACAATTGTTCAATGAGATTGTTACTGCATATGTAGGTACATTTATTTTATTTGAGTAGATCTGAGTCTTGGTGCCTTAAGGCATGCCTAACCAGCAGATACATCTACTACTGGGGAAAGTTAGGTGTTCACATAAACGTATAATAACAACTGCTTTCTCTTAAAGGCAGCATACTAATTTTAAGGGCCTGACTGATAACTGCTGTTTGTTTCCTGCTAGATTTATATTTATCATCCAAATCTCCGTGGCTACTTTCATTTTGCCTGAAAGGGCTTTGGTCAATCCATGTTCAACTTTTCGAATGAGGCAAAAAACATTCCATATACCAGTAGTACTGTAGAGCATTTTCACTGTGCATTAAAGTACCAGGACAACTGTGGGGAATTCCCCTACCATGTATTCCAAATGGCCACCATGGGACTAGGTGTCATAGCAGCTAGTGTAAAACTAATAGATGGGGCATTTGACTAGCGATAACTATGCATCTCATTTTAGATTTTTTTCTCTGCATGTTTCCTTTCATTATGCTTTTCTGCATTTAAAAATATTATGCTGCATTTTACGTATGATATGTTGTACCTGTACAGTTTATAGATATAAATACTGTTGTTTAACAGGCATATTACATCAATCTTTTGTTTGTGCTTGCAGATCATCACTTTCTCTGAGAGTCTGAAGACTCCCCCAGTGCCTTCTCCACATACCCTGTCCCCCCAACCTGTATCCATTCCTCCTGCTTCCTTTTCACAGAAAATCAATACCAGAATTGAAAATATTTCATCTTCTCCGAGGCAAGAGGACCCCGCCAGAATTCCAGAAAGCACAGGACTGCCGGTTCATTCGCCTTTACAAGGTCTTTCACCCCACCCCATCCCTTTCTTACATAGTAGACAGGATACAGTAGAAAGTCTGGATTCAGAAAATGCTCATCAGGGTGAGGATGTCAGGATGTGGGGATCGGGTGTTTCTGATTCTCTTCTGCTTACTGAAGAGTTTATAGATGATGATCCGGCTGACATCTCCTTCAGTGGAGGAGCAGAGATGTATAGTTATGGGGGCAGAATGTCTGCATCTGACCATGAGGACATTTCACCAGAGGAGTACTATCTGGATGATATGGATGTTAGAGATTTCAATGGCAATCCCAGGCCAACAGATGCTAGTGAGTTATTTGAGGTAAAGGCTCAGGCTAGTCTTATGCAGAGTCTTCTCAGCCCATCAGAAAACGGCTCACTTCTCAACCACCGCTCAGAAAGTAGCTCTCTGTTCCATAATCACTCTGAAAGCAGTTCCCTAACCAACCTTAATGGTATTCCAAGCTTTTCCCGTTCTGAAAACCACTCCACCGCCAGCTCAATGATAAACTTTCCAGCTTGCTCTGTGAGGTCAGAATCCAGCTCGGCTCTCCAGTTTGGTGATATACTGGACCAGCTCGAACAGCTTAGCTACCCCCCAACGACTACAGAAGACTCCAGCAGTTCCGATGGTGATTCTTGGGACTCTGAGGAAGAGACCCCACTTGACATCAACTTATTTTTTAGCAACCCGCTGACCCAGTATGCCAATTTTAACCAGCTTGGGATGCAGGATAAAAAAGGACCACCAGATATCTAATTGTTGTTTCTTTTGTATTAACAGTGCGTTAACCTGATCAGGTGATCAGATAGAATGCAAAGCAGCTATACCTTGTGGTGTTGAAACAATTGGCATACACTTCAGATTTAATTTCGTGGCTGTAACAATTGGGATTATGTTGATTCCATTGTCAATATGAAAAAAAAAATGGTTGGGCACAGCAAGATTTGTAATATGCCTATGCGATAATTGTACATATTCTATTCTTTATTTCCTGACAGATGGCAGTTTTGAGATGGCCATACCTAGGATTTCTTGTAAATATATATGTCAAATCTGAATATTTTTCTAAGGAACACTAATAATATTTTTAAAGCAAATGCCACCAATTATGTTTTAACACCACTTAAGGCACAATATTTGAGTTTGATTTTGCAGATAGTTCACACTAACTGTGTTTTTCCTTGTCATCATGAATCTTATGTGTTCCATTCGCTTTCTCTCTTGTAATGTCCACACTATGCTACTGATTAACATTTATTGATTGGAACACCAATACCTTCACCATTATTTCCATATCACTGCTTGGAACACCAATACCTTCACCATTCTTTCCATATCACTGCTTAGAACACCTATACCTTCACCATTTTTTCATATCACTGCTTGGAACACCAATGCCTTTACTATTTTCTCCATATCACTGCTTGAAACTCTGAAACCTTTACTTGTCTCACGTCACTGTGTCTCTACTTGGAACTATATTACTTTTACTAATCTTTCCATGTCACTGCTTGGGACACCAATGCCTTTAATATTTCTTCCATATCACTGCTTGGAACACTAATACCGTCACCATTCTTTCCATATCACCACTTGGAACACCAATACCTTCACCATTCTTTCCATATCACCACTTGGAACACTAATACCTTCACCATTCTTTCCATATCACCGCTTGGAACACTAATACCTTCACCATTCTTTACAAATCACTGCTTGGAACACTAATACCTTCACCATTCTTTCCATATCACCGCTTGGAACACTAATACCTTCACCATTCTTTCCATATCACTGCTTGGAACACCAATGCCTTTACTATTTCTTCTATATCACTGCTTGGAACTCTGAAACCTTTACTAGTCTCACGTCACTGTGTCTCTACTTGGAAATACTTTTACTAATCTTTCCATGTCACTGTTTGGAACACTAATGCATTCACTATTCTATCCATATCACTGCTTGAAGCTCTATAACCTTTGTTGTTTTTTCTATGTCACTTGGAGCTGTAACGCCTTACTAGTCTTTTCATACTATATATGAAATTTGATTGATCCTAAGTTGAAATTTTCTTAGCCCTTTGTTTTTGTTCTTGGGCTAACTCACTAGATGTCTTTGTGTTTCTTCTTCAGCTTGCAAATTCTAATATGTGATGACCTTGATTCTTTACTACAGTAAACTAGTTTTGTTTTCTTTTTCTTTTGGCAGAATTTACTGAAGCCTTTTGTTTTTTTAATGAATGATTATTCCAAACACTTGCTTTTGTTGGCTTAACAACTTAACCATCTAAATAAATTGCTGTGAATAAACAAGTCACACCAGGCATCTCGCTACACTTGCATGCTGCTTATATCTCTAGAATGCAAATCTCATGCCAAGATTTCATATAATGGCAGTCATGGGGATAGTAACACTACTCTGCACAAATGTATGCTGTGTAATAATGACATCTCTCTACTGTTCTCATCTCATGGAGGTTCCTTTGTTTCACATCTATGGTTGCTGACTATTTTCCAAAGGAACTGTTGACTTTGTGTGAGAATTGACATTGTCATGCCATTTTGCTACATTTAACAAAGCTTACTAAAGGAGAAGTCTCTGTTAGTCTAAATTGAGCATATGCTGACTTAAGGACCAGTAAGCCTGTTCAAGTCCTCCAACACTATACCATATTGGCCTTCCCGGATGATGTAACTCCTATGCAGGTGTGTAGGAGTTCATTCAGTCCTGGTAACCGCAGGAGATGCCGGGATTGTTGGGTATTTCTGGCAACCTATCATATTGACCGTGCCATGGAGCATTCCGACAGGTGAGAATTCTTATTGCAGAAAAGACATCGCTTTTCCCTTTCTGTAATAAAACCCTGCCTGATCACATATATTTAAAGTGGAACTTTAATGAACTGTAGTCATGTAGGGACTAGAGTGGAGGGTTTATGGATATTATAATAGGGAGAGGACAACATTTTGACACTGACCCTTTGTAATAAAAAGCTGATGCATGCTTTTTAGAGCGAAAAGGACAGTAAAGGTAATAAATAGTATATTTTGGTATTTATGTTTTGCTCTAATTTGAGCATATTTATAGTTTGGGCTTTTGATTTTGTGCTTAGCATGTCTTGTACTTTTTGGTACCTTTTCAGTAATGCAACACAAGGTGCAGTATTGTTTTAGAGGCAATCAGGATTTTTTTCATTGTCCTAAGTATTGCAAACAGATCTGAATAGCTAAAATGTCACTGCACTTTGCTTCCTTTGTTATATGTTTTAAGAACATATTTGACAGCTGCTTCTAAAGTCCAATATAAATGAAAATGACACTACACTGATACATAGGAACATAAACCTAAATTGAAATATATTTCAGTTATATAATAAAAAATCCACTTTGTGTGGTGTGTTACAGTAGTGCCATCATCACTGGGCTGCCCATAGCCAGTGCAGAAAGCAGTTTTGTGGGAAGGACCCAGCCGGTCGACCCACTATAGGGGATTGCAGAAAACGTCCGCTCTTGGGGGCTGGATACAAGGAAAGCAAGATAGAGAAGCAGTGACTGGTCCTAACACAGGAACCTCATGCAAACAGACATTTCACACTGGTTTGCTAGCCCAGATCTTCAAGAAATACACAAATTACTTAGACAGTATTTGCTTATGTCTTTGTGAGTATGCATCTTTAAAAACAAGTTAGCATTAACAGCCCCCTTATTTATGCCACAACATGTTCATTTTACACTTGCATAGCTCAACCAAAGCATAGCACTGTGTGTCACATTTCTGGGTGTGATTTATTCTTGTATACATTTTGTAGCTGGTGTTGGATAATATGATTTCTTTAGTACTCATTCTATAATCATTACGAATGTGTTTTACTTTATAGAATTTTGTAAACATGTCCCATTACTGAGGAAGTGGGATGATACAGTTAACTATGGTTAGGTACAATTGCTCCTCGGGGGCTTTACTGTGTCTGTATTTATCTTCTAATTGTGCCTTAATATTGCTTAAAATGTTTGCGGACTGTACACTACTTTATTAAGATGTCTGTACAATAAATCATACTGGTGCCAATATACCTGCAGGAAAGGGAGTGTCTGCTATTTGATAAAACCATTTGTACCTTTAATATGTTTAATATCTTATGTATCTGTAATAAAGGAAGGAGTGCTGGAGCTCTCCTCTTTTACACATTTCTAGCTGTGTTCATTCTAGTTTTTTCTCTTTGTTACAAACACTGTAAATGTAGTTCAGTCGTTTTTACATGTAAACATTTTGATTAAAGGCTGCTGGTTAAAGCTGCTTATAGTAAGTAAATATAAGTAAGTCAGGCAAGCTCATATAAAAAAATAGCATGAGAAATTTGCATATAATCTCCTATTATTGTTAGTCCTAAGACTGTGTACTATGGGTGAAGTTTCTCTAAATGTAACCACTGTAATACCTATGCACAGAAAGTTTAAATTTATTTGAATAGGTATTGTGTAAAGAGGACATTAAGGTGGCAACACTCTAGTCAGTGGGTGCAATGGATATCTTATCAACTCCAAGCTGTGCACCAGTCAAACAACCCCACTATTTGCGGCTCCATGCAACCTTCTGCACTGACATGTAATGTAAATCAGCAAGGAGTTCTCCTTTCATCCAGCAGTCAATGGGAGCTCCTAGTCTGATGGTGGGGCCCTTCCAGAATAAGGTCTACTGAAATTTGCTACTTCCCTTCCTCCATCAGGCCAATACCGGGGATTGCTCCCCAACAGCCACCAGTGATGGAAGTGCACTCCGCAATCTAAAAACACTAATCGCCATTGGTGATATTTTTATACTTATAAAGTCTTGTGCACTTATATAAACCTTTTTATGCACTTGCATCATGGGCTCAGTCTAGGAATAAATTATTGTTGAGTACAAGGTGATGTAATATTTGCATGTTCCACACCACATCATATATTGTGATGATTCCATGCTGAAACTTCTTTTTCAGTTCTTCATTACATCTTTTTCAGCACTATGTTTTCTCTGCCTTAACCTCTCTTTTGATGATTTTAAAGATTCTCTCATTTGAGCTCCTTTCCTATTCTTAGTCTTCATGAATTCATGGTGACTTCTTGGCTTTCATTCTTTAAATATCTGTGCACTTTTTGACAAATCTTTCTTGGAAACATCATCCACACTTTCTCTATTCTTCATTCGATGATGGCGACGTTGGTGGGACCTGTCTGCACTCATTGTGTTAGCACAGCAATGAACAGTCTCCTCTAGACCAATGTGACAGGGTGACAACACAGAAGATCATCCCAAAACAGGAAGTGTCTAACAATGGATCCTTATAGCATGGCAAGATCACAAGGTGCTTTTTTGCCTTAATAAACTTAAAGGGAACTGCTGCCACATGGGAGACATACATATCCTCAGTATTGATGCTTGGTCTCTGCATATACTGTATATCTGTTACACAAAGTTGACCTCACATGAGCTTCTTAGCCTTATGATTAAGCACTCATTTGGAATGCATCTATCAATCCTGCAGCTGTGATATTTTCTTGTAAATAAAGAATCTCCATACCTGGAAGATTATCCATTTTTTGGATGAAATGCTTTTAATTGAAAAGTTCATTCTGCAATTTTAAAAGAAAAGCAGATATTGCATGGGTTAGAGTTTTAAGATTTATATCTATTGTCAGTTGTCAACTGCTGTACATAGAGAATA
Organism: Pyxicephalus adspersus; assembly: GCF_032062135.1. Taxonomy (NCBI): domain Eukaryota; kingdom Metazoa; phylum Chordata; class Amphibia; order Anura; family Pyxicephalidae; genus Pyxicephalus; species Pyxicephalus adspersus. The sequence continues at coordinate 33,982,132 of NC_092861.1, read as the reverse complement.
GTCCAGAATGTGATTTTGTTAAACAGATTAGGTCTCTGCTTTTTCTGCATGGGATGTAACTGCCAAGGAATACAAGGCAATTGGCAGGACCAGAATTACCCAAATATGAAAACTTCCTTATGAAAATTTCCATTGTGCTGAAGGATAATGCTCCGATACAAGCTGCTGAACACATTCAAGTGTGGTTTATAAATCTGCAGGATTAATTCATCCAATTTAAACAATGAATCATTATGGGAAGTTCTTGGGAGTAAACTGGGACATAGATTTCTCCATCATCTTTCAAAGAACAATACTTACTTTAACAATAATACCAAGTCACAGTATATGTAATGATATATGACAGTGCCAGGGAATAGAAGCCTAAGTGAGACACTACTTATTTCTTCATAGAAATGTGTTCTTTGTGTTTTGTTATGTTGTCCACCATTCCTTTTAAAGCCCAACTAAACTCAAAACAGAACAAGGCAAATTCTAATAGCAATCCCAATATAAGTAAATACAAATGGTGTATGGAATCAAAATATTGGACAAAATACCTGATTAATGGGTAAATTTTTTGGCATTACACATTTCATATCTTCAGCCAGTGGGACTGTCAATCGTGAAGAAGGACAACCAGACTTCATTTTAGTATTTATGCATTTATTTAGCACTGACATCCTCCACTTAAATTTACAGTTCATAGTTATATCCTGCAGTCTGATGTCCCTACTATCTAGCCATATGTCATTAATGTAGTCTAAGTTAATAGGGGGGGGGGGGATTACCTAACCTATTACTATGTTTTTGGGATGTGGGAGGATATCAGAGTGCCTGGATGAAACCAACACAAACGTGGGGAGAACATCCCAACTCCGTGTGTCCTGGCTGAGTTTGGAGCCTGAAGCTGGAGTGTTAAACACAGAATGCATTACAGTAGGAACAGATAAGCAGAAATGTGCCTGAATACTGAATATGGGGGGAGAAGCATTCATTATACTTCACTTGCATTAGGTGGTCAGCGTTTGAAAGACCTTAATCTGTTAAAATGAAACTCAAGCTATGTCCAACGTCAAATTTATGTAGCTGAAAATGATCTTGTGATTGTTTTCAGCAATTCTAGAACAGACAGCGCTGTTATGGAAAGGAGAGGAATGAGCAATAAGAGGAACCTCACCGGCAGGTCTAGCGTGTATAGGGTGGTAGAACAATTGGTTTTTGCAGTTATTTTCAATATTTGTGTTTGGAAAGGATCTTTCACGATGCATGAACGAGTGCTGTACATACAGCTCCGTTCTGCTCTATGGAGGGGGGAGAACAATGGCGTGGCACCCCACTGCGCTCTTTCCCCTTCACTTCCATGCGGTCGTCCATTGTCCGTGGATCCGCCAGGTGGTGATTCGGACGATGGACGACGAGGCCTGTACACACGCAAGATTCTCGTCTGATAACCCTGAGCCGAATTTGGGACGAAAACCATTGCACGTGTGTATCCAGCTTTCAGGTAACTCATAATTTACAATTATCAGCTTGCCTTACTCAGTTTTGGCTTACATTGGGCTTTATAACCTTTAGTAGCATTCAGTCAATTATCTTGAAATGTGTGAATAACAATTTCACATTTAAGTTAATGCTGCATGTACTGTATATGACAAGAGTGCACACAACTGTGTAAAATTATATTTCTTATCTATTAATGTCCTCTTTCTCTTTGTGTAGGTTGTCATTTGTCCCCGGTTACATTGAGATTGCCTTCCCCTCATTCCCAGTCTGCTGGTTCCCCATTGTTGAGTCCATCATTAAGTGACACTGGAAGTGCCAGGCCATATGATGCAGAAGAAACATCTGAGACCAAGGTTGGGATAGTCTGTAACAGAACAAATTACTTCCCAGCCAATGTCCAGTCCCATTCCATTCTTTTACCTACAATTTAAAGCAGAAATCATTTATGTGTTTAAAAAAGACAAACAAATATTTATCATGAGGTTATGTTTCCAAGTTACTTTAGGAGCTACGTGTTCAGATTTGTTAGTAGACACTGCAAATCACATTCAGACTTGGCACAGAGATGATTCTAGTGTAGTTACTGGGAGAAAGTTGAAATTCAAACTGCAATATTTCTGCCAATTAGTACATCAAAAATTATAGAAGAGACTTGCTCTGACACAAGAATGACACAGGAAAGTATTCTGCATTCAATCCAGAAATGGAGCACCAATTATGGCCCTGTGGGGTTCTGGATCTTTGTCATGGTGCTGCTCCTACAGCCCACAGGAACTGTTTATTCATGTTGTGATCAACATTTATGGTCTTAAATATTAATAGTCCATTGGGGAAAGAAAAATGGAAGCAAACAGATGATGTCCCTTCAGCAGTAACATTAGCTTACCTGTCTGTTCTCAGTCATATTCTATGTTTGCACATGCACAGCTCAATGTACAATGCTGAGTGTCCTGACATGGCCCCAGCTGCTTGGAATGTGCAAAATTCTGATCAGAATTCTCAAGGTAAATGAAACCATGTGCCTCTGAATGAGACATTCATATTTATATACAGTTAGGTCCATAAATATTTGGACAGAAAACTTTTCTAATTATGGTTCTGTACATTACCACAATTAATTTTAAATGAAACAATTCAGATGAAAGTTGAGCTGTACCAAACTGTAGATTTTGCCGCTCCTGATATTGTAGCAATTTCTCAGATGGGTTTTTCTTGTTTTTGCAGTTTAAGGATGGCTTGTTTCACCTGCATGGAGAGCTCCTTTGACTGCATGTTGTCCACATACAAGCACCCCTCCTCTCAAATCAGCTCCAGGACTTTTATCTGCTTAATTGAGACATAATGAAGGAATTGCCTGCACCAGCCTATGAAATAGCCTTTGAGTCAATTGTCCAATTACTTTTGAGCCCCTGAAATTAAGTTATTGTGTTAAAAAAAAGGTTTTGGCTCCTCACATTTTTATGCAATCTTTTTGTTCAACCCACTGAATTAAAGCTGAAAGTCTGCAGTTCAACTGCATCTGAGTTGTTTCATTTAAAATTAATTGTGTTAATGTACAGAACCAAAATTAGAAAAAAGTTGTCTCTGTCCAAATATTTATAGACCTAACTGTATATACATATAGCAAATGTGGGTGAATTTTGTCATTGAAATGAGCCAAATACCACTTCCCAATCATCCTATGAAAAGGAAGAAACGTTGCACGCTTGGCACTGCTCAGTTCTATGAAGTAGGGAGGGTGGAGAATGAGTGGGATTCTTGACGCCACAATCCCCTGAACTCACTGGAGTTTGCTCAAGATGATCATGAACATTCCTCTTGCAGAACAATTATCTAGTATGTGTTGTCTAGTTTGTTTGTTTGTGTTTTAAAGAGTCCTTCCGTACACCCCTCTCTTTTTATATATATATATATATTTATTTTTATTTTTTTTCATTTATTTCTTGGAGTGGTTTCGCCGGTCACATGCAATCCTCAGATCATTATTTTCTGCCTTTAGAAGCTGTCATGTATTTTTCTATAAATGTGGGTTCTATTTTAATGCTCATCTGGAACTGATAAAGTATGTGGCTCTTTGTTGAATAATGGCTGCTTCCATGAGCGCATAGCACATCTATTCCATTTAAACCTTGTTTGGTTTTTTTTAAACCAGATAACTGGTTGCCAAAATTCCACAGCTGCTCAGTTTTCAGATCATAAACTCTACAAAAATTTTTTTTTAATAATTCTGACTTTTAGAAATGTATACACAGGTGTGCATGTAATGGATGAATACCTACTTGTAACTTTAATATTAAATGGATTTTTTTTAACTATCAGCAGATGGATGAGGCTTATTACATCACTAAGGAAATGCTGAGCACAGAGACCTCTCATCTAAAGGATATTGAAGTCATAACATTGGTAAGTATGCAGCTGATAACTCTGCCAGATAATAGGTATTTCCATTGCACTTCTTGTTCACTTTATTTTTTTAGAATTTATTATGCACATGGGAAGCTAATTTATGTTCTGAATACACATATATTTTCTCCAGCCGATATCCCAAATTTTTGCTTTCAGAGACTATGATTAGAAAGAGTTATTTCTGTGTTCCAACAATGTGAATAATGGATGAAATGACTAATACTTTGTGTTATTAAAGTACACATTTCTAGTATGTACACTCAGCCTTCTATTATCTGTAATATCGTCAATGATTTCATTTGTGTCGTATAATAGACATGATGTTCTTCTTTGATAGTGGCTGTACCGAGCACTGTGTAAAGGCGGGGAACTCCAGGAAACCTTGGAACAGCAGATGAAACCATTATTTTCATGCATGGAACCAATACAGCATTTCCACCAGGAATTTTTGCAGCAGCTGGAGGATGTCCTTAACCTTTGGTATCTACAAACAGTGTAGTACAGAATATTGTATTTATTGTATGTATTTATTTATTTGAAATAATGAGCCAATTACATTTATAAATGGCACAGAAGAATTTCTCTGTTTACTCTATTTGCCAATAATCCTCAACAACGAATATGCAAGAAAATCCCCAAAGAAACCCAAACTGGAATGTAGATTTTCTTTTTTTACCCCCCATAGAGTAGGTCTGGCTATTCCTACTATTGCTGCATTCAAGTAAGAGAAGGGCTTCAAGGTAAAGAATACAAACCTTAAGGGGACGTTATGGCCCATTTTGCTTGGGAGTTCCTCATGCTAGTCATATAATGTCTGATATTTTATGGAGAATGTCAGGAGGTAGAAGTGTTCCACTAAAACCTATTGTTGTCTTCCCATATGCTTGACCAACAAATAAAATCAGCACATTGCTGCTAAACATGGAAAAGGGGCTAAGACTGACTAGCACAAGTATACACAGATATTTGCCCAGATATTTTTAGAAAATCTACGTGTAATACTTCTAAGGTTTTTAATTATTTTTTTATGATCTAAAAGTAAGCAATAAACTTTTGTACAGATAGGTCACTCATGGCCACCCATTGAGTCATGTAGATCAAGTCTGAATGGCTAAACAAAGGATAGTTTTTGATGGTTCAATGATCTTGCTGTAAGTGGGTCTGTAAGATAGATCAGGAAAACAATACTGTAATAATAAATGTTGTAATAAATCACAGACTACATTAATGCCAAATGTGATAAATATGGTAAATTGTATTAGAAATGTGCTTGTATCCCTTATAAAGCCTAACAAAGAATGCCAATATCATATAAAATAATCATATACTGTACATAATGACCTCTAGTAACCCCTGTTTACCCATATGTCAGTATAATAAAGAGTTGCTTATTTGCCATTGTTATTCAGAAATAATAATAGTGCTCAGTGTATGATATGTACTGTGTGTACTTTATTCTCTTATGTTTATGTTATGGTTTGTTACTTTTATGCTCATTTATTTTACTCTAAAGTTTCTATCTTGTGTTTCTTGCAGGGAAAGAAGATCTGCACATACTAAGGACATGCAAATACTTGGAGATTTCATGTTAAGGAAAATGACTGCCTTGCGGGTGAGATTATGAGTATGTACACATCTGTTTCCTGTTGTTCTGTTTCTGAGAGTTTAACATATCTATAACGAACAATATACAGATTATCTGCAACAGGGAAAAGCATTTAAACAGTAATGTTTGTTTTTATAGTGTGGGGAATGTTTGAAAAAATGTCCCCCTTTCCTATCCAACAACGCTATCGCAAAAACAGGAAGTGAAGGGAAATTTCCTCAGCTGCCCACAGATAACAATAAAAACTATAACTGTAACGATTACCGGTATTCATTGTATCCAAAATGATGGAATGTTTCATCTCCGTGATCCACATGATGCCATCATCATAAGCGGAAAGTTGCAAAAGTATTACACTTGTTTGTTCCTATTACCAAATCTGAATTTATTGATAAGAATTTATTATTTAAAGTCAGGCAGGCATTGGGTGGAACTGCTGGGTCCCTTCTGCAGCTTTGCTCTTTGCATCAGGTATATGCAGAACTGTGATGATTTCACTGCTGCAACAAGCGGATTGGGTTTTCTCCTTTGCAGCTACCGAGTAACACATTTGAATTGATGTTTTTTGTGCCAGGAATTCAGTTTCAACTAATTTAGCAGGCGTACATTAAAATAAAAAAAAGGAAGTAAAAAAAGTTCCCAAAATGGACCTATAAAGGGGAAAAAGAAAACTGACAGGGATTTTAACCATTTGAATTTGTTTTGGCTGAATACTCTTTGATTTTTATGGGTAGACATGAATAATAAGGGTAATGATATTATTTAATAAAGGAAATGTAGAAGGTTCATACAGCAAGCAAACCCCATCCCAGTCTGACATAAAATTGGATTTTTCACTTTATTTTTATTATTATCGAGTATTTATATAGTGCTGACATAATATGTAGCGCTGTACAAAGTCCATAGTCATGTCACTAGGGGCTCACAATCTAATGTCCCTACCATAGTCATATGTCTTTAACAGTCAAATAGGGGGAAAGCCAATTTACCTAAATACATGTTTTGGCTACACAAAGATCCATACATAATAAATAACAAAAACTTTTTTGGGTTTGACAATAAAATCGAATATATTTTTAGACTGCAATTAGTATAGCCTTCAGATGTATTTCAGCATAAACGGACAAAGTCAGAACAAAATTCTTCAATGATATCACTTAGAATTTCAGTGACAAGGAACATGTCTGGCAATGTATATAATACAGTAGAAACTCCTTCACCCCTATGTGATTCACTGCCAATAAATGCTGCTTCTTTAGAAGAAACTCAGGATTAGTCTGTGTCATTCATAGTACACAGTTCTTATCCCACTTACATTTGTGACCTGGTAAAAAATTCTCCCCTAGCCGCTCTCTTAGCTCCTCCAATGACCTACTAATGACTTCCTCACTCATAACCTCATCACATGCACGGAAACAAGACTTCTCTAGAGCAACCCCAACCCCAACTCTGGAATGGTCTTCCTCGTCCTATTCAGCTTGCTCCTACTTGCTACGTCTGCTCATTTAAAAGAGCACTCAAAAAACAGCTTTTCAAACTTGCCTACCCGTCTTCTTCTGTCTCCCTCACTACTTACCTCCACTACATATCTCCCTCCTATTGTGTATTACTTCCCCCCCACCACCTAGATTGTAAGCTCTTCGGGGCAGGGTCCTCTCCTCCTCCGGTGTCACTGTCTGTCATTTGCAACCCCTATTTAATGTACAGCGCTGCGTAGTATGTTGGTGCCATATAAATCCTGTTATACTATACGGAGAAGAGGTGGAAGATATAAAGAGCTGTGTCAGGGGAAACGAATAGATTTGCTGGACCACACATTCCAGGGGAATAATAAGATGGAAAGTAATTATAATTAGAAATACTGGTCTATTATAAAGTACTGCATAAGAAACAAATAAAAATGTGTTCTCTTAGACTTGAGATATGCCTCTGAGAATATACTCTGAGGGACAGCTAGTGACATGAATATGGACTTTGTAAAGCGCTGTGCAATATGTTGGTGCTATATCAATACTGTGTAGTAATAATAATATTAAGAGGATGTCATTTCATGGAGTTGAAAAGAATGTTTTACATGCAATCATTTCCAATCTTTCCAATCCACATGTGTGTATTACAGGCATTGCTCCCATCATTGCACAATCTAGAAGAAGTCTTTCTGGAAATGCAAAGGACAACTCATGGGAAGCATGAACTCCAAATGCTGTTGCAAGAATTCGAGCAGCAGAGAGTGTGTTACCTACCACTCAGCTGCCTTTTGTTGAAGCCTTTACAGCGCCCCCTGCAGTATGAAAAAGTACTAGAGCGGCTGTGTCGCCATTATCCACCTTCACACCATGATTACAACAACTGTCAAAGTAAGCCTTGTCTACTTAAGTGGACAACATTCAGTTCCACAACTCCTTCATCTAAAAATCATTCAATCAATCTTTATTTTTTTATTTAGAAGCTAGCAATAAATTTATCTTAATTTTTCGGATTTGTTTAATATGATATTGAAGTTGTTTTAATATAAGTGTTCAATAAGTGAAAAAAATACTTGTTTCTGCCCTAAATCTTGAACTGGATTTTTATTAAGAATTTTCATAAACAATAACAGAAAAAAACAGAGAAAGGACAAGATATAAACATAGTGTACAGTATACGGGATAATTAACAGTACATCAAAAAGGATCATACAAATAACATATTGAAAAATATCAGCAAAATGTAAACTAAACAGTATAATCCCATATGGTTAGAAAATAAAAGATGAATGTCCAGTATACACAAAACATTAACAAAAACATAAAAATAAACAGGTAGGGTGTAAACAGGACAATAAGGAATGGGGGGTCACCAGAATGATGATTAATAAGGAGCTCACATAGTCAAATCAACACTTTAGAAATGCAGTTTTTAAGCATTATAGTAACAGAAAAAGTTTGGAATATAGTATTTTTACAGTTGGAAAATATATCTGCATTTTAGATTTAAGTGCAGATCATTAAAAATAAAAACTGATCACTCTAAAATTTATGCAGAGCAATACTAAGAAGATTGTTAAAAACTTTTTCATATCCAGGTTCCCATTCTAAATATTAAACATGGAAACCCCTAACAGTTGCCGGTGCTGCTTGCAGTATGCATGTGTTTGCTTTCCTCTGCATCATAGATTTATTGCTTTGGAAAACTGGGCGACAGGGATTTCAATAATTAAAACTCACATTCCTTCGCCCCCAGTCTGGTAGTGGTTTAATTCTCTTTCTAAAAATCTAAAAGTAACTTCTGAACCTGGTAGCCTTTTTTTGCTCTAGTACTTTTATTATGTATTTGTCATATATATATTGTGATGCAGCTAAATATTGTTCTTCAGTCTTACATTGAGCTCATTGAAGACCCAGGGCATACACAGTGGTGGTTGGTTGTTGGTTTATTATAAAATACAGCTCATACAATGATTGCATTTGCTACAAGCCTTGGTGGCATCCACTTTGGATATCTGCAATATAAGAGATTTTGTAATGTTAACCAAACCACATTCTAAGGCTTTGTGTGCAATGATCTGACAGCATTCACACATACTGCAGTCCAAAGGCGGTTAGCTCCCTCAATTCTATTGATTCACATGCTTTTCTCGGATTGGTGTAATGTGCTGTGTTTATGCAGTGCCCACACCATCTGCTGCCAGATATCCAGCACTTTGGCATGGTCACATTACCGGTCCACACCAAATGTCATTCAGCACTGAGCTAAAACCTGACTGTAACTTAGTGCCTGTAAAAAGCTATATCTCTATGCAGAGTTTATTTTTCCATATTTCATATTTATTTTTCCAGTTTCATCCTGGAACTTACTTGACTTATTTGCTATATATATGCTATATTGCCCTTTGTTTGGATTTAAGATTTCTGCTTACCATCTGCTGCCTGCCCTGACCTTCTTCCTTGGTTCTTCCTGAGTATCTGGTACTTTATTACAGCTATTCTTGCACTGATGTCACCAGCTTTGTTCCATGTGTATTATTCTTGACGACTGATGGAGACTAGAAATGTTGGGCCTTAGTTCCCTAAAACCTTCTGTTCATCAAAAGGATCTTATTCCATTCTTGACAGCTTGTCCAGGCCATGGCCATTTAGAAATTGGACATAACCAGGCAGTTTATATTTGTATTTTCATATGACAGGTGTACTTTAAACAGGCAAGTGGGGATTTGCAGCCCAATACCATAGGATGGCTAGACAATGGAGTCAGAACATTCCCAAAACTGTAGGAAAAAGGAAGACCAGTAGAAAAGTGTGACTTAATGTGAAACTAAACTGTGCATAAAAAAAAACTGTGACCAGGCCGGTCCTTTATTGCAGAAGGGACAGGTATAATGATGGACGCTTTTTTTTTTTTCAGGGGCTTTAGGTGAGGCCAGTGCGGTAAGTTCTCGACTTCGTCACCGTCTGCTGCACCTGCAGAATCTGCAAAGACTGGACCAGCTTGAGAAAGATCTGCTGGGAGGAGAGCATCTGTCTTCACCGGGCCGTGTAAGTATGCCAGTGAACATAAGGTCATTCTATTTCTTTCTGTTTATTTGGCATTGTGATATATTTGTCTCCTCTTCAGGAATTTATTAGAGAGGGCTGTCTATACAAACTGACCAAGAATGGTTTGCAGCCACGCATGTTCTACCTGGTAAGTCCTGCAAATAATAACTGATGTATCTAAGATAGAGGAAAGTTTGTGTTGCTACTGTCTAAAACCACAAACACGAGACAGATTAATCCCCTTTTCATGCATTTTTTCAAATACTTTACCTCTTTTGACAATCCGTTCCCTTAGGAGCTGTTAATTCCCAACATTGAGATATTTGGAAGATAATCCTGTTAACCACAACTCAGCTAGGACACATTACTATATGATACATAAACCCGAATTGGTTTACTTTGGCAGCTTTGTTATTTTTTTGTTCTTTTTTAATGGTTTCCATGTTTTGAATTGCTCTCAACTATACATTTGGTTGCCTTCAGACTTCAAAAAAGAAAAACATTTTTTTTTGCAACACAGTTTCCTCCAAGGAAATTGTTGTATCACAATTAGTAATTACTTTTAGAATTTACATACATCACTAATCATTTATTTTTAATTTCTGTTAAGAAAAAAATTTGTTGTACAAATTCTTCAATGTAGTGCTCTTCTACAGTGGCAAAGTAAAGAAAATTCAATATTTCTGTGGCAAGATAATTGTAATGAAATATACCCATGACCTGCTGCCAATATAAATCTTCTGATATGAAACTTTTCTATTTTTGATTAAAATGATATATTTAAAGTTGAACTCCAGGCAAATATTTAAAGATAAGATAATCAGTGTATACATTGATTAATATAAATGTGTTTTTAATGCTAGTTTTTGTTTCTTTAGTTTTCAGATATGCTGATATACACACGAAAAGGCCTGAGCTGCACTAACCAGTTTCGGGTTCATGGGCGCCTGCCTCTCCATGGGATGCTGGTGAGTATTAAAGGGACAAATATGAGGCAAAGCAAAACAAATCAGAGCTTTAATAGAATACCTGTCTTTGTTCATAGTCCCCACTAGAGTTTCCTCTTCATTAAGTTGTCACAGCTAAAAAAAAATTAAAAGTAAACTAAACCCAAAACTGAACAAGGCAAATTTAAAGCAATCATGCTGATTAGTGGTAATTAGTACTATCTTTGAAAATTCAAAAAAATATGTATGTAGTTTTGTTTACTTAAACTTAGAACTTGTTATGTTTTTTATTTTCCTGTTAACAGATTAAGGTCTTGCATTTGCTTACTACTTACTACCTACAAAAACTACAAGTTGCCCCCATGTAGAGGCACAGTTTTTATTGTAATGAGATTACCACTAATAACCATTACCTGCCACTAATGTGCCATTTGAGTAACCTGCTGCTGTCCTTAATTTCCCCTGCGGTAGTTTTTGGTGTAGATGGTGTATTTTTGGGAAGATAGTAAATAATGTAACATCTAAAAAAAAGTCCTATAGCAAAATTACCACAATAGGGTTGCCTATCGACTTGCTTCTTGGCTTCTTTTTTTCCCTTTACCATGCATTGTAATTCTTCTTATTCTTCTTTACGACTGTAATTTCAGCTGATGGTATTGGATCCTCCAGTAAGTACCGATGGACAGCATTATTTGTGTTCATGGGTCAGGCATAGTTTTATTTGTGTGTCAAACCTTTGCCCTGTTATCAAGTTTGATCTGTGTGTGTGTAATGTGTGTGTCTATCTTATTGACTGTACTATTCCCTGTTTTCTACATCTTTCCCTGTATAAAATTTGTTATCATGTTGTCTTTTATCTCTAACTCTGTGGTCCCTGTCCATAGGCTGAGGACAGTCAGAGTTCTGTTCCTCACTGCTTTACTATCTACTCTGCACAAACAACTATAGGAGTGGCTGCCAGGTGAGCTCATGCTTAAAGGTGAATGTAAACAATGGTAACTGTGGAATAATTAATAATAAAATGTTTGCAATATTTCTGAACTGTTTTTGTTGGAATCTGCTCAGTTTGTGAAATAAATTGAATTCTGCAGTACTCTCTGTGTAGTTTACATCTTGGTTTAGTAAGTTAATCATTAATAATGTTTTACCTGTAATGCATTCTGCCACCAGCAACTCTTTAGGGAAAAGGGAGGAGAGTTGGTATTGTCCCATGGCACTCAAAATAAACCTTAAGCTGCGTACACACGTGCAATTTTTGTCGTTGGAAAGGATCTTTCACGATCCTTTACAATGACAAAGGACTACACGATGTATGTACATGTAGCACGATGTATGTACATACAGCACCGTCCATGCTCTATGGAGAGGGGGAGAGCGACGGAGCGGCACCCTGCTGCGTGCTCTCCCCCTTCCCTTTCATTAGGATCGGTCGTCGTTCATCGTCCGTGGATCCGCCAGGACGGTCGTTCGGACGATGGACGACGCCGACTGTACACACGCCAGATTTTCGCCCGATATCTGGCCGATGCCGATTATCGGGCGATAAAAATCTGACGTGTGTACGCAGCTTAAGATTTCAGTATGGCAGTATCATGGAGCAACTGCTGGTTTTTATATTTTTCTTTTTGTGGTAGGGGTTTTAAAGCAATGAAAATACATACATGAATTATCTTAATGACTATAATAATGGCAGATAAAACCAATAATAACACCATAACAAAATATTGCATATCCATATATTTACCTTTGTGGCTTTATTAGTATGGTATAAAAACAATAATTACAAAATATTCAGCTAACACATAGCCAGTATCAATGATCACTCATCCTCTGTTACTTTGTGTTCATGTGATTTAGCACTCAGGTGGATATGAGACGCTGGCTGGATGATTTGAATGCTGCTATCAGCAGGGCTCCGAGATACAGTGAATTATCTGCCCAGTCATTACAGCGTGAGTATTTCTCCTGTAATATAACCCTTCCTTGTGTCATTAAAGCCATTAAGTATCATTACACATTTATATTTGATTGCATGAGGATACAATGCGTGACATTGGACTTTGTACTTGCTCAATGTTCACCTTGTATTCTTGTTATTTCTATCACAGAACCACAGATCCAGACTCCAGGCCAAAATCATCGCCCTAACACGCTCAGTCATGTGTGTTGGTACCGGAACCAGAGTGTGTCCCTGCCTGATCACATTACTATGATGGAGGTAATTCACAGACATTTTGTAAGTGACTGCTTTACCCCCGAACAGAACCTACTATATACACATTTGAGGTAAGGAGGAATGTCCACCGTGCCCCCATCTAGTTCGATGACACACGTAAGGATTGTAGTGGAAGCAGATAAGCTGTCCTATTTGCTGTATAAGCATGGACCATCAGACACCACTTTCCTACAAGTGTATTCTTCCTTGTAACAGGCAGGGGTACATTTTTACCAATTGCACTATCCTGTTTGAATGAATATTGTAGCTGGGTCCCAGGCTTTTGCTAAAGCTGCCTTGTGGATAATTCCACTATGATTTAAGGTTTACTTACGACTGCTCTTTACCCAGATTTAGTAGCATGTACATTTATATACTTCAAATAAATAATTACATACTGTTAATCTACACATTGATGGAGCAAATATCTGAACCCCATGTACTTCTTTTTTTTTTTTTGTAATAAAGCCTTTAATGACAAGAGTGTGCCCGATTATGAGAAGTATATAGAGAGCTGCCACTATCTGAAAATGCTAGTTACTTGGCTGTGTCTGGCTTCAAAACGGCTGAGTCACTAGGAAAAAAAAAAAAGAAATCCTTATCTTTATAATTGTTTCCAATCATTGACTTACAAAATATTTATGCCAAAGTATCAGCATGCTGCAACTCTCCTTTTACAATGAGAAGTCAACATTGGCAGCGTGTATATTTTTTTTTATTATATGTTTGCAGAAGGTGTGGGCAGTGTTTGATTTTCACCTTTCATCTTCTCTGATCACAAAACCTTTCTTTACACTGTTACAGTGCCATGCTTTATAGGTACTATATAAATGTTTCACATTTTGGAGAACTGGTCATCTGGACAAGTAGGGCAGTGGTATTCAGACCTCTTGTACTTGTGTCCACTATGGGGATTTGAAATACTTCTCTGGACTGCTTAATGCATTGTTCATGTTTACAGCCGAATTATTTCTTAATCTACAGCTTTAGCCCTGAAAATATGACAATTACATTCACCGATGGAGAATTATTGCAGGGTAATCCTTTTGTTAGGCAATTGTTTTTACCCTTTGCAACACATGTTAGTAAATTTCCAGCTACTTGGAAGTTAAAATAACACAGACAATTCCAGCTGCTCTTCAATAAAATGAGCAGATTGGCCCAAAGTCTAAAACCTGCATGGCACTATATCATGAAATATTTTGTATCTAGCTGGGGACATAGTAAGATCCAAGGTAAAGGAAATACATGCAAACAAAAATACATTATTGAACACGGATTGCACATACTATTGACCTATATATTTACTTTAAAAATATCCCTTTATGTAGATACAAATACCTTTATGATTTAAATTTTTTTTAATTTTGTAATAGCTACTTCTCAGCTGTTGTTGAAAGGGCCAAGCTAAGAAATGCTAATTTCAACTCTGATCTCCTCAGCTTAATCCATTTTACCAGTCAGCATGATGACGTGGGTTTATAATACTAGAGGGTGTCATGTCTAATATTGCAAACTGTCCAATCCTTCATTGCAAAGGAAAGGGTTTATTGGCAAAGGTTACTTCTTAATTATAAATCATACCCTGCTTTTCAGTTTTATTCAAATCAATTTTAAAACTGGAAATACAGTAAAATCTAAATGTACTGCATACTGGCATATGGCTTACCATGAAAACTCTCATTTTTCTTCCAGAACCAGCTTTCTGGTTACTTGCTCCGGAAGTTTAAAAACAGCAATGGCTGGCAGCGCCTGTGGGTGATCTTCACCAGTTTCTGCCTTTTCTTTTACAAAACACACCAGGTAAAATATATAAGTTTTTGTTCGAAAGAATTTTCACGCCATCTACAAACAGATACAAGTATCCAACATGAACATTAATATTTACCTAACTCTAATGCAAAAGTGAACGAATGATGACATTTTTTTATCCTATCAGGGTTCAGAATATTATTTTAAAAGAAATAACAGAAGTAACTGAGTGTTTTACTCATACAGCTGTGAAAATCATTGCAAGCTTTTCAAATCCTTGTCTTCTGGTTGTGGTTATCAGCTACATTAATTGTGGATGATATACCAAAAAATATAATTCTCAATCTATTCCAAAACTAATATGGTATCATCATAGCATAGTATGTCAATCCGATTCTTTAATTATATTTGCCTACTAATACTGTAAACTTCCTCTTATCTAACACCCACTGGGATTCCTGGATTCCAGATAAATGTACTTTCTGAATGCTTGAGAGTAATTGAACATAGGCCTATTTCTATACTACATACTATACCATACCATAAACTATGTATTGACTTGATATTAAAATGGAATGTTCCATAAAAGGACAAGGCAGTATAATGGCAGCAGCAGAAACTCAATATCCAATTGGGAAGAGGCCCCAAATATGGATGTTTAGGACACAGAGAATACACGTGAGCCACAGGATTGATGTGAGAAGTGTTGGCTTGCTAATGTCACAGAACTCAGATTTTTTTTTTTGGTTGGCTTGTGTGCCATTTTTATGAGTTATGGATAATGGTGAGTTACCAGTATTTGCAAATTAGCCTTTTTGCATATTTATAAAGTGGCGATTAGTCTGACTTTATAGATCAACAGAAAGCATTCATCACTTAAGAAAATGCCTTAGGCCACAATAGGTATCAATGCTGTTTGTTTTAAGCACTCTGGTCACCTCTTTTAAAAGCTCATTGGATGCTTTCCAACATTTTAAAATGGACATTGTAGTAGAAAAGGTGAAGCTTAGTTAGCCCATACAATCAAATGGAACATCTGGTTGTCAAAAATTGTAAACTTGCCAAATAGGGGAAATACAGTTTATCACTGAAAATAAAATTTGATCATTAAAAAAATAGCAATTAGATTCCGGAAATTAAAGAGATTTGTTATGATTGTTGTAACTTGATATTTGATGTATATAATGTTGATTTGCATGTCTGCAGGAAGATTCCCCGCTTGCCTCTCTGCCGCTTCTGGGTTACACAGTCAGCATTCCATCAAATTCAGATCCCGTTAACTGCCGTCATGTCTTCAAACTGCACTTCAAATCACATGTGTATTTCTTCAGAGCAGACAGCGAGTATACATGGAGAAGGTCTGTAATGACGTTTTGAGCTTACCA
>NC_092861.1:33960726-33964255 GCF_032062135.1 Pyxicephalus adspersus | reverse complement strand
CTCCACTTAACAAATGGATCCTTGGTTGCATTTGTGATTTTAATAAATATTTTTGTAGTATCAGAATGAAGTTTTCAGTTTCATTAACACTAACATGGTAATGAAGGTTCCCTGGCAGACAGATGTCATAAGGTCTGACCATTGAATAAAAATTTTTTACAACTCTAGAAAGAATAATGTTCTAGATAACTTATAGCAGCCAATCAGATTCAAAGCTACATTTGGTGAGGTAGTTCTTTTACTTGCTGTGTTCAATAAGTTATGTAAACGTAATCACTAAAATTTGACATATGTGTAAATATATTTCACATTTTCGCAGTTATTTTCTACATAAAATCTGTATCTTTCCCTAATACAATTCATTCACATCCTTCCACACTGCTTGTTTAGCGAATACAGTGGGTGGTACATGAGTGGTGGTGAGAAAATAAATTGATTATTCCACCCTTTATAGTTAGAGGACACCATTATTTCATTTCATAAGGTTTTAGCAAAATGGCTCACTTGAGTTTCTGATGATCTGGTCCCATGGTTCTTTTTAATATAACATACATCTTCAACCAATTTTTCATTTTATAATAGATTTCTCTAACATAATATATTAGTCACAGTTTGAAGGATGCCAGTTAACACTTTTGTATGAAATGTCAGTTTATTTTTTACATAAAGTACAGCTTGATGAAAAGTAATGGTAAACATTGTATGTTACAATCAAAAAATAAAGAATACTATACTCGAAGTAATGCCATGATGGTAACTTTCCCAGTCACAGTGCAGCCCCAGTTCACACTGAGGCTTTAAAGGGAATGAGTGAAGCAGCAATAATGTGATCTCAGGATGAAGAGGAAAACCTGGAAAGAAAAATGCTGAAAATCAGCCACTTGTAATAATGAAACAGGCATTTCAGGTTATAGCCTATTTTAAGGGGACAAAAACAATAACTGGCCTTTCATTTGCTTGTACAGCAGAACCCATTCCATTGCAGACTCCACCACTTTTTCTCCCCCCCATGATTTATTCTTTTGTCAGGCCGGGATGACATAACTTCTATGCAGGCGCGTCAGAGTCTATCCAGTCCAGGTGCCCGCAAAGGAATCAGGCAGATATTGCAGAAGGGATGTTGCCTTTGGGCTGCCATTACTGACCTGTTTCCAAAAAGAATTCTGCTTGCCTGATTGGTGTTCTGATCCTCTGCCTTTTAATACTCCACATTTTCACAGACCTTACAGTGAAGAATCCCTTCCTTATCCAGAGCTTAAACTTCTTTTCCTCCAGACGCAAAGAGTGCCCTCTTGTTCTTAATGATCTCAAAGTGAATAATTGGGAAGAGAGTTTTCTATATGGACGGTTTATATAATTATACAGGGTGATCATATCCCCCTCTTATACATCTCTTCTCAAGGGAGAATAGATTCAGTTCAGCTAATCTCTCCTCATAGCTGAGCTCCTCCACTCCTTTTATTAGTTTAGTTGTCCTTCTCTGCACTCTCTCCAATTCCACAATGTCCTTTTTGTGAACTGGTCCCCAAAACCGGACTGCATATTCCAGATGTGGTCTGACCAATGCTTGGTACAGGGGCAGGATTATGTCTCCATCTCTGCATCTATTCCTCTTTTAATACAAGAAAGTACTTTGCTAACTTTAGATATTGCAGCTTGGCTTTGCATGATGTTAAGTCTATGATCTAGCAGAACCCCCAGATCCTTTTCCATTTCTAACTCTCCCAAATGTATTCCCCCCAGACAGTATGAAGCATGCACGTTGTTAGCCCCTAAGTGCAAAATTTTACATTTATCTATATTATTTGCCAAATCATTTTGTTTTTCAGTACAACTAGTACTGCACAATCCAATGTTTGTTTGTAACATAGGAAGCTCCTTTATTATCCATAATCCTCCCCCCAACTATCCCCAATACACCCTCCACTAGTGTCTGACTAACCTTTCTGCCACTCTATTTGACTGTCCCACCCCCCTCTGCCCTAGTTTTAATATCCCTCCACCATTCCCCTAAATCTTTCCCCTAGCACAGCAGACCCCCTTTCATTTAGGTGCAAACCATCTCTGGCATACAGGTTGTATCCCAATGAAAAGTTAGCCCAGTGCTCTATGAACCCAAACCCTTCCCTTTTGCTGCCTAAGCTCATTCTGCCTTTCCTGTATTGTGCATGGCAGAGGTAATGTTTCTGAGAATATAGCCTTGGAGGTCCTTTTCTTCAACTTGAAACCTAGTTCTTTATACTGATTTTTAAGGATCCTCCATCTTCTATCTATCTTGTCATTGGTTCCAACATGGACCAAGACAGCTGGGTCCCAGTAATTTGTCTGCTCGGTCCACCACATGCCGAACCCTGGCACCAGGGAGACAGCAAACCATTCGGTTGAAGGGATCCAGGTGACAAACTATTCTATCGGTCCTCCTGATCATAGAATCCCCTATAACTACCAATTGCTTTTTCCTTCTTGCATTTCCCTCCCGACCCCTACTAGATGTGCTGCTCTCCCGGCTGTTAGGGGTAACAGTAATATCTACAGTTGCCTCCACTGGGTCTGCCATCTGCACATCTTCACATAACTTTGCAAACATGTCCCTACATGCTCATCCTAATTAATCTCTCCACCCTCCACATCTAGGCCATTAACTGCTTGCTCAGTGAGCAGGAGACCCCTCTCAAAGTGATCCAGTGATTTCAGTGTTGCAATGTGCTTCTCCAGCTCTCCAATGCAAGATACCAGAAAGGCGACTTGCTAACATCTGTCACAGCGGTATGCACCTAGGAGCTATTGCTCCATTTGTGCATCCATGTGGCAGACTGCACTGAACCAAACCTTCCACCTTGCTACCATCTTCCCAGTTACAATATTTGTTTACAATATCTGCTTATACAAACATTGGCATCATTCAATTGGGAGATTTCCTAAAACTTTAACCTAAATAATTAAGGTGGCTTTTGTCTTTTCTAAGGACCTTCTGAAAATCTATTTTATGCTGATCCTATGGCTTCAATATACTCTAGTCACTGACTTGCAATAAGTATACAGATAGGCAGGGGAACATGGAGGCTGCCATTACTGACCTAAATAGTCTGCCTGTCTGTTGTGAGAACTCCCTTACTTCATCCGAGTCACTAATGTAAAATACACAGATAAAGGCTTTTCTATCTCTGCATCCTTGTCTTGAGCAGTGAAGTATTGAAGCTAGAGTCAGCCAGGCAGCCAACATTTTCAGAAAGAAAAAATCTTCAGGTTCTATTATTTACCAAACCGGAGTCAGTTTCTAAAGTGGATAATAAATTAGTTCTTGCACACAGTAGGTATAAACCTATAGGAAGTATAGACATTTCATTACCTCTGCACACGCTGAACTAAGTGAGAAATGAGCTGGTCTGTGATTCCAGGACTGGATTCCTCCGCTAAGCTGAATGCATTCTCCAGTTCCTGAACAGATCCAAATGCTCCAGCACAGCGCTGTTCCCTTAGCTGGGATGTGAAGAGACAGTCATCTGCTGTTATAATAGTTTTTTTTTTT
>NC_092861.1:33947657-33959789 GCF_032062135.1 Pyxicephalus adspersus | reverse complement strand
ATTAAGATTCATTCCTGAGTCTGCAGCAGACACACTATAATAAGAAGTAGTGAATAAAATGAATGGCTACACTGCTTTTCTACATTTAATTTCTTTGATAATCCAAGCTAGTTTGGGGATTTCTACAACTGCCATACACGTGTAACAAAACAATGGCCATATCTGACATGAAGGATTCTGGAGCAAAGCTTGCCAACATTATAGTTTTGTAGTTCAACTAACAAATAATTACCTGCTGGTATCCCCACTGCAGTCTGCTCATGGAGGAAGGACGCATAGTTTCTGGAAATGACCAGTGGGGAGTCTGATTCTGATTCCTCTCATCGTCATTTTCTCTGCACAGAAAGACATGGTTAGTTATTGCCTAAATTATCATCAATATAAGACCAAAGAATGTTTTACATTATACAACAGAACAGGTATGCGTGACTTACATTTCAGATTCGACAGAACTGGAGTCATCACGGTGACCCTGAGCTTTCCATCGCTTGTATCTTTCTACCAGTTCCATAAGGAAAGACGTTTTCTTGGTGTATCGTAGAATAAACCGATGTTTTAGCAGCTCCCGTGCTGTAGGCCTCTATGACACAAGAGAAAGACATCACTCACAATATATGAGCAAATATATCCTTCCCAAACAAATATATAATAATGCCTACATCCACTATATGGAGGTTCCTAACAATTGCTGCATAACATGCTATGCAAGTAGGGTAGCGCTGGAAAAGTCTTTCAAGGATGGCTGCAAGAGACACCTGGCTATTCAGGTAACAGTGCTTTCTGATAGCCCACTCCCTAAGTTACTCTGCGGAAGTTCCAGTGGATGACAACATTGACTCTGAGTGTTGGGGTCTAAAGCCTGGTTGCTTAGGCCCAAGCACTGTCATCGGGGAGGTCATATACTTCACCATATCCAAAAGCTCTGCTCTATTAAAGAAACAGTGGGATTTAAGACAGTAAGAGAGCTTGGATCACAAGTATAACTTGCTGGAGGAGGATGGGCCATCATGAGGCACTGTACCAAAACATGAAAAGTGACAGTGGAAACATTTATTGCAGCCCATTTAAATGAACCAGGACAGAAAAAAAGACTTCACAAAAAAATAAATAGCGCCACATTGCACAGTAGTGCATTACCATGTGGTAAGGTGGAATATGAAATTATTACTAGTATACCTAATGACACATACAGATAATATACTGGGTCCAGATTGAAATAACCTTCCAAACCAAAGCTGTATTTAACTTGGATGAGGACCTGTACCTGAGGTAAATGAGCATGCAGATTGAAGTACTGGTATGTGAACATGTAGTGCTTTTGAAGCTTTGTAAACAAAAGATACATAGAAAGCTACTCACTAATCGAGGGTCTTTGTTCAGACAAGCATCTACAAAATCTTTAAATGGTTTACTGTGCTGGCCCTGTAGGGATGGAGGGTTGTTTTTGGGGATTAGGAACAAAACTCTCATAGGATGTAGGTCGGAATATGGGGGTTCTCCTTTGGCCAGCTCAATAGCTGTGATCCCCAAGGACCAAATATCAGCCTAAAAGAAAAAAACACATTTTTGGATGAAGAGGTATACTTTAGAAAAATCTTTCAAACATTCTCATAATTACCAACCTTAAAGTCATAGGCAGACTGCTTAATTACTTCTGGTGCCATCCAGAAAGGGGTTCCCACAAATGTGTTCCTCTTGATCTGAGTATCTGTTAGTTGGCCTGCTACCCCAAAATCTGCCAGTTTCACATCCCCCTGCTCAGACAGCAGTACATTTGCAGCTGAAATGCAAAGATGTGCTTAAATAATACACTATTAACATTTTATACATATAGTAACATTTTATACATATGGTGTTGGCATGAATAAAAATGCAACATTAAGTACAAAAAACATCAGCCTATCAAACCAGTGGTCGGCAACTTTTTGGGCCACTAAATTTATGTGCCATGTGTCACTCAAAGGTGAAAAAACTTCCCCCAAAGTGACATCATGATACCAGAATACGCCCAGAGACACAACCCACCCACTGCCCGGGAGCCTGTAATCCACACAGAAGACATGGTCCGGCTCTGGCCGGTGCGCCCTCCCATGGGAATCAGAAGAAGGACCCCACTGGGGGTGGCACATCAGCCAAAGCTGCAGACCACTGGTTGGGACCGCTGTACTAAACCACATACTGGTATGTCAGCTGCAGACACTTTATTAGTCACTTTGTCTTCACTGCCCTGCTGTTTCCACTTGGCAGAGTTAGTTTTTTGTACAGATAAGCACCATGATGAAAAAAAACTAAAATAAAGCTTGCTAGATCTATAAAAACTGATGTGCTGCAAGGGGTTTGCTGCAAAAGTCACTGTATTTTCCATAAAATTAAATATTTGAATAGAAGAAAACAAATCCTTTAATTTAGTCATTTAAAAATTACAACGTAACCTACAGCCCACCTTTAATGTCTCTGTGAATCTTCCTTTCAGAGTGCAAATAATCCAGGCCTTTGAGGATTTCCCGTAGTATTGTGGCAATATAGGACTCTTCCAGAGGCCCAGGCTTCAACTAAAGCATAAAAAGGTATAAAGGGGCTAGAAGTTACAGAAAGTGATAAAAATGAAGTGTACACATAGTCAATTACAAAAAAATCACTGAAATAAAGCTAACATAGAAGTGCCAGTCACTGCCATTCATCAAGTGTTATTCATAAAGTGTTATTTTTATTTTGTAAACTATTTACAGAAACGGATAGCTAGAAAATCATAACCTCACTTGAGAAGTACATTTTATTAATTCTGTATATATTGGTAACAAATATAAATCATACTTTTGGCATAAAACTTTTTCAAAATAAAAAGCTTACCAAATCTAATGCAGATCCTCCACCCAAGTACTCCATTATAATCCACAGCTTAGATCCCTAAATAGGAAAAAAAGAAAACAATAAAAAATAACAAACACTGAAAAAAAAAAACAAAAACAAAAAACCCATAATGTAAACCTGTAATGCTAGAAATATGGAAGCTGACTCCTTCACAAAATGTTAGTTGTCTAGCTGTCAATTTTGCTGAACAACCATGCAGAGAAGTACTTTCCAGATCTGCATACTTGTTGTAGGTCAGCGAGATGATTAGCATGACAGCCAGACAAGTAGCATTTTTAAAGCAGTTTACACAAAAATATATATTTCTCTCATGGCAGGTTTACTTTAGGAGCTTTTGTATAGGACTGTTTAGTATTTGCATTTTATATGCATTTGAAAAGTGTTTGTAAGTGTCTCCAGCACAGTGGATACATTTTCAACTGAATCTAAGGCTGGGTACACACGTGCAATAATTCTTGTTGGAAAGGATCTTTCACAATCCTTTCCAATGACAAAAGACTGCACGATGCATGAACGAGCAATGTACATACAGCACTGCTAGTTCTATGAATGGGAGGGGGGGACAACACCCGGCTGTACCCTTTCACTTTCATCATGATCGTTCATGGATCTGCCAGGAGGGAGAATGAGCGCTGTACACATGCCAGATTCTCGTCCGATATCAGCCCCTACACAATTATCGGAAGTAATTCATCAGATGTGTGTAGGTAGCCTAATTATATTCAGAAGATCAAATGTCAGACTGTGGCCAAAATATTTTTTGAAAGAGAGTTGATGGATTATATCATCTATGATACGCAGAGCTTTGCTAAAATATTAACTTCCTGTTTTTCTTCTCTGTCTGCCAATGTGAAGTCTACTTGTGGCGCTTGTGAATTATCAGTCTGCAAGGGATAATTCACTTAGCGTGCAAGACAAAAACATCCATGCAGCAAAATTAATTTGTTTCCTATCAAAGCATCAGAGAGACATAGACATGTGACACACAGAGATATTTCTTCCTTAAGGAATATGTAATATTGGTCAATTAGCTAGATAGAGAAGGAGAATAAAAGCCTTTGGTCTCTGTGTTAATAGTATTGGGAATTGGGAAGGTACATATGTACCTATTTGCTACAGTGGCATGCAGGACCCTGGATCTGTGTGTAAGTGTAAATAGAAAGTGCATGATATTTAAAAAATTAATGTGGAACTAAAGTCCTATGAATCACCTAGTTCAATCGCAGGGCGCCACCATCTTCCTCCCTTCTTCTTATTAGGACATCCTAATTGGCTGTGCCGGGGATAACGTAACTCCTGCATTGGCACGGCGGAGTTCATTTATCCCTGGCATTACTAGGTCTCCCTTGCAACCAACGCTGACACTGTTATGCACAGCTCAGCCTTTTGACACTTCACCAGCGCAATTAGGGACCATGCCTTTGCCTTTCTATAATAGCCACCTGTAAAATGTGATTTTAGTTCCACTTTACAGGTGGGACAGTACAGTTCATAAATGGATGATACCAGTACATCAAATGAAGAACACTGCAGGTCATAAGTAGAAAGGGTCTCCTTGTTATTAGTATGTTAGAAAGCTTAGTAAATTACCTTTAGATAGGAGCCGTAATAGCGGGTAATATAGGGGCTGTCACACTGACTTAGAACAGTGATCTCTTGTTGAATGTCCTCGATCTCATCCTCAGCCTCTTCTAAATCAATGATTTTAATTGCCACAACTTCCTTGCTACGGTTATCTATGCCCTTGTACACTTCTCCAAACGAACCCTTCCCAATTCGTTCCAACTTTGTAAACAGACGTTCTGGATCCATCCGGGATCCCTAAAGATGACAAATGTGAACAGAGAAAATTAAAAACTTTAATTCATGCCATAATACTGGTAGAGTCTGGTTTGTCAGTTTATGTTCTTTTTACTTGCATAGGCTAAAAATTCTAAATATTTTTAATAGAAATTTTACTCCAGAAACATGGGTGAAACTAAAAAAACACTTTGAAAAAATGCCAGGCAGCTCATTATTGCAGGTGATGACCGTTCTGCAATAATCTGCTTTACCTGCCTGATCACTCTGGGTTTCTGGCAAGAAAGCCGACCTGTGCATGCGCAGCTCCAGCTTTGATTGCCAGTAAAACTCAGACCGTTTCCTGTGGGGTAGATTAAAAGTCATATACTTAGGCTATGTACACAGGCTGGATAATTGTTGCTCGAGACAAAAGATCATGATTATCTTGGTGAAATTCTGGTATGCATACAGCTGTCCCTTAAGAAAATCAAGAAAATGGGCCTCCGATTTATCAAAGCTCTCCAGGACTATCATGGGGGAATCTGCATGATCAAGCAAACCTAGCTCCAGGGCTAAAAACATTTGCCAACTAATATCAAGAAATCCAGAAAGTTTGTTGGATCACTTAGGTTCCCCCATGATAGTCTGTCTTGCCCAGTCTAGAAGAGCTCTAATAAATCAGGCCCAGTAAGACAACCACCTTGATTTTCTATGGAGGAGAGAAAGAGGAGAGTGGCGGGGTGCCACTTGCTCATTCTCGCCGTTCTCCATGGATCAGAACAGCGCTTTGTGTACAGAATTCATTCATTTATCTGTTACTAGAAGTGATCACTAACGATCGAAGACAGAAATCTGATGTGTGTACCTGGCTTTAACAATGACTGTCCATAAAGATGGGTTCATTAAGCACTTGTCCTCAAGCTTTTGGAGCTCACGGACCACTAAATCTACAGACTCCGGACCGCACATGCACGGGGAGTCGTGTGTCACTCAAAGGGGAAGAAATTTTCCCCAGAGTGACGTCATAATGCCAGTACCCACCCACTCCCCCATCTGTGATAGGAGAGTGAGTGGGTTGGGCCCAGAGACGGGTCCTTCTCCTGACCCCGCTGGGGGTGCATCGGCCAGAGCCATGGACCACCACTGGTCTCTGTGCTCTGCCTGCCCAGCTGTCAGGCGGCCCCGGCCTGGGTGTTAGGGACCCTTGCATTATAGGATGAGAAGTTCAGTGAGAACCCCAAAAGGCTGAAAGTGATAACTGACTACAGAACTACATTTAGATCTGATAGGAGGAAGCCTCAGCCATCACCTGGGCATGTGGGATCAATGACCACCTGCTACATTATTAAATACTGTATACATTTGGAATGAATGGAGTGTTTCCAAACATTATCCACACATACCAGCCATACATGCACTAAACATATTCAATATTTCTATTAAAAAAAACAATGAATGAAACTGCTAACAAATACCAATAAATTCTGAACCACAATACTTTTAAGGTAGAGAATCTGATATTCACTAAAACATTCTTTGGTAGTGCATCTTCCAGGTCCCATAGGTTTTTAATGACGGTCATCAATTATCCACCAGGATTTCGGATTCACTGCTGTGGACCCCGAAGTGTTGAAATACCTTGCCTTCAAATCCCTTTACAGTTCTTGTCCCACTTACCTTTCTGACCTGGTATAAATAATACTCTCCCAGCCGATCTCTCCGCTCCTCCATTGACCTACTAATGACTTCCTCACTCATAACCTCATCACACGCATGGCTCTAAGACTTTTCTAGAGCTGCCCCAACTCTCTGGAATGGTCTTCCTCGTCCTATTCGGCTTGCTCCTACTTTCTGCTCATTTAAAAAAGCACCCAAAACCCATCTTTTCAAACTTGCCAACCCATCTTCTTCTGTCTTTTGAAACCGTCACTACTTCCCACCTCTACATATCTCCCATCCTAGATTGTAAGCTCTTCGGGGCAGGGTCCTCTCCTCCTGCGTCACTGTCTGTACCTGTCTATCATTTGCAACCCTTATTTAATGTACAGCGCTGCGTAATATGTTAGCCCTATATAAATCCTGTTTATTAATATTAAAAATAAAAAAAACAATATAATAATTATTAATAATAATAATAAATACAAAATTAAAAGAGCATGCAAACAATTGTAAGAAATGCAATGAATACAATGATGAGCGGATATATTACCTGCCCCGGGAAGTCTCGTAGATGGGCCATACTTTACAGAACTGCTTCCATTCAGTGACCGACGTGCCAGGTATTGTGCGGGACAATAAAACGATGAATGTGTATACAGGAATCTGCCCACATTGCTGCTCACCTGTCACACCTGGAGATTTACCTGTGCAGTGTGTAGGAGGTGATAAATCTCTTCTATGGGAGTTGTGTCAATGCAATGCTCTATGGTAATACTATATACAACCCCAATGAACAGCCAGCACCAGTGATACACCAGTACATCAGTGCTAGCAGTGAATATCACAGTGAATGTCACAATGAGGGTGAATGATATATGTGTGTAGTCACAGTTTACATTTGAGTAACCAGAGAAGATTATTGTGCTGTATTGCAGCTGCTCAGTGCAATGCTGTGCTGTGCTGCTGGGTAACAGCTTCTTCTATATCCCCCACCATACACTCAGCCCAGGCAGCCTGGCGAGCCGCCATAACCCGAACACCGGCTGCTCACTAAGGTATCACACATGCAGGCCTTCTCCCCGTATCCCTATAGAGACCCCCCACCCGAAAAATCCACACTGAGTGACGTCACATTCGCAGGGAATGCTGGGACTCGTATTCCCCCGCTCCATACATTCCCCTAGTACAGAGAGTCAGGGAACTACAATTCCCATAGGCAAGCACAGACCGCTGAGGGGGATGGAGGAGTAACAAGACACGTGACTGGAGTTAGGCATTACGTCACGTGACAGAGGCTTGCATCTCCCTATATTTCCGATAGGAGGCTGTATTAGAATGAGATCATACAGGGACACCGCTGGGGAATCCTTCCAGGTCTGCTCACTCATATTCCAGTTTTCACCAGCTGGTACTTGCTAGACCTGTCTGTGCTGGACACTTAGTTTTTTTGTTTTTTTTACAATATTTTCCTTTAAAATAAAAGAGTGGAGTTTACAGATGATTGGTAAAATATAGCAGTAACAATATTAGAAAAAAATAATATATAAAAGAATGAAGTTTACAAATGATTGTTAGAAGATAGTAGTAACAAGAATTAAAAAAATATTATTATTATTAAACAGGATTTTTATAGCACCAACATATTACGCAGCGCTGTACATTAACCTCCTGGACGGTTTGTTTTTTGTCTGGATTTACATGTCTAAAAGCGGTACATTGTCTTTCATGAAAATGTATTTTACATTGTAGGTCTGTAATTGTTAGGCATAACTCACCGAAATATGTCCAATATTTAATAAGTTTAATATTAAACTTTAAATAAAAAACACAAAAATCTGTTAAAACAAGGGTGCATAAATAAACCAATAAAATATATATTTATATTTATATAAATAAAAGTATAAAAATACTGAAACCTGTGTATACAGTATATACTGTATGTACAGTAGCAGATATATATATATAATTTAATGATTACTTTGTATTGGATTCAATAAAGTTATTTTGTATTGAATCCAATACAAAATAATTTGAACTTCTTGCCATGCTGTTGCACGCACGGACGCATGCACTGACGTCACCAGGAACTCCCATGGAACGTCAGCCAACTCGCCGGGGAAAGATCGGAGGAAGAGGACGGGGCCAGAGGATGGGATCGGATGGGCAGGAGACTGAAGGACATGGAAAGGACCAGGTAAGTTTTATTCTTTATTTTTTTTAACTACCTAGAGCAGTGGTTGCCAACCTGTGGTCCGCAAGAAAATTTTGGGGGTCAGCGGCTCTGGTCGGTGCACCCCCGAGCGGGGTCACGAGAGGCACCCCACTGGGTGGACGCACCGGCGGACCATGTCCCCCGTACAGTTCCCAGAGGTTATGTCGGGGTTATGTCATAATGACGTCACTCTGGGGGAGGTCTCTTACCCTTTGAGTGACACCTGGCTCCCCGCGCATGTGCAGTTAGGAGCCGGTGATTTTAGTGGTCCGCGGAACCGTGGTTACTGCTATCAGCAGTTTTTTTTTTACTCCGAGCCACACTCGGGGTTACCGCCAAGGAGGTTAAATAGAGGTTGCAAATTACAAACACAGTGGCACAGGAGGAGGAGAGGACCCTGCCCAGAAGAGCTTACAATCTAAGAGTTAGGATTCCAGAATCTAAGAATTAAAAGATAAAATATCATATAAAAGAATAGAGTTTACAATTATTTTTTAAAGAATAGCAGTAAAAAAAAAAGTAAAAAAAAAAAATTCCCAAAAGAGGCAACCTCAGTATTTTCTCCAATAAAATATCTACTTGACTATTTGCAACTTTTTTTTCTAAGTACTCCGAGCTGTGCATGTGCAGTTCAGTGTACAATGTGGAGTATTCTGCCTTCCCCAGGGCTGCCAGGAATGTGTAAATATACAGGTGGCACATGTCATTCCAGCCTCACCAATCAAGATGGCTGAAGATCTAGAATTCAGAAGAACGCCAGATAAGGAGGATGGTGGTACTGGTGACAGAGCGAACAGGTGAGTGTATTTAACAAATTGCGGCCAGGCAGGTAAGTTTCTCCTTTTACAGAAGGGACATCATCTGTCCCCCTGCAATTAGGAACCTGCCTGCACACAATTTTTGATGTGTAACATTTAGTTTGTCTTTTGTTAACAAGTTATCAAAGGAGGAGAGATGAGCTGAACTGATCTATTCTCCCTTGAAAAGAGACATTTAAGGGGGCATATGATCACCCTGTATAAATATATAAACGGTCCATATAGAGAACTCTCTTCTCCAATTATTCACTTTGAGATCATTACAAAGAACAAGAGGGCATTTTTTGAGTCTGGAGGAGAAGAAGTTTAAGCTCCGCATAAGGAAGGGATTCTTCACTGTAAGGTCTGTGAACATGTGGAATCGGCTCCCTCAGGAATTAGTTTCAGCAACTACTATGGATCCTTTAGAAAAAGAAGGATGTTTTTTTAGAAGCACAGAATATAACTGGGTATTAAGGCTTTAAAGCAGGAGTGTCAAACTCAAATGAAATTAAAAACTTAGGCCAAGTCAAGGGCCAAACTTGAAATTTATTGAAAAAATTCAGGAAGTTTACTACTTCATCTATAACTAACAAAAACAAACCCCTCTAATCACACTTTAGGGTTGAAAAGACTAATTTCTATCTATCTATGCAGGCTGTGTGTTGTTCATCCTCTCACATCACAAGTTTGTCTGACACTAAATAATACACTATGCAGTCTCTAATGGATTGAAACAAACACAATGCCCCTGGTAGTCCAGCACCATGTGATCATTGCCTAGGCTTTGTGTCACATGATGGGTGTACAGGAAAAATGTCTATGTATTGCATGGATTAAAGATGATGATGTGAGGTAGTAACATAGAGATTCATGTGGATCCTACCATGTGTAAGGAAATTAATGGAGATTCTCTGTGCATGTTCCAGCACACTATAATAGATCCTCAGCCTAATACTGACTGTAAGTCCTCCCAGCTATGTACTACAATCATGGAAATACAGTTGGGACAATCTAACCCATTGTTTTCCTGCTGCTGGCACTGCCTGATATAGAAGATTCAATTTAACCGCTGTGCCGCTTCTATAATTTGCATGCAGAACTACACTTACAATGTATTACTGTAGGCGCCTGTGATGTGTGCGAGAGGGGCGGGGAGGGGCAGAGATATCTCACTTCCTGTTCCATGGATGCGAGTAATACCAAGACTACAATTCCCGGCATTACTTGCGTCTATAGAACAGTAAATAGAACAGAATAACAATGCGGGGCCACGCTAGGCTGCATAGACGCGAGCGAGCAATACCTAGTACCTAAGGTGGGCCAGATGTAATTCATTTTCAGAATTCTTTGGGGGCCATTAAAAAAAGGACCTTGCGGGCCAGATTTGGCCCACGGGCCAGAGTTTGACACCCCTGCTTTAAAGTAAAAATACTTTGCTTTATGGAATCAGGAAGGAAGTTTCTTCTCGTTGTAGAAAATTCAACCTTTGTAATTTGGCTTTATAAAGGTTTTTTCCTTCCTCTGGATCAACTAAGTCCATAGAGTTTTCTCTGGGATATGCTGATTTGTAGTGTGTTTATTTACCTAGTGGTTTTAATTGATGGATTTTTTTCAACCTGACTAACTACAGTATGTAACTATATAAAAAGAGTAAAAAAAATGAATAGTACTGCAGAGCTTAGACTTATCATGTGTTTACTTTGTATGTCTGTCTTTGCTTTACATGCAAAGCCAAACTTCATTACAATAAGCCACTTCACCTCCTCATCCTCCTCCAGTTGTTTCAAAGTAGCTCCTGAGACTCTAAAAAAGGACATACCGGTACATAGTGCACATTTATTGTTTATTTGTTACATTTGTACATTTGTTGTTTATTGTTTGCCAAACAGACAACGAGAAAGAACTAGCCATGTAACATTTTTGTGGGGTGCTCAGAGCTAACTTCCCACCTTAATTCTGGAGAATCTTTGGTAGGGGTCAGCAAACTCAGGCCTTTAGGCCAGATAAGGCCTAGCCGGTAGTTTGTTCCGGCCTACCGCTTCCTGGCCAATCTGGCCTAATGCCGGCAACTTGTGGCTGAGCCGGAACAAACTACTGGAGCTCCAGGGCCGTATGCGACTCTTGAGCCTCTGTGTGGTGGCTTCCTTCCCTATTTACCCCGGCTAGCTTTAACACTTCCGCTGCCAGGGTAAATAGGAGGAGAGGGAATTCCCTTCAGGGGGCGTTCCTGGTAGGGGCAGAGCCTTTAGGGCAGGGCTGGAGAGAGAGAGTCCGGCCTAGTGTGCTCCTGCCCACACCTAAAATGGCCTAGTGGCCAAAAAAGATTGCTGACCTCTGATCTATGGCAAGGGAACACAAGGAATGTGACAGTGCTTGTCCACATAGGAATTGCTTTCTAACATTTGAATAGGCAGACAATAAAATGGAAAGTTTATTACTAGGGAAATGTTAAACACAGATCCTAAATGAAATGCTGGCTGTCAGTTTTATCAAGCTGCTAGCGGAATTTAGTAGTCAAAAGCTCTACTTATAGCTTGTTAAAAGCTTTCTGAGTCCTGCTACAATCTTGCTTACAAACCAAGACCCATGTGAAAAAGATCTATCCATGCAACACATGCTAAGATAAGTACTGAAACAGTTTCCTTGCCTGTTTCCTTTTTATTTTAAATCAGAGGTTTCTAACCTAGGTGTCAATTATTATTTTTATTACACAATATTTATGTAGCGCCGACATATTGCACAGTGCTGTACAAAGTCCATAGTCATATCACTAGCTATCCCTAAAAGGGGCTCACAATTTAATGACAG
>NC_092861.1:33942784-33946381 GCF_032062135.1 Pyxicephalus adspersus | reverse complement strand
TTTTTTGGAGAGAGTTAACTGATTTCAGCTATTTACATAGGTGCCTACCTATACGCTTACGATGCCCAACCCGAGGATCCTCCTGGTGAT
The DNA here is from genome assembly GCF_032062135.1 of Pyxicephalus adspersus. Taxonomy (NCBI): domain Eukaryota; kingdom Metazoa; phylum Chordata; class Amphibia; order Anura; family Pyxicephalidae; genus Pyxicephalus; species Pyxicephalus adspersus. The sequence goes on along the minus strand of NC_092861.1, from coordinate 33,946,291 downwards.
AAATCCCCGAGAACTCTGGCAGTTGAGACCTCGCTTTTGCCAGTGGACTAGATCATCCACCCACGTTCTTCTTTGCTTCTATAGATATATATCTATATGTCTACAAATCATAACTGAGCAATTCAGAATTCATAAAGAGAAAAAGAAACCTGACAGAAGTTCTCTTTTCTCTGTAGGCTTTAAAACAGACCTGATATGTGGAAACTAATCTGTAAAGAAGGCAAGCTGAGGGTAATGGACTACAGGTAGTCATCATTACTATGTCCTGTGCTCTCTTTGCAGCTGATCCTTTCCCCATTTCTGAATTGCCAAACCTTATTCTGTTCTGTGTTCCTGACAAGAGAAAGTCACCCTATTATAGTAGAAGGCTTTGCTTTTTCATGTCACCGATGACAGGTGATCTAATGACTGGCCAGGAAATATTTAAGAATCAGTAAGAGTGGTGAAGGAACACAGACTGCATGAAACAGAAGCATGGAGATCCTTGCCTACAGGTCCTCAGGTACAGGTTTCTTTCCAGTAAAGGAAACAGTGAACAGCACAGTAAATAATTTACCAATTTGCACTTTAGATTTGCTAGGACTAGCAATTCCAGACAGTGGCTCAGATCAGTTTTTTTGGGGCAATCGTGGGCCAGACTAAAAATTGGGCCTGTGCTGTCCTTACGGTATGTGATCTGTTGGGCTGAACTATGAATTTGCCTCTGATAGTGTATGCAGGGAGGGAGGGTTTGTCTGACTGAAGAGGTTTGCAGTGGCATCCTGGGGGCGTGATGAGTAATGTAATGGAGGTGGGAAATCTGCAGAGGTGATCAGTGTTGGTAAATGGATAGGGCATAGGTGATCATTGGTGATGGTAGTGGGAAGAGGGGTTGCAGGGAATGCATACATGATTGGAGGTGTAGGAGGGTTTGCAAAGGTTAGCAGTGGTGGAGGGAGGGCTGCAGGAGGTGCAAAGATTAACATAGGCAGTTATGGGAGGGTGCAGAGCAGTGCAGAGGAAATTAGTGGTGGACCAGGAGGGGTACAGAGCACTGTAGATGTGATTAGTGATGGACAGGGGTGCAAAACAGTAAATCAATGATCATTGCTGGATGGTGCTGGAAAGGTGAACACAGGTGGAGTGGGTGCAGAAGGGAAAAATAGTGGGACATAGGTACAAGGTGAGCATTGACGGAGCATAGGTAGAGAGGTGATCAGTAATAGGGGGGTGGGGTAGCAGAATGGAGCATCAACTGCTACAAGTGAGCAGTGGTAACAGAAAGACACAAATGTGAAGAGTTCACAAGAGAAGCAGAGATTAGCATTGGGTAAGAGATGTCAGCTATCTGTCTATTCTTCAAAAAAAGTATATATGAAGTCTTTTAGATTTGAAAATTAATTGTGGTTTAGTTAATATTGTGGTCTAATTAATAATACATGTTTTGTGGGTGCAATGACTGTGGCACTAATGCTACTGTATGCAGGTTCTGGTTCTAGGTAGCTATGCACTTTAAGCCCTCCCACAAACAGCTACACCCAGAAAAGCCCTATACTTTAGTAGAAACAAACATGTTTACTGTTTGCTTGTTTTATTGTTTACCAAATTTTTTTTTGTCTTTTGATGGCTTTTCTGACTTTTCCAGCATGTTACCACTTTTTTATTTGGATCTTTTGATTAAAAAACTTTCAGAACTCCTTCCCTGGATGATCTCACACTGCAGATATACAGCTATTCTGTATTTTTAGATTTATATATCTTTGAAAATGTTCACAGTGTTTTACAGAGTCATTAGTAAGTCATGTCACTAACTCTTTTAGAAGAGCTTACAATCTAATGCATTTTTGAGTGATTGGAAACCATAAGGGATTAGAAAACAATGTACCGTATTTTTCGGACTATAAGACGCTCCGGCCTATAAGACGCACCCAATTTTAAAGGAGAAAAACCTAGAAAAAAAAGATTCTGAACAAAATACTAAAAAATCACTCTGTGTCAATGTATCGCCTTCTATGATCATTGCTGGATGGTGCTGGAAAGGTGAACACAGGTGGAGTGGGTGCAGAAGGGAAAAATAGTGGGACATAGGTACAAGGTGAGCATTGACGGAGCATAGGTAGAGAAGTGATCAGTAATAGGGGGGTGGGGTAGCAGAATGGAGCATCAACTGCTACAAGTGAGCAGTGGTAACAGAAAGACACAAATGTGAAGAGTTCACAAGAGAAGCAGAGATTAGCAGTGGGTAAGAGATGTCAGCTATCTGTCTATTCTTCAAAAAAAGTATATATGAAGTCTTTTAAATTTGAAAAATAATTGTGGTTTAGTTAATATTGTGGTCTAATTAATAATATATGTTTTGTGGGTGAAAGGACTGTGGCACTAATGCTACTGTATGCAGGTTCAGGTTCTAGGTAGCTATGCACTTTAAGCCCTCCCACAAACAGCTACACCCAGAAAAGCCCTATACTTTAGTAGAAACAAACATGTTTACTGTTTGCTTGTTTTATTGTTTACCAAATGTTTTTTTGTCTTTTGATGGCTTTTCTGACTTTTCCAGCATGTCACTAACTCTTTTAGAAGAGTTTACAATCTAATGCATTTTTGAGTGATTGGAAACCATAAAATTAGATTAGGATTAGAAAACAATGTATGTATTGTTTTTCAAAAGTATTCACAAAGTTTTTGCTAAATGAACAGGGCAATAAAAAATTACTACAGGCATTGTGAAGGTAAGAGGGCTGAAACAGTTAAATAAATAACACAGCACAGGAATAGTATTAAAAAGGTATCTTTGCTGCAAAATTATGTCTAGACTAGTTATTGGTGTTTGCCACGGAACCTATATATTCAGCCAGGTGTTTCTAGACATGCCCTTTCCAAATCTTTTGCAAAGGATAATAGAAAAATGTACAAGGTTAAATCAAATTATTACTAAACATGTCTTTGAGCAATCACTGATCTGTTCTTGCTCAGTACAAACACTTTTTTTTTCATTACATCAGTTGCTTAATCATTTTTTTTTACCAGTAGCAGCATACAAATAGGAGTGTACAGCAAATGTCTATAAAAACTGTTTAATTAAAGTACACTGTAAATGGTTTGTAATGATTTTAAAGGTGGTTCACAAACATGGGTGTGTGTTCTCCATCCCATTATTAATGCAACTGCCTACAAGAATCCCAACATTAAGGTATCAATGCTATGAAAAGCTGCAGGCTAAGTGTTTGGCAGCATAGAAAAGCCTGATATAATGATTGTACACTTGATGCTTAGTGCTCTTGATGTAAGGGTCCTGAGGGTAGGGAGAGGTTTCTGGTTTGTCAGTAGTTTGGAACAGCACATAAATTGTATACATATTGCATAATCATATCCTATTTAATCGCTGATGTAAATCTGCAAGCAAGAACTGGTTCTCTAATAGGTGAGGACATCATTCTTTATCATTTCTCAGTCAGAGGCAGCATGGTTGAGTCTTCTTAAAACAGAAGGTATCTATGTGTCTCGATTCTATCACAAACAAAAAAAAAT
>NC_092861.1:33937893-33939420 GCF_032062135.1 Pyxicephalus adspersus | reverse complement strand
TTACTTCTATCTCAAATTTTAGAAAATAAATAAAATATTTTCCTAATTAAATACAATAAAAGCAGCCATTAAAAAATTCAATTATGCCCTTGGGTAACAGTACACCCAGAAAAACATATGGAGCCTTATTGTAGAGAGCATTTATTCTAAACTATATCACACTCTTCAAGTAATGGGCCTGATTTATTAATGCTCTTCCACGCTGGAGAGCATGCACTTTTATCAGTGAAGCTGGGTGATCCAGCAAACCTGTAATGGATTTCCTAAAATTAATTTGCTCTTTGTTAGCAAATCCAGATCCATTTCTGGTTTGCTGGATCACCCAACTTCACTGATGAACGTGTATCCTCTCCAGCCTTGGAGAGCTTTAATAAATCAAGTCCAATGACTCCAAGGAGATGAAAAATTGTTGTCTTAATTGTTTGTGAAAACTAATTTTCCTTATTCCTGTCTGTATTAATTGTACAATTTAAAATGAAAGAAAATAGAATCAGTCTTTCACTCCTGTGTGTGACATTTGCTTAAACCTTTTCACAAGATAAAAAATATTTAGTACACAAGGTCTAGCTCTCTATTATTTTTTTGAAAATGTAAACATTTTGAGCAGGATCTTACTATTGTTTATTACATTTGCATATATTATAATTTTATTGTTCTAACCCAGGGGTCTGCAACCTGCGGCCCTGGAGCCGCATGCGGCTCTTCAGCCTCCTTGTTGTGGCTCCCTTCGGCTGCCGCAGGGAGATCTCTGATGGGGGATCCCCTTCCTCCCAAGACATTCTTTATCATTTCTCAGTCAGAGGCAGCATGGTTGAGTCTTCTTAAAACAGAAGGTATCTATGTGTCTCGATTCTATCACAAACAAAAAAAAATGTAAGGCCTTATTTTTGAGTTTAGGATAGTGGCTAAAGAATGAAAATAATTTCTCTAAGCCAGATGTACATACACAACCATTTGGTTTACAGCACATATACAGACCATTAACATTTATGTTAATATTTTTTTATTTTAGAACATGCATACAATTGCTAAAGGCTTGTTGGTCTTCATCAGTGCATTGCATGGGAACCATGCTTCTGTGGGGCAAGATTTAGGTGGCCATCAGGACAGTAAGTTTGAATTAGGTTTAGTTGTGGTAGACTTAAAGTGAGTGTGCAGCTAGAATTTAGATTTTGAATACAGATTGGATTTGGAATTGTTAAACTTCAGGTTTATACTGCTATCTGGGGCTCTGTCAGAGAGAATTACAAATAGTTCCTACCTTGCTGGCAAAGTTTTTCCAGACAGAAAGTGAGGTGAACTTTCCTGCAACAACCCAGACAGAATTCAGATTATGAATTTGGTTGCAGATTTCGTATTGTTATTTTCAATGGTGAAACCACCAAATTAGTGTAAATCTCTCCTGTAAAGCTGGGATAGTAGTGAAACCAGACAGGGATTCATATAATTCTCTACCATATCCAAAACTATAGCTTCAGCTGTTAACATGAAGATGTACAATTTACTCCATGTAACAACATAGCTTTT
>NC_092861.1:33913220-33936059 GCF_032062135.1 Pyxicephalus adspersus | reverse complement strand
CTGTGTTATGTTTTGCGGCTCCAGACTATTTTTCTTTAGTGGAAGAGGAGGCAAAATGGCTCTTTTGATAGTAAAGGTTGCTGACCCCTGTTCTAACCCATACATATAGAGTCAAATGTTATCATAATATACATCAATACAATTAATACTCAAGCTTTATATGTGCAATTAGTTCATTACATGTATAACTACACCAAAGCTATTTGATTATTACCATGGTGCTATGACAGAAGAATTGTAGCTGCATCAAAATGAATTTCATGGCACAAGAGGTTGAACATTCTGCCAATACTTTTCTTCTGAAGTCAGAGGATTATGGGGATTGTAAAAGCATGTACTAGGCAATTAGTGACATGATCCATTTAATTTGTAATTATTTATTGTGACAATGTGATGGGTTTACTCTGGTAGAAAGGTATGGAGATTTTGTGCATAAACTGCCTCCTATTTTAAACTTTGCAAAATGAATAATATAGTAGATTTATATACCTTAAATACTAAATAGCTTTAAACAATGGTAATTTTTATTTAAATATGCCCCCCCTTTCCACATTGCTAATATGTACGTATGTCGATTTTTAAATATTCTGAATTCCACTCCTGCAAATCAACTTGTTATAGTTCCTCTGCTTTCATTTACATATATTGGCATTCTTTGTCTTTTCAATAAGACTGGTCTGAGCCCAGGAGAATAGCCTAGCATAGCAGTTAACAGAAGTAATAATAGCTTATTAGCCCTGGTTCCACAATGGAAAACTGTGCTAATCAACAGCATAAAAGAAACACAGCATAGAGACACACAGCATTTTTTTTTTAAGTAAGCTCTTCAGAATTGTACACAGTATTCTAAATGAGGTCTAACAAAAGATCTGTATAGGGGAAATGGCTGTTGCTTGTGTTTCTTTAAAAATGCATCCATGGGTACTAATACCAAGTATGTGCCCAACACCTATTGCTTGGTGCCTGGATTTTCATGTTTCTGACCTCCCACTTAAACTTTTTAAACTTTTTATGGTTGTCTTTCATAAACGTCAAGGCTTACCCACCAGTCATAATATTCTGAAATTATTAATCTCTGCCGTTCCTGAAAATCCCTAGGCTCAAGTTACGGACGGTGCATAATAGCCATGTCAGTTAGCTCCCTCTCCAACATCATCCACAATGCTTTTTACCTTTACCAATGTTCCATCAGATGTGCAACCCAGAAGAGAACTGGAGGGTTAAGGTTAGGGATTAGGTTCTAAATAGGTTAGGCATGTGCCAGGGGGAAGTTTAACGTTATCCTTTGGGAAGAGAATGTTAAAATAAGCTACTGGGTGGAAAGGTTAAATTTAGGGCCCAGGCTTTGAGGGTTAAGCACAAATAAGGGAGGTTAGAGGGTAACTTATGCAGCTGTATGAGATTTCAGCAACTAAGGTAGAAAAATCGGACATGGTAGCAAAATCTGATGGAACATGAGCAGGAGTCCTGCTTAAGGTCCTTAACACTAACAACACACAGTGTTGGAAGAAGGTTGTAGAGGAGCAGAGGTGAACAATGTTGGAACTGAGTTGCAGGTATGTTGGTTGGATAAAAGGAAAGCTATACTAGGTACCTTTGAAAACTGTGTTGAAAGAAACACTGTCCTTTTGCCAATGGTGGACAAAGTACAACTGTACCCTAATCCGCTCTTCCAATAACCCTAGAGCAGTTCACCTTTTCAGATACAGACATTCATCCTTGATACAACCTTTCATTTGGGGCACTGCCCAATGGAACACTTCCTTTCCTCCTAAAAGGGACAAAAAGCTGTTTAAAACTGCCTACAATATTTGTACACAACTTTGTCCATGTCAAGTATTCTAGTATGGTAAATAGTTGTAAAGTTATTCAAAAGAATGAGATATCCAAAACTAGAGGCAGCCTTAGGGAATTATAAAATCTCCTGCCCAGTGTGAAAAAATATTTACCTACATTTCTGCTCCAGTGATTACTGAATATGATTAAAATATTTTTCCTGTTTTATGTAAAGCAATTGTTAGGAAAACTGTTAATTATTCCCCAGTTATATGTAGTTAAACTCCCTCATTTCCATATCTGTTAATATTGTGGAAAAGCAAAATTCTTTAAAGAAATGTACTGAGATAAACATGAAGAAGGCTACTGCTGAACTTATTCTAAAAATATCAATTGCCTGGCTTTCTTTATAGTTTATTTATAAATATTTTCCCTAGATTCACCCAGATAATATCCCAAATTCACACATTTTTAAAATAAAACTTGAAATAAAAACTCTATAAACTATAAGTAAAAATTGACTTAATGAAAACAAATGTGTACATTTTATAAAAAGTTGGGTAATGTTGGATGAAAAGGAGGTAGCCTAATATATTCTCTTTTTATATACACAACAGGACGCTCACATCAGACCATTACAGTGCCTTACCAGAACAGATATTGTACATGCACCGTAAGATACACAGAGTACACAAATTCTTCAAAATCAATCTGATCTAAAACAGTTTGGCCTCTCCTAACCAATATTTTCTTCTTTCAGAGCTACAGTGTTTATTTTTCCCTCAAGCATACCAACTTCCTCTTGGTGTGATGTTTTACTGGGTACATATTGAACACGTGCTGCTACTGTAGTTGGCAAATCCAGGACAGAACTTTGAAAAATGTCTCAACCAGGACATGGGCCCTACTGAGTAAAACACGTGCGTTCTAATATGCTATCCTGCTAACTTTATTATGCCTGGTGGCAGAATCCTCCAGCAAAGAAAGAGTCATTTTCAATCTCTGTTTCTCCTAGGAGAACATACTGATACATGTCCTGTGAACTTCTAACCAGAGCTGAGAATGACCCTGTGCTGTCAGGGCCAATCGCTTATATTTGGGTTCTTCTTCTTAACATTGACTATCTATTGTGCAATGATGGATTTCGCCAATCCCCTCCCCAGTTCCCAATGCAATAGTCAGGTTTAATACAGGTTCTAGTTACATGTGTCTCTGGAGTCCTGGGTGACATTAGGAAATCCCAGGTAGAGTTCTTACCGATAGATTCCTAATATATATCACAATACTTTCTAGAATTTTACCACTCCAATAGTCTAGCTGGTGGTAATACAAGTAGTCCCCAGGTTACATACGAAATAAGGACTGTAGGTTTGTTCTTAAGTTTAATTTGTATGTAAATCAGAACAGGTACAATATTTTAATAAATGGAATTAGGACAGATGTTTGTCTCAACAAGTTATTAGGCAGCTTGGTGTCAGTTACTGTAAAAAAAATCCTCACTGTGAGTTAATCACAAACAAACCAAAAAAAAAAATCTTTATGGAGCCTAGACATTGATTAACTTCTGGAACAAGCTGTGCTTTGATATGTAAAAGGAACAACTGTAGAGTTTGTCTTGGTCATTAAAGAGTTACAAGATGTTACAGAAGAGCTTAAAAAGATTTCTAATGCAAGTCATGTGAACCCCACCCCCACCCCATCAAGCCTCCCTCCTGCACACCAACGATCGGGGAATCCCCCATTTGTATCTAGGAGTCATCCGTAAGTCGGATGTCCTTAACTCAGGGACTACCTGTATCTGACTTCTAGAATCTCCAATTGCACCCTTCCCGAGATAAATATGAAAGTTAGACCTTCCAAAACCCTTTGTAAAAGTATGAAGATGTATGGAGGTTGGAGGAAACGAGAGTAACTTTATAGCTTTGGATGAAGTGGGGAAAAGTGGGGAAAGGTTAGAACATGTGTTACATTTTGTTGTCTGTGTCAGTTGGGAAGATTATCCCCTTTACTTGTACCGGTGATCATTGGTATTGAAACATTACCTTAGTGGAGAACCAAGTTTTAGAATTGAACAAGAGATGAGGGGACATTTTAAAATAGGGACACTTTTTGCAATGACAGCAGTCTAACTGAAGAATTCACCTCACTTTCTATTAATTTAGTGTTGTGTCTCTTGGAAAGGAAGTGAAGGTAATGGATTCCTTAAATCCTTTGCTAATATTTGGTAAATATTTCAATCCTAGACCAAATTCATTCCAGGTTTGCTGGATTCTCCCATGATTCTCCCTATGTTCTAGTCTTGGGGAGCTTTAATAAAGGCCCAGTTAATAATTAGGCCCAGTCTGTCACTGTGCTCAATAAGGACAAAATGTCAGATCTTATAGTTACCTTTACCAAACTTCCTTACTGCTCTGTTTGAATACAGGAATGTGATGGGGTGTATGGGAGGGCGTACAAAGATAAATGTCAGGGTGGCCATTGCTGACTCTACTTGCCTGACTTTTTATTGCTTCTTCACATTTACAGTCACTAACTTTAAACAAACATGCAGATTGAAAGTTAGCAGAAACATTTTTATGAGAGGTGAATGTCTATCTTCAGTCAGTACACTCCTCTGTTAAATGTCCAGTCCACGTAGAACCATTGTGCCGCCTTACCAAAAGCAGACTATGTACATGCCAAGTGAGATACCCATAGAGAAATAAAGTTACAAAATCAATCTGTTGTAAAGTACAATTCTGCTTCTATTTACTCTTACGTCTGCCTTTCAGGATTAACAATGTTTATTTTGCCCTCAAGCTTCCCAACTTCCTTTTGGTGTGATGTTTTTCTGGGTACATTTTCAGCATGTGCTGCTACTATAGTTGGCAGATTTAGGACAGAGCATTCATGCCCTGTAGGCTGTACCAGGGTTAGTCAAGTCACCTACTAAGGTCTGAAAGTACCTGCAGACTTTACTGATGTGCTAAGAATCTCTGTTCTACAATATTCAATAGCTATATAGCTGTGTGTGTCTGTGTGCGTGTATATTATTTAGACAATGGATGTAACAGTGGCCCATCTATTATTGAAAAAATGTGTCATACCATTAGAAATGAAAGGAGGGGTGTGGGTGTAACTGAATGCTTACTAGAGGTGAGTAATGGGATCTGCTAGAGCAGGGATGCCCACACTTTTTTGGCTTGCGAGCCATTTTTTAAATGACAAAGTCAAAATAATCTGCCAACAATAAAAATGCTAAACATATATTTATTTGTATATATACCGAGTATACTTTATATTTTAATATTATATATTGTTTACTTTGCATAAAAGCATGAACATGTATGGCACAATACAATTCTGTACATTTTGGGCAGTTACCTGATTTCGATGAAGTCTTAAACTGAATGGAACCAGCCAAAGTTGCATAGTCCGGACAGTAGTTGCTGGAAGCCAGCCTCAAACAGACTTCCAAAAGATCATCAGTCATGGTGGACTGGTATTTGGGCTTAATAACTCCTGTGCATGGTATAGATTATTTTGAAAGGCAGGGCTCCTCAATCTCTCGTTGCCTTTGCGATCTGCTGGTAGATCACGGTCCACGTGTTGGGAACCCCTGTGATCAGTGTACAGAATGCAAAGAACCTGCCAAAGAAGTTGTGGACAGTACAGTGAGAACAACAGAAATTTCTCAAGGAAAAATACCTAAAAGAAATGTGGAAGCCAGTTGTGATTAACATTGTCTCAGACCTTACAGATCTCAGGCTGCCAATATTGAACGGTGATGTGGATGTCAGGTTTGGCTGCAGGATAACCAGGAGAGGGCACAATTTACTGCATATTCAGTATATTTTTCTGAACTGACCACTGTGGTGGTTTCATTGTATGATTTGCAGTATTGTTTTATCAATAGCATGTTATTAATTAAATGTGACATGTCACAATCATACAAAAGTAATGATCTAGGAATTTGACATCATATTGTAATATGCAGGCTAGCACATAAAAAAAAAACATCTGAACGTTTGGAAGCATTTACTAAATATATTTTCATCATGTACCAAAAGCACAATACATTTTGCAAATATTATATTTTATGGACCATACACACAAACATAATCTTTCATATAAATGTCAAAATGATTATAAACTTAATATTTATGTATACAAAGCAGGAGACAAAATGTTCATAAATTAATAAATGATGGAAATCTTTTTAATAGTACGTGCTGTCAAAGCAGTTTGTATCGCAAAACAAGAAGTCACATTTGCCTTTTGTGGAAAAGTAGCATACAATTCTATGCGGTTATTTTGATATTTGTGTGAAAAGGCTGCATTATACGGTACCAATCAAAAGTTTGGACATACTTTCTCGTTCAATGGTTTTTACTTTATTGTTTTTATTTTCTACATTGTAAATTACTGATCAAGATATTCAAACTATGACAGAACACATACAGAATTAAACAAAACAGTGTTAAAAACAATCCAAATATATTTGGAGAAGAGGTCCCCCAGAAGAGCTTACAACAGATGGGTGACTAACTATAACATAGATTTGAAAAACCCTCTGTAATGGGAGAAAAGCTAATATTTGTCCTAAACAAAACAATAAATAGCCAACTTTATAGCACCAAATACCTTTAGGCTTGCACTATCCACCAGAGACATGTGGTTCCCAAAGCAGGACAAGCTGGACTTACCAGATCAGTCAATTTTATGTCAATGGAGCAAATACTTGAGGGAGAACATTTTTAAAATGGCACTGCAGAGGAGAGAAATCTGGGATGTATGTACACACTGTCTACGGTATCACGTTCCCAGACACTCTCTTCCTGAAACTGCCACAGAATATACAATATTAGCCTGTTAATAATTTAATGAATGTGTTAACTTATTTTATGTTTTGCAAGTATATAATGTCATAAGACTGCCAATGCCCCATATCCATAATCTACACCAGTGGTCCCCAACCTTTTTGAGCTTTCGAACCACTAAATCTACGGACTCTGGACCACGATAAGCGGGGAGCCGTGTGTCACACAAAGGGGAAGAAACTTCCCCTACAGTGATGTCATGATGCCAGAACCCACCCAATCTCCAGAAACAAAAACGCCCATGTCCCTGAGCCTGCAATACATACAGAGGAAATGATCTGTGGCTCTGACAGGTGTACCTCTTTTCCCTCGCAGTCCAGCTGTCAGATGGCCGTGGCCCACTAGTAGGCCATGGACCCCGGATCTACACAAAATTATTGTTATGCTACACTACTTTGTACATCCCATAAAGCTAGAGACCTTGAGGGATGACCAATATATCCTTTAACTAATGGAAAGAAGAGGCATAATGCTTGTGACTGGGCAACAAAACTAATGGCGGTGCAGAGAATTAAAAACAGATTTGCACTCAGGCCAACCAGTATCAGTAGCTAATAATTTTTATATTTATATAGATTTAGAAGAAAAAGAAATATATACTGTCTATATGTGTGTATGTTTTTTCAAAAGGGAAACTGTGGTTGTACTTGAAAAAAGGCTTTTGGCTTCTAATTAGAGTATAACTAGGTAAAACTGCATAGGGACTACACACATCTGGTATGACAGCCAGTGTTAGAGACGTTGTGAATAGCAGCAGTGTAATGTGCCTGCGGGGAGAGAGGTGTTGTGTGGAATTTCACCTGTGGAGAAAGAACTGAGTTATTAGGTGAGCCCACACCTCAGACTCATACTGTGACACAAGCTCTACCAGTGGGATTACCAGGATTTACACATTGTTTATGCATGAGTACATCACAATGCCTCATATCTCTGTGCTTTAGATCATTTCAATGTGTGCCTGCTCCCACACACAAAGAAGCTGCAGCTTTGTGCACAGGAAAAAATATTTTAAAGAAAGTAACCTATCAATTTCCTACAGACTGGTCGCATCACTGTGTTATTACGGGTACATTCTTGGAACACAGTTTGCTATGGTTTATTGTCACTGTAAAGCCACATCTGACCAAAATGTCCCTAACACTAACCCATTCACTAACACATGAGCGACTTCCACTAAAACCTTTAACTTTGAATTCAACCTTAAAATAATTTAATAAATTCTAAACCAGTTCCTTTATAATCCTTCACTAGTTAGTGTAATCTCAAATGTTCTTTTTGAATTCTTTCAAATGTGCAGCATTTAGTACTTTTTTCTTCCTATGTTCCTATTTAAAAACATTTTACTGTGAGGTGACAACTGGGTTCTCCTGTGTTGTCCTCTGATTGAAACTACAAGTAGTCTTCATAACTCATATTTCATAGACATGGACTATTGTTGTCCCTACGAGCAAGCTAGTCCAAAGCAAAGATGCTAAAGCATCTGGACAGGAATGGTTGAAAAAGGCTGATCAGAAGCATTAAGATGCAAAGTATTTTTTATTAAATATTTGTTTATGATACACTGTGCTGTAACAAACAAAATATCATTCCTTTATGGTTTAGATTAGTGTTTCTCGACCTTTTTAACATGGGGGAACCCTTGAAATGATTTCCAGATCCCCGAGAAGCCCCTGCTATAATCCCTATATCCACAACTCACAATGCAATGATGTAGTGGTTTATTGGAAAAATGCCCCTTACAGTGCTAACCATTGGGAAGAATGTTACCCTTGCAGATAACCTAAAAGATTATTGTTATCTGGTAAACTGACCTGAGAGGCACAAACTGCTCATTTCTCAAGGAACTCGTAGCAACATCTCGAGGAGCCCTAGGGTTCCACTGAACTCTGGTTGAGAAACATTGGTTTAGATAATCAAGTAACGATTACAAGCAACGTTTACAGACAAACTTTTTTTAAAGCTTTGTTTGGCCATGTGTTGAAGCTTGTTTGGGTAATAGTTACCATCAACATTTTTATGGGTTACCACCAACATGTTCAGGGTTACCAGGGCCATGTTATCACCAGTTTGTATGTGGTGTACTGCTATGCCCAGGCTTCAGTAGCATGGCAAAGAGATGCACAATGATTGTGTATGAGTTAGGACTGGTTCTGTCATACCTGCTACACAGACAGACTTGGAAAGGGGTAGAGTCTCAATAAACCAGTACAGATTGTGTGGCTGTATGCCAGGGCAGGGGCGGTTGACAGATTTTATGTGGGCATTAGCAGCCAGGAGTGATGTCAAAGCACAAAGAGATCAGACCATTGGTGTTTAGGATCCAGAAGCTGTATGCCAGTTGCCAAGGTATTCAGCAGATGTGCAATATACTGCAAATACTGAATGATTCTCCAACATCTACCCTGTCACCCCTAAAACAAAAGTCACTATAGACTTTATGGGCCTACACTTTAAACTTCAGGTTCAGCAAACCTAAAATAGGTTTGACTAACCCTTAACAATCCTGAGCAAGAGACAAGCTTTCAGTTATCAGACTCAAATACTGGTTTTATAGGGCCTTGATAGTTTATTATAACACCAAATTTGTTACAGGTTGGTACATAACGCCTCAGATGACATTTTTGTTCCTTCTCAGACCACCCCTGAGCGTGTTTGTTGGTGGCACCCAGCCATTAATTCCTTGTTAAGTCCAAACCTCTGCTGTAATATACAGGTGCATACATTCCTACATACCGCTACAAGGAGCAGGAGCCAGGCTTAAGCTCTGGCATTCAAACCAGGACCTTGGCAGACATTTACCCCCTTGGCACACTTCAAGTTCCTTAAGGCAATTTCTTTAATAAAAAGTAATTGTGAAAAGTGTAACAAAGTACACCAGCATTACCCAGCACAGGTAACAGGTGACTTATTATATGGTGTTATAATTTACATGTAATATCAAACAATTACAAATAATGAGACCCACAATACTTGGGACCTGTGGCTTTGATTGGCACATATTGCACCTCTATACAGCTCACTCTCTTCCCTCCTCCATTGCATTCTTGCTATTTTCCTTAGAAGGATAAAGGCTGCTTACTCCCTCCTTCCTCCCACCCCTTCCTTCTGTCTCAAAGCTTCTGGTTATGCTTGCTTCTGCCAGACCAAGTGATCAGTGCTGAGGAACAAGCTGTGCTGCAGGAGCCAGCATCCACACACTGGGAAAAACTGCAGGACCACAACACAGAGAAAGAAGGGAACCCCAGGATGTCACTGAACCAGACACATGACATCTACATTGAGTCATACAGGTGTAGTCATAGTGGTGTGTTCTAACAGCTGCAGAAATATTTTGGTAAGTAATGACTTTTGTTGTGTTTTACGCTTTGCTAGTTATATTATGATCAAACACCTATCACAGCCTCAAGTATTTTGTACAAACACAGACAACATTGATTTCCAAGAACAGTCTTTTTGCAACTCTTATTAATGTATGTCCCAGGAAATTAAAATATTGAAAAAAAGATGAGCGTAAAGGCAAATCCATTATTGTAGGAATGCCAAATTTTTGCATGTATTATCTGTGCAGTTTCCTTGTGTTTAGTATGTTTAAAAAGGTATAGTTATAAAGAAAACAAAGCATTTTGTAAATCAGATCAGTGAAATGTCACAAAGTTAATTTAATGCGCTGTAGAGATGTTTAATTTCTAGCGTTGTTGCACATTTACAATCCATACATAATCATGAAAATATGTAGTACTACGTGATAACATGTTTTATGATAACATTCATAAAATTGTGTACCTGTACTGTATTCAGCATATAAAACATATGGAATTAAAGATAATGACTAATATGTCATTATTATATGATCACATACCAGCTATAGTTAGATGAGGTGTACTGTATGCTGCTGAGAATACTAACAATAACAAACAATCTCTAACCATTTCTCTATTAAATTTTGTCCATCTGTTTTTTTTTGAATGGTCGAAAAACAATAGTACTGTTGGCCATACACACCCGATAAATGTATGAAATGAATAGAAAAAATAGAAGTATTTAGTGCTTCTGACTGTGAAAAGCACCAGTTATCGCACACAGAAATCTTTAGATGTGTTGGGAAAAATCTATGTCCCTAATCCATCAAGCTGCCTGCAGCACTTAAGACACTCTGAAGTGTACTTAAAGCGTACCTAAACTCAGAAATTTCACCTTACATAACAACATACGTAGACAACCCTTTTATGTTAAGTCAAAATTCTGTTGTTTTTTTTTAGGTGCAACCCCCTTTTTTTAAAAAAAAGAAAAAGGGTGTAGCACTGCCCCCTAATTCTCGATCGCCAATGAATATGCAAAGCTTCACGGAAAACCTATGTCACGCATCCCGGGAGGCTTGGGTGTTTCTTCTGCACATGTCCGAGCATGCGCAGTGAGATCGGCAAGGTTATTTTCCAACCAATGTCACCTGATCTTGCGCCTGGGTCAGGTGACATAGGAAGAAGAATAAGAAAGAAGTGGAGAAGATGGCGCTGCCCTGCGCGCTGGCTCAGGGACGGATGCTGGGACGATGCGGGACCCGATGGAAGACACCTCCGGATGGATTGGACTGCCCTGCAGGAATAATGGTAAGTGTGTTTTTTTTTCTGTTTTAGGCACTTTTTAGTTTAGTTCCTCTTTAAAGGCCAACAAAGCCTTTAACCTAATTTTAACAGTGTCCCATTCATGTTAGTTAAATTCCCAGGTACAGACCTCAGTTTCCATTCTTGTCAGAGCTGCTGGGCCACATGGTACAGCTCCTGTGCTGCATGTTCTCCATGGGCCCATAAGCCAGTAGGGACACAGTTCTTCTGTTGGGATTATTAAGAAAGGTTGTTTCACCAGTTTTGAGGACTACAGGAATTTAGACCACAATGACAGTCCATGTCGCTGATCTGCAGTCTATAGTTGGGGTAATAGGCAGCATGACTTGATTGTGGGGATCCGTTATGATAAACTCAGTTTATATCCTCCAAAGGGGGGGGTCCTTAACTACAATCCTCAGGGACTGCAGTTGGGGACCCTTGCTCTAAAGACAGAATGGGTAAGGGTGAGCTTTTCCTATTGTCAATGCCCCTACTGGGAGAAATAATCTCTCAATATGTATGGTGACTATTGTCTTCAAGACAGAATTGATAGGAAATTCAAAATGTTACAGTTGTCATTAGGACAAGGGTAAGGGTTATTTCTTCCAACGAGGACCTTTTTTCAATGGTAGCTGCCTGAGTTGGAATTTGCCCGTATTTCTTCTTTGGTTGTAACCATTGGTTGTATTTCAAGGACAGAAAGTGAAAAGAAAATCTAACAAAAAAGACACGGGCAAGACTATTAGCCATTCCTTATTCAAAGCTTCTGGCTATATATATACTTTATGGAATGCTGAAGTGGCCTTTCCATAGTATTCTGAATATTTCAGCTTGTTGAATAAGGGCCTATGTTAATTAGCATTCCTCTTTATGTAAAGATTTAACTGAACAACTGCTGCATTCAATTTTCAGAATGAAAATTTTAGGAAAAATCTCTTGTTCTTCATAGATCCGTCCAGATATGGCCATCTAAAAGCTACTCAAAGAAAGGAGAGGGCAGTTACTGGATATGATTGTTTTTAAACAGATTTGAATATTTTATGTCTCACTTACACATGCACCACGTGTATTACTAACCCTACTTTTACATTTGTGAGCATTAAATAATGTAACAAACTGCTTTACTTTATACTAATAGGAATATGTAACATTTTCCGCAACTGCCAATATAACAGAAAAAATTCACTAACATACTGAAAAGGACCCAAAGCAACACCTGTTCCTAACAGAATAAAATTAATTTTCTTGTACTCGCAGATAGTGTTGTCACGTGTCCCGAGCAGTAGAGATTTCCATTCCGATGTACCTGTACAGCAGGGTTCTGCTTCCTATCAAGAGACACATGGCACAATAAACTATAACAAACTATAAAACACCCCCGCTATGTAAGAACTGCTTTTTGGCGCAGCACTCCAGACTTTATAATTGTTTTCCCTAAACTATCTCATAACATAACAATGTTCACAGCTGCTTTGTGATTTAGCTCATGTCAAGCTAAATGTATCTGTTGTGTATACACACTGGATCCAGGCAGTCTGCAGGCCAGAGCTGTATTTCAGAAAATCCAATTATCCAAAAGCAGTGACAGAACTGTAGCATGCCTTCTGCCTTTATTTTGTCACCAGATGTAGCAGAATTATTATGCCCATTACATGCTGCCCACACAGTGATTTCTATTACTCCATTCCAGTTAAAGTGGTCTTCGTAACAGATCTGTTTTTTCTTGTTAAGTGCAAAAATGATAAGCAATATGTTTCCTAACTGTAACACAAGAATGTATTACTTCTACTAGTAATCACAGTATTCCTACTGACAATACTTTAATCTGCTTTTCTCTCTAGAAGTATGGAAACATCTTTAGACACTCTCCAGGGTTAGAATCCAAGATGCTGGTCTCTGCACTTTTTTTGGAATACTTACAGACAAATATAAGTCCCTACTACAGCCTTTCAGCTTTTGACCTACTACCGGTATAAAGTTACAGGACAATGGTAAAGTCTGTAAAACAGTTATTCTTTAGGCTATGTTATGACTGGCACCAAGGACAAGTGTTCACGTTCGTCTTCTGGAGGCTAGCATCTTGCCAGTTGCTCAGCTGCCTGCACCACTGCGCTGGTTCTGAAGGGACAAGCTTTGTATATTTGGCAGTGGGACAGTTAGCCCCATTTACGCTCTACTGGAGTGCTGAATATAGCGTCTCAACCAAAGATTTAGTGGCATGAGGATGTTATTATTGTTATTATTATAATTTTCACGGTAAATAACTGATAATTTCTCAAAGTGTATTTTTTTTTTTTGCAGGCACTGTGGAAAATTTTTAATATGAGCAATAAAACATATCTATCTTAATAGGCAATCTTCATAAAAACTATATAAAAAAAAGAATCTATAAAAAATCTAAAATCTATAAAGAATCTATAAATCTTTAAAAAAGAGAGGTTATTTGATTGAAGCCATAGTCTTTGTTGCTACTATTATTAGCTCCTGTGACCCTTTTATTAACCAATAATCTATTACTATTTGTTGATGACAGGTACACTTAAAGATACAAATGTAATATTAGTCCTAACATCACCCCCATACCTAATATGATAGTGTAAGCTTTTACAACAATGCAAGAGGAATATTCCAAGGTGAGTCACTCATCATAACCTTCGAACTGCACTGCTTTGATATGCCATACTGGTATATATATATGTAGATATAAAACTTAATGTCAACCTGTCAAGCCTTTATTCCACACTGGCCACAAATACATGTAACTGAGTCACAGTTAAAAGGTCAGAAAAATTGTAATACTTTAATGGATCACATCTGCCTGAGATGGAAAATGTCCAAAGCAACAGGACTGATTTAGGAAGATTGAAGCAAACAAAAATAAAGCAAAAAGCAGTAATATTACTTCTCTTAGTGATTCAAAAAAGATTGTATTTTGCTGGTTTTTGTGTTGTGATATTTATATGTGATATGTGTTGTGTATAGTATAAAACACTGGAATTAAAGTGACAAAGTACAAACCTAATTGGGTTGTAGTCCTGGGGTTCTAAGCAAGACTCAATCTTCACTTCGGTTGTATATTTTTATTTATCTCCCATAACCAAAACACATTTACTTTTATATTATTTATTTTGTTATTTGTATACTAGTCCTACTTTGTGTAAAGATGGCTATCCCAATGATGACACTGCACCAGTTTAAAAAAATATTTCTGCTGGTAGCTATATACATACATTTATTTTATTATTATTATTTTTAAAATGAATAAACAGGATTTATATAGCGCCAACATATTACGCAGTGCTATACATTGAATAGGAGTTTCAAATGACAGATACAGACAGTGACACAGGAGGAGGAAAGGACCCTGCCCTGAAAAGCTTACAATCTAGGAGGATATTGAACTGTTTCCAATAAATGTGCACATATCCTAATATTGATAGCTTTTATTATATCTATGGATATAATTGTAGTTTTTCAAGGCAATTCAGGTCTCTTTATCAGGTTAGGTTATGATTCCAATTGGTTTGACATCCAGACTGTGGAACATCTGCAATTCACAAAAGCAAAGGTTTTAAATACTGCATTTATTTACCTACATATAATGTTTATGCTTTGTAGTAATGTATTCCTTTTAGATTTTAGGTTTACATAATCATTTCATTGTCCTTTTATCCAGTTCTAGTCAGACCTTGTTATAGCCTGTTTTGGTATGTTGTGTGATAGAAATATGAGAGATAAGTAGTATTTATAGGTAACACTGATTTCCAAGCTTAAGGCACACTTTCCATTTTAGGTTAAGCAGTAATAGGCCAGACAGAAAGATTTGAGAGTTTTAGCACTCACGTGTTATGAGAAATTTAGCAAAAATGAGCAAAGAGGGAACAAGCAAAAGGTGGCTAAAAATGGTCAATATTCAATATGACTAATTTGAGTATCCTCTATCATAATCAAGCATTGTTGCTGCTAACATCAGTGGTTATGAGCATGTTTGAGTATTCAGAGTACTTTTTAACACAGATGGAGATTTTTAAACTCATTCTGTATCTCTCTTATTTTCACTATAGAGAAATATGAGTCAGTTTGTCACATGTCACATATGTAAGGCTAGCATACAGCTATATCCCAGGGAGATATAAGTCCAACTGAGAGCGGACAGAACCTATTGTGACCCCAGTGACTTGTGAGATATCTACTCCACCATAATAATGGTGTTCATTATTTTATCACATTTGCTAAAGCACATTCAATTCACACGCACTCTATTCATAGATTGCTTATACTGCATTTGAAACAGATCTTTAATCTTTGTGAGTTATCCTCAAATGGCTCCAATGTTGTCTAACAGAGCTTTTTAAGGTCACAAAGAGCTCGGCAGTATTTTAAGAAGTAAATGTCTGAGTGGTAATTTGAGTTATTTGCATTTTTTGAATTACCACAAAAAACAACACCCAGGCATAAAGTTCAGCTGACCCATGCAATTTATGTTTTGTTACTAATTTAGCAAATGATGTATTAAAATGAAAAGAAAAAATACGCCTTTTTATGATGTAGTCCCAATGCAGTTTAAAAAATAGCAGGTAGTTAATGTAATATTCAGATAATCGCTAATGCTATGCTTCTGATTTCTTCCAGTACCATGTCTAGTTTCTAGGAACAGAACTAAGCAGATGATTCAAGATCTGCCAATACCTAACCTGATTGCCAAATCCTGTTGCTCCTATTATATGTAGTATAAAACAGTGCAAAGATTCTTTCTTTTTCATTTATTGAATACTTCATAATACCGATTTGTTTGATTTTGCCTGATATGTGGCCAGCTCAAGATGAAACACTACAAAGCATGAAAAAAAAGCTCAACTATAGGCTAAAAAAATATTGGGTCTGATTTAATAAAGCTCTCCAAGGCTGGAGAGGATACACTTTCATCAGTAAAGCTGAGTGATCCAGCAAATCTGGAATGGATCTAGTCTAGGATTAAAAACATTTGCTAGCAAATGAATTTAATGAAAACCATTCCAGGTGAAAGTGTACCTTCTCTAGCCTCTGAGAGCTTGAATAAATCAGGCATATTGCCCCTGATTCATCAATGAAATCCGCGCTCGCTGGAAGCGCGAACGTACGCGCGGCCTTACAGAAGTGGAGCTGCCACTTGGTAAATGCCATCACTAATTGTTTCCAGCCAAGAACATTCAGCTGTAAAGCTACAAATCCACAGTTGTATAGCTTTATATTACAAACTAAAATTGTTGTACAAGTCACAGGTGTAAACATCTAGTACACGTTGTACTCTCATTATCCTAATGAGACGCCAGGGAAACCGATTATGACAAAGTTCTATAATAAGCCGTATGAGCACATTAAACAAAATACCTCCCTGAATGACATAACCAGTGGAGATGATTAATGTAAGACTAATAAAATTCATCTACACACATACACATATGTCATTAGAGGTGAAAGAAGAGAAAACAATATCAAGGTAGGTTTCTTTAGAATAGTTCATTTGATGTTGTAATTTTTGCATCAGATTTTTCATGATTGATTTATTAAATTATAAATTTATTTTTGGCATTATGTATTTAATGGTTCTGCTATTTGTGTAACAGTATCTGTCACTGTTTGTGTTACACTTGGGGCTCAAAGAGCTAGCTTGGTGCTAAAGTTATGGGGCAGTTAGTGGTTAAGCCCAAGTTGAGGAAGGTGTTAGTCTTAGGGTACAGGGTACATGAGCTTTTGGGTTTGATAAATATGTGCACACATTTAAATAAGTCTAAGCTCAATAAATATAAATGATATATGATATAATATTTGTCTACCCAGTTTTTGGATCCAAGGTTCTAAACAGTAGATTTACAATATCAAGAAACGGAATTTACTGCTGGAAAGTTAAGCTTGATATTTCTCCTGTAGTAGTGTACACTGCAGTCAGCCATGCATCCAATAACACACAACTAGAGAACCCCCTACTTTATTCCCCCTGCCCCAATATTTATATCAACAAACTTCATTAGTAGCACACAGACATAAAGAACCTTCAGATCAATTAATATTCTGAAGCAAAAAGAAGGAGCACATAGTATATGATTATGAAAGCTTAAAGATAATGTTTATCCTGACTGTGCTTCTCTTTTAACTTATAGATAATGTGGAACACTATTGAAACAGCGATGACAGTTTTAAAATAAACACTTAACTTTTCCCAGAGCATGGACAGTCCAAAAATAACTTTACATAGCATCACGTTCCACTCTTTGGCTTTTGTCTGAAGCGTAAAAAGAAACAGAGGGAGAGAGAGAACATATTGCTGATTTAGTTGCAGCATGAGATTTGTAGAGATCATTATGGTTTTGATTAGGAAAACTTACTCACTGGATGACCATAAAATTCAGATTTTTTTGGAAAACGACAATGTCCAAATATGGCTGTAAATGTAAGTTGTGCCAATTTTTCTTTCAGGCTGCATCCTAAATCTGACTCACAGGACCCTACAATCTACACGGTTCCCATATGTATCTCTGAATGTTTTTGGGGACGCTTACCAACATTTGAAGGTCAGGACTTCTACAATGGAGATGTTACGTCGCTCTTCTGTGTTTGCTGCAGAGGTCTTCGAGGTGTTTGACAGATCCCCCACTGATAAGGAGCTTGTAGCTCAGGGGAAAGCATTATGCAGGGACTTTATCCAAGCCCGACTTCAGCGTGCTGGTCTTGGATGGAACAAACCAGAGCATGGGATTTCTTCTTCAGCAGGTGGACGTATGGCGGAGGTGTCAGCTACCTTTCTTAGATTAGGTCAGTGATTAATGTTGTAAAGGCAACTCGCCAATAGCAATCCTTTCAACATTTATTTGGACTAAGACAGTATGTAAAATATTTGGAATAATTAGATAAAATTCTAAAACCATCTCATCATGGGGACTATCAAAGACATTGCTGGTAGACAAAATGGTGCAAAAAGCTCCAATTTGACTGTCTTTATAGTACCCCCAGGAGATAACTTAAAAATACCAGAATATGCATGTGTATATCTTATCATAATAATACATTATAATGTAAACATTTATTTTTTGAATAATAAAGTATAATTTTTCTACATTCTTACCTTGACAAATCATTATATGCAGGTTTAGATATAATATGCAGGAGAATGCAACACATTTACATTGAATTTTTTAGAGTTCTTGGCAGTCTCCACCTGCTGGAGGTGGTCCTCAATCTAGATTTGATAAATTGTTGTTACCATTTGGTTACAGCTTTTTAGTCACCTGATGATTTATTGTTATTATCCATGTAATACTTACAGGTACAGATAATATTGCAATGTTGAGAGTTGATCAAATAATAACACTTTGACCAGCCAATGAAGTCACATTCAGAATGTTCAGGTTGTCTCTGAGAATCCTTCTTTGCAAGTAATCCAATGGGCAAATTGCAAAACTCAGGCTTTTTATTATGAAATATACAACTTCTGTGGTCAATATTTGGCCCCTTCAAACTACAGTACTCATGACTTGGAGCTATTAGAATTGACCAGTTGGGTACCTTTAAAGGCTCGTGGGGCATGTCAAATACGGGGCATATCTAAGTCAGACCTAAGTTGACCTAGTTGTGGTCAAAGTTTGCATTGGTCTCTTGGGCTTTAGGGATACCCAGTTCCTATAAAGATAAAATTAATTGGAATTTACTGCTGGAAAGTTAAGCTTGATATTTCTCCTGTAGTAGTGTACACTGCAGTCAGCCATGCATCCAATAACACACAACTAGAGAACCCCCTACTTTATTCCCCCTGCCCCAATATTTATATCAACAAACTTCATTAGTAGCACACAGACATAAAGAACCTTCAGATCAATTAATATTCTGAAGCAAAAAGAAGGAGCACATAGTATATGATTATGAAAGCTTAAAGATAATGTTTATCCCGACTGTGCTTCTCTTTTAACTTATAGATAATGTGGAACACTATTGAAACAGCGATGACAGTTTTAAAATAAACACTTAACTTTTCCCAGAGCATGGACAGTCCAAAAATAACTTTACATAGCATCACGTTCCACTCTTTGGCTTTTGTCTGAAGCGTAAAAAGAAACAGAGGGAGAGAGAGAACATATTGCTGATTTAGTTGCAGCATGAGATTTGTAGAGATCATTATGGTTTTGATTAGGAAAACTTACTCACTGGATGACCATAAAATTCAGATTTTTTTGGAAAACGACAATGTCCAAATATGGCTGTAAATGTAAGTTGTGCCAATTTTTCTTTCAGGCTGCATCCTAAATCTGACTCACAGGACCCTACAATCTACACGGTTCCCATATGTATCTCTGAATGTTTTTGGGGACGCTTGCCAACATTTGAAGGTCAGGACTTCTACAATGGAGATGTTACGTCGCTCTTCTGTGTTTGCTGCAGAGGTCTTCGAGGTGTTTGACAGATCCCCCACTGATAAGGAGCTTGTAGCTCAGGGGAAAGCATTATGCAGGGACTTTATCCAAGCCCGACTTCAGCGTGCTGGTCTTGGATGGAACAAACCAGAGCATGGGATTTCTTCTTCAGCAGGTGGACGTATGGCGGAGGTGTCAGCTACCTTTCTTAGATTAGGTCAGTGATTAATGTTGTAAAGGCAACTCGCCAATAGCAATCCTTTCAACATTTATTTGGACTAAGACAGTATGTAAAATATTTGGAATAATTAGATAAAATTCTAAAACCATCTCATCATGGGGACTATCAAAGACATTGCTGGTAGACAAAATGGTGCAAAAAGCTCCAATTTGACTGTCTTTATAGTACCCCCAGGAGATAACTTAAAAATACCAGAATATGCATGTGTATATCTTATCATAATAATACATTATAATGTAAACATTTATTTTTTGAATAATAAAGTATAATTTTTCTACATTCTTACCTTGACAAATCATTATATGCAGGTTTAGATATAATATGCAGGAGAATGCAACACATTTACATTGAATTTTTTAGAGTCCTTGGCAGTCTCCACCTGCTGGAGGTGGTCCTCAATCTAGATTTGATAAGTTGTTGTTACCATTCGGTTACAGCTTTTTAATCACCTGATGATTTATTGTTATGATCCATGTAATACTTACAGGTACAGATAATATTGCAATGTTGAGAGTTGATCAAATAATAACACTTTGACCAGCCAATGAAGTCACATTCAGAATGTTCAGGTTGTCTCTGAGAATCCTTCTTTGCAAGTAATCCAATGGGCAAATTGCAAAACTCAGGCTTTTTATTATGAAATATACAACTTCTGTGGTCAATATTTGGCCCCTTCAAACTACAGTACTCATGACTTGGAGCTATTAGAATTGACCAGTTGGGTACCTTTAAAGGCTCGTGGGGCATGTCAAATACGGGGCATATCTAAGTCAGACCTAAGTTGACCTAGTTGTGGTCAAAGTTTGCATTGGTCTCTTGGGCTTTAGGGATACCCAGTTCCTATAAAGATAAAATTAATTAAAAAATAGGTACATGGGTCACCCTATAGGGTAAGGCAAGCCCACTATTTCACTTAAAGGGTTTTAATTTTTTATCAACAGAGCCCTATTTAATTCCTAAAGGCTTTACAATGTGGCTCTAAATACATAAATTTCTTTGATTGCATTGAAAACTGTCCTGATGCAGCCCTAAAACCACATACTGGCTTAGAATAACATTTCCTACTTTCCCTATGAAGATGGAAAAATCATTTGAAAGCAAATTAGTTAGTGTTGCATGATAAGTCGACTTTAAAGATGGTACAAGGACATCCATGCAATAGGAAGTATTCTAAGAAAGAGCAATTCTTTCTGGTAATAGAACAGATGTAAAATTATTAAATGTATTTCCACTAATTCTTTATCATATGAATGCTTTATTTTATAGAGGTTTCCTGTGGCATATGTCCAAACTGTCCTGGGAAAGCCCAAACACAAGGGAATATAAAATGTATCTGAATTACTGTTTGTATTCTAGTCACATTTTCCTGTTTCCAAGAGTGACCAAGTAATTGTCTTTTACTCATACAATTAAAAGCAAAATTATCAAGTGCATGCTTCTCAAAACAATTCTTGCTTTACAGTCATTTAAGATACAGCTTATGCTACCTGAAAATCTCAAATGGTTTCACGGCCAACTAAACGGGATATTGATCAAGAAGAATTATCAAAGCAATTATGTTAATACATTTAAATATATTAATATCTTTGGAACTGAACTACAAATTCAAATTCCCATTGTGTAACTGTGCACCCACCAACAAAGCCTGGACCTCTTGAGCCTTTTAGCTTCCACTAACAAAGGACAAACCATTAATCACCCCCTTACCTCTTGTACCTCTAGTCTGTAGACACATGGGGCCTGATTTATTAAAGCTCTCCAAGGTTGGAGAGGATACACTTTCATCAGTGAACCTGGGTGATCCAGCAAAACTGGAATGGATCTGGTCTAGGATTGAAAACGTGCTAACAAATAACAAATGACCTTTAGGACATCTATTCCAGGTTTACTTGATCTACCAGGTTCACTGATGAAAGTGTATCCTCTCCAGCCTTGGAGAAATTTAATAAATCAGGCCCATGGTTTCTACTTGATGCTGAGAAATGTAGTCTATTGTTCTTCCTACTTCTGTTTCACATCTGATTGATAGGCCCACCGTCTGGATTTGGAGATGACTATCTGTAGTGAGTTTGCAACTACATTTGGCCCAAAAAACAGGTCCAACACTTTGTAAAACCTGCTGTATTGAGGGGAAATCTAAATGCTCCAGTAACAATTTATAAACTATGGTTGCATGTGGGTCTATTCATTACTTGCAGTGACATATAGGACGTGCTTTCGGGTATAGGAAGATCAACACAATTACTAAAACTAGTATTTATGTACATTGCTACGTAATATGTTGGCACAAACTAAAAAAACTGTTTATTATTATTAGTATTATTAATAATAATAATAATATAATCAGAACAGAAAACAAAATGAGCACAGTATACAAATACAATGAAATTGATTTTAGAAGTTTAGGATGAAAAATGAATAGCTTGCAAAGGAATTTTCACTTTGCTTATTGAATGTGATGAAAATGTATTTGGCAAAGAATACACAGTCATGGATACAAGGAAATAAAAAAAAATACCCATGATTGGATGGTTGAAATGAGATTCCCCTCACTTTTTAAGCTAAGTAAAATGTTCACTTGCAAGGTGATGCATACTCCAGACAAGGTGGGATAGGAAGGGTAATATCACTAGTTACTAAGCTCCGATTTTTTTATGGTCTCTGTAAAAGGTAGAGTTGCATTATGTGGGGACAAAAAAGCAATTCCCCATTAACACAATAAAAATTGTTAAAATGTAAATATGGCCAATAATATAACTACGGGAACTGTTGCTGTAAAGAGATTATCTATCAAATTGAGTGACACGTGGTTTGTTTGCCAACAACTGTCAGGATGGTGATAAGTGTGCAGGATGTGAGAAATGACTTTTACTGAGCTCCTTCAAGGTTGGAAGGAAGCCTCATCATAACATGGCTTGCTGTTGCTACATTAACTCACAGGCCCTAAAATTGATTGCCACATGATAAATACAAAG
>NC_092861.1:33859983-33912603 GCF_032062135.1 Pyxicephalus adspersus | reverse complement strand
GTTTCCCTGTTCCAGTGTCAACTGAGCAGTCCAACCTCCCCCATTTAAATGAAAGAGAGATTCTGGAAACATTTTTTGCATTTGGCACCACATGGCTTAAGCTGCATTAAAACATGATTGCAGTTCCCACCACTTTTGTTGTTTGAGGATTAGCACTGCAGCTGTGCACAAATCTGGTTACCTGTTGGCAGTTTGCTGTGCCCAGACAACACAGCAGCAGTTTGCGGGCACCTAGGGGCTGCCAACCACACAGTTTGGCACTGCAGGCATAAAAGGGCTCTAAATGTTTGATTTTTTCTAACGTTCTACATTTTGACAGCAGTCGCCAAAACAGAAAACAAGAGAAAGTCTTCCCAAAGGGGGTCAAACAAATAGCTAAAATGGTGTGCAACATCCAGGAATCAGGCAAATTTCATCTCACTATAGGGTTCTCCCCAGGCACTTTTAGCTAGGCACACCACCCGGCACTTTTCAGCACCCACCCGGCTGTTTTTGGGTGGTTACCAAAGAGTTTTTCACAATACAGGGGGTGCCACCCACCTAAAATTTCTTCCCACCCGGCTTTAAAAAAATTTCTCGGTTGAGCACTGCACTAGAATATAGATGCTGATAGGTAATCGCATAAGTTGCTAAGGGTTGTGGTACTGTAGATGGTGCTTCCCTATTCTATATGCTAATATTCGGCTGATATTTAGTGTTTATAATGAGTAGACAATAGTGCAAATAGCAGTTTACCCCCATACATGTTGCATCCTATTTTCTAACCAGTCCTTTAAAATGTTAGAACAGATTTGTTTAGCACCTACCGGTAATTTTCTTGTTTTAGGTACAATATTCAGGACAGATCATTTTTTCTGTTACATTTTATTATTTATTATGTACAAAGTGGTGCAGTATTACCTTTCACTGTATCTGCAATATGATTGCCCCCCTAGTATATTATTCACAACCCAAGATGAAAGAACTGTATATCCATCAGTGTAGTATGTCTTTGTTTCCTCCTAAATGAAGCTGATTTCCTATCATCTGTGTTAACGTGTTTTTTTTCTGATGTTGCTGCATTGCAGGGGATGAGCTGGAGTACATGAGACCAGCGGTATACAGAAACATTGCCCGACAGCTGAACATCTCCCTCTCTTCGGAGACTGTTCTGTCTGACGCTTTCCTGGCGGTTGCTGCAGAGATATTCACAGCAGGTATTACAAAGTATAAAGTCCTTTTCTCTTTCACATTCAGTACAGGCAGCTAATGAGCAGAATACACATAATACTGGACAGCATTTGTTATGTATATAAAAAGATTCACTACTGGGTATTAAAGAGCACCAACATTCTTTATATTATAAATGGACAATGCTTAGGTGAAAAGCCATAAATAAATTCCATTCATGGCTCACTTGTAGGCAAAAGCCAGAGTTAATGATTTTTTAGCCTGTGTTTTATTGCTTTGCCTGCATATGTAATTTTACAGTTCTGAATATGCATGGTGGTGGACCTTAAGGCTAATTAAACCTACTTCAAGTCTTAAAGCCAAATTGAAATCTCATATCTCCTTTATATTTTCATAGTCCTGTTCTCTGACATGATTTAAGTTGATATAAACTGATTTTCGTTTGGAACTGCCAAACAATACCTGAGTAATAGTAACACCCCGTCTAATTACAAATATACTTTCAGGGATCAGTAATGAGTACTGAGTGCACTGGGTCTACTTCTGGTGCCATGTGGACTAAACAGACACATTGGGCCTGATTTATTAAAGCTCTCCAAGGACGGAGAGGATACACTTTCATCAGTGAACCTGGGTGATCAAGCAAACCTGGAATGGATCTGGTTGACAAATAACAAATTACTTTCACTGAATGAAATTCATTCCAGGTTTGCTGGATCACCCAGCTTCACTGATGAAAATGTATCCTCTCCAGCCTTGGAGAGTTTTAATTAATCAAGCAGATTAAGACAACCCACACAACAATATAATAGGAAAGTAAAAGACTAAGAACATTGAGGTTGTTAATAATTAGGCAAGTTTCTTTTAGTTGATATAGTTTTATATTAAACTAGGAACAGTGTTATGGGAACCTGACCATGCGATCAGTTTAATGGGGTTTCTTGTAATTGGTACAAGCAGTAGTAAACTTAATTGCCTCCTTAATTACATTATCATGGAATTTGATCTGCAGTATGAGCACAGTGGCAAGTTACAGAGTCCTTGCTTATAACATTCAGAGAACATTTTATGTGAGGACATCAATTAGCAGCAGACATAAGTTACTGTTCCCAAACTGAAGCACATAATAAGGAAGAGCTATTCCTGCCCAAAAACATTGGTGGTACAAGTGTACAGGAATAATGATTGGCTTCTAGACCTGGGAACTATCACACGGGAGGAGGTCACATGGTCATCCATACCCGGAAGTACCAGATATTGCCACCATACAGAGATCTGAGCTCTACACTACAAGGAGTGTGTGTCTTACTGTATAGAGCCCAAACAAAAAGCTACCAGGAGCCAAGGCTTTATTTTTTTTTACAAAGAAGACATTGCATGTGGTACACATACTGATGGCAGTAAAAATACTGATATTTATACAAAGCCCTTAGATCACCTAGTATTTATAGAAAAAATGTATCAGCCTTCAAAGTTTCTCATTACAAAATATTAAATAAAACTGTAGCATTTGTGCTGATTTCAAAGTTCCTCCTATGTTTCTGCAGGTATCACATGGGGAAAAGTGGTGTCTCTATATGCAGTAGCTGCAGGCCTTGCAATGGACTGTGTGAAGCAATCTCAGCCAGCACTTGTGCTGACCATCGTGGACTGCGTGGGAGAATTTGTGCGAACAACCCTGGTCACGTGGCTGAAGAGGAGAGGAGGATGGGTAAAGTACAGATTTCTAAAATTCTATCTGTCACAAACAATTTTTGTTAGAAAGGTTTGATTGAAGCAGCCAAAACCATGAGCTCTGTTCTTGCTCCAGATCTGTAAATCTGAATCTATTCAGTCCACGTCTAGTATACACATGAGCCAGGCAATACCAGCTTCCATCAGAACCCCTTCAAATGTTTTATGCTGTAAAGCCTCCTAGAATAATTTTATTGGCTGCCATTGCTCAACTTTCTTGGATCTGCACTGCAAGAGCTAAATGCTAAATGGGGGATAGGAAAAATGTAAAACAACTACCTTTTAACTCCTGTAGGTTTTCTCCTCACTACCTAACCAGTTGTAGTTTTCAGTCATCATCATGTATGTTGCATTGTTCCTGCATTGTACGTATAGATACCAAGGGCTGCCCTAAAGCAAAATAATGCATATTAACACATTTTACATAAAATTCATGTGAATCATGGTATACTGACCATCAGAACAATAGGAAGCTATTTCTGCATGGTAAAATACTCTAAATACTAAAAAAAAAGATGAAAACACTATGTGAGCCTTTTAGATTTTTTTTGTATTTCTTAAGTATTCTAGTTATGAGAATTGTAGTCAACATAATATCGTACTAAAAACTAATGTATTAAGTGAACCTGTGCTTAGCCTACATAGAATAGAAGAATAGAACTGCTTTAGTGCCAGTGCCACTCTCTTCACATACTTACCATCTCTTTGCTCTATTTGTACATCAGGGGAAAGAAAGGTCCATGTAAACTTGTTCTAATATACAAGTGATCACCAACTATCTCATGTGTATAAGAACAATACAGAAAACCATGTAATTTTTCTTGTCATAGAATCTGTGAATTGAAGCTGATGTGTGCTTCTTTTTCTATTTTTCTATTTCTGGGATAATGACAATAGGTAAAGGGGTTTTTACACAGAGTTTCACAGCTGCTATCCATGGATTGTATGAGAGCTGTGACAAAAGAGTGAAATCAGTAGATAACAGCAGCCTCTATTCACAGGTACTGAGTTGGATAGATGGTTAGCTAAATAGGAATGTGAAAGGTTAAGGATTTCAGGATTTTTCCCTTATGAACAGTTGGCTAGTTCATTCCAAGAGACAACACAGTATAGTAAAAAAAATAGAGGAAAACACCAGAAAGCACTACAGTTTGTAATTGCAGTGGATTGTCCACTATTCAGACTGTTGTTCTTTATTTCTTATCATTACACAGTGATTTATGTTCCTTTTTTTAAATACAGTAAAGGCTGTTTTTATATTCATGGGGTTAACTATTAAAATATGTTTCTTCACTATAATTAGTATTCTGGTTTGCATATTTTAGTTATTGAGGTCTTTATTAATCACATTATTTGAGCAACAAGGATATCTGCAACCTGTTAATCCAGACTGTATCGCTGTCTTGCTATTACTTTTCCTAAGACTTAAGCTTATGGAAAACAGCATCAGACCATATTTTAATAATGAACTCAGAGTTTAGATATCTTGTAAGCCGGATTAAAGGGAATGTGACGCAGTTTAAATACCAGGAATTCGCTGGTAAAACAATTCCGGTCTCTGGTTTTCTTTCTTGATAATGTTAAGATTACTTGGCTTCTTTTACTGCAGTAAGGTCATTTTGGGATCAGTGTAAGCAGCCCATAGATAGCCAAAAATACTTCACAAAATATAACAAGAAATTCCCTGTTGAACCAATTTACAGTATTATGAACAGAAAAATATAAATAAAGCTTGGAGTTAATCAGATACATGAGTATCAAAGCTGTCATTAAAACCTGAGTTACACAATTACATCTGAAGCTGACTTGTTGCTCGGGAAACATGAAAACCTTTCTTTGCTCATAATTTGTATCAAAAGTTGCATTATGCTCCATTACATAATACATTGCTTTCATTATGTTTGCTATTTGGTTTTATCTGAATGTCTAGAATCTGGAAACAGATTTAAACCGTCACAAAAAACCACAAATTGCGTGACCAGTTCATGGCAAACTTGTATTACAAATACACTGACTGCAGTGGCCGTTTCTTTTCTTTTTAAAGTCAGGTATTTATGAGATATTGCATCCGTAAAGAATACTTGTAGGGTATGAAGTAAAAAAAAAAAACTAGCATCAGAGATCTTTTCATGTTAATTACATGCATGCAAATATGTGTAGGTGAATTCCTGGCAGGTGTCTCTGGGGTGTCAGTTCTCTTCCCTACAATATCATTTGGTTTTCTCATTACACCTATTGTCTTGAGATGCCGGCTTCAAAATGACTCAGTAAATCCTCATTCATGTGGCTGTGTTTGTGAATTTCTGACACATATAAGTCACCACTAGTCTTTCACCTTGTGATGTGCTACCAATGTTACAATGGGTAAAGGAGACTAATGAAATTCTTGATGACACCTGCAGCACATTGATTATCTCAACCCATGGTAAGCCACCTGCCTAAAGTTCAAGGACTGCGTTTAATTGATTAAAGGTGGAGCTTTTTAATAAATATACTGTTGCAGTGACATGTCAAGAATGTATTGGTCCAATGTAATGCTCTAAGGGCAGCTCTTGTCTGCTTGATCTGTGCCTAACTTTTTGGCTTCTAACTGAATATACAGCTGCACATTAATAAAGTATTTTTGCCAGCAGGATTAAGTCTGAATGCATTTCCCTCTTTAAATTACAGACAGATGTAACCAAATGTGTGGTCACTTCAGAATCAAGCCTGCGATCCCATTGGTTGGTCTCCAGCGCCTACAACTTAGGACACTTCCTAAAGGCAGTGATATTTTTTCTGCTTCGTGAACGGTAACCTTCTATGGCAGCTGCATGTCCATGACAAAAACAATTTGAAGTATCAGTGACAAGTCAGTGGGCAGACATTGCTTTTCTTCATTTCCTGTGGCCGGGCCCAAGCTGTTCTTCAACGAATTCTCCACGGAACGTCTGTGATAACATGAAATAGATTTGGCCCAGATTCTGCTTTATAAATCAAGATCAACCCATACTGTGCTATTTCCCTCGTCTCCAGCACATCAGAGACTTTCCTGCAGTCGGGCTGAGCGTACAGCTTCCTCTGATTCATACTTTTATGATCTCACCAGACTGTTCTGTGGTTATACCAGAGTTTATGAATATTTCTACACTGCAGCGTGGTATATATATGAACATTAGTTAGTGTTACATGAACACAGTCAGTATTAAAGAAGATATATACAACATTCGGTAAAAACATAACTTCTATTGTTACATTTTTATATACAGTATATGTGAATTATCATGAGTGAAAGGAGTCTGCTATAGTTGTTCTTCAAAGTCTACATGTTACATACCTGTCATTTTAAAATGGGTTTGGTTTGAAAAGTCGTTGACCAAGTTTAGCCTTTTAAAAGCTTCATCAATTGTAGAACAGAGGAAAGGAAAACAGAAACCCCTGGGGCAACAATCACAAAGTTCACCTCACAGAGGAAAAACAACTTCTTTCAGATCTCACATCTGCCTGACATTGACTATATTTCATATTTTCATAAAACTTGTGGAAGAGAAAAGGGTGAGTGTACTAAAAAGGTAATCATCTAAAGCAGTGTTTCTCAACAAGTGTTCCTCCTGAAATTGATAGGGGTTCCTTGAGTGAATAGCAATTTGTGACTCCCAGATCAGTTTAAGTGACATCAGTTTTTTGGGGCTGTCTATAGGAGGGACATTATTCCGGCTGACCACCACACTGATGTAATGTGAGCCGTAATTATAAAAGGGGTTCCTAGAAGGTATTTCAAGGGTTCCCCATGTTGACAAGGTGGAGGAATACTGCTCTAAATGTTAGATTGCTCTATGCAAGTGAAAAAATGGGCAAATAAATTAGAATTCTAATGGCACATAGGTAGGTACAGTACCCTGTAGACCTAGTAACATGTGATTAATGTTTAAAACTTTTCTACTGGTTCACACTAAAGTTATTTTTTGACACCCATTCTGTGGCTACTATCCACACCAATGTCTACAATATCATCATGTGGATTTCCACACATTACTCCTGTGCAAATACTGAGATTCTATTCCAAAGATTATCCTCTTCTATGCCAATATTTGATTGGGGTCTTTTTTATCCAAGATTCACACAGGAAGAATCAGTTCAAATGAATTTGTTTAGAATGTACAGGAAAATGTTTCCATCCAAGAACATTGTTACAAATTAGTGCAGTGCCGTAATGTCCTCAAATGTATGTTGATTTAGCCCTGAATATTTTGGGAATTAGCCAGCAAGGGTCTTAAAGATCAGGAATTCTACCACATTATAAAGAGAGCAACATTGTCACAGGACCTTTACAAGGAAGAAACCACACAGAGCTAAAGGCATGAAATTAAAACTCGAGATTCCATCTCAAAAGACTTCCACTCCAAACAAAATATTCAATTCTGCCAACATTTTGCTGGAAGACAATGTTGATGCTATAAACATGCTGTAAAGTACAGAGGAGTTGATATATTGCAGGTTTTTAATTGTACAGTAACCCTGGACTTTGAGCCAAAATAAAAAAGCTTTTTAGATATTTTAGAAAAGAATCACAACTAGATAGAAAACAACAACTATGGGCTGCGGAACCATTGTCATAAAAAGGAAGTATGTGCCTGTTTTTATTATATTCTACTATACATGCAAAAAGATCATATGCCATAAAAGAAATGCTATAAATATATATAGGTTATGACTACATAGGTTATGAACTGGTAGATTTTAATAATGTACGTTTCATTGGATAGGTTGATGTGGTTCCTTCAGTTGTTCCCTATCTTACCTTTACTGTCTTGGTGGCCATTGTCACTGGTGCAGAAATGCTAAAATTACCAGTAGAAGGGGAGGTTTGGTATATCTGCCAATGGACATATAGTAATGGACATATAGATATATCTGCCAATCCTCATATAGTAAAAACTAAGAGGACATTTCTTCTCCTCCACTACCTTTTAAACTGTTTTCATTTAAAACATATGCAGCAACATATTCACTGAAATTTGCTAAAAATAGATATCCTTGTTACAAGCCCCAATGTTGATATTTTAGCTGATGATAGACACTACTTAATAAAATCAATAACTTATGTTGTTTAAGTAAAAAAAAAAACAGATGTTTGAATGAGTTTATGTTGTATTGGTTGTGAACAGAAAAGTGAGTTCAACTTGTTTCCAAGACATAGAAGAATTTAAAGGACGATTCAATTCACCAGTGTCCACCAAGGTGCTAATGTATCAGTTTTTGGAATTTGTCTGCTTTTATCTAGGTTTACTTTGATTAATTGTGCTGTCACTATATGACCATGTGGATGACATTCTACAACAAATGTTGACTTGCATGTACAAAGGCATGGTGCATTGAAGTCTTTTTCAGCTTGTCAAACCCTAAATATTTACATTTATTTATACTAAATTGTTTGTTTTGAACCAATTCATTGGAGCTGACGAGTGGCAGTGGATAGGTCCCAATATATTTAATTATAAACTTGTTACTTTTACATAATAAACAGTCTTTACAGCATCTTAGAAAGGTTCACCTTCAACACCCAATCAAAAGGAACACCTCCTATTCATTGTAATGGCTATTTTGCAATAAAAAATAAGGTAATTATTAACATTCATTATTTTGGATAATCTCTCATGTGTACCTAGCCATCAAGATTTGGGAACGGATCATGAATTTAGTGTGTCACATCCCCTTCATGGTTGGCATGATATACTAGGATTTTTATGCCACAAGACATATTAAAGAAAAAGCTTAAAGCATACCTAAACTCAGAAATGTCACTTTACATAGGGTAGACAACTCTTTTATGTAATAAAAAATTCTGTTGTTTGTACAGCACCGCTCCCTAATTCTCAATTGCCTAGGCGAATGAATGGGAGCGCAAAGCCTGTCGGGATACCCAGAGCATTGAGATTGGCAAGTTTTTTTTCCATCCTACGTCACCTGATCTCACGCCTGGGTCAGGTGACATAGGAAGAAGAACCAGAAAGAAAAGGAGAAAATGGTGCCACCCGGCGCACCGGTATGAGGACTGATGCCGGGAAGACCCGATGGAAGACACCTCCGGATGGAACGGACTGCTCTGCGGGATTGAAGGTAAGTCTATTTTTTTTTTGCAGTTTTCAGTTTAGTTCCTCTTTAGGAATAAGTGATAATCAGTGATGGAAACTCGTTCGAGTTAGCACGTTAACGTCATTGGGAAAATGCAGGAAAAATCAAACAAAGACAGACTTTAGACTTAATCATAATGCACAAAATGGTCATATGGATAAAGGACAGGTAAGAAGGTATAGGTATATATCAGATATTAGTGATTTGAACTGGAAAAGATAGGAGGAAAGATAGACATAGGTCAACACATAGAGGATACAGAGGAGCAGGAATGAGACAAGAAGCTATGAACAACAGAAAGTGCACATGGGTAGCACAATGGGAAACTGGTAGACAATAACCAAAGTAATGTAACAATACACAAGAGTAAAAACAGGACTGAACTGGAAGCAAATGCCCAATAACAGGGCTTATTGGAATCATAGCCTTGAGATGTCCAGAAACAAAGACTAGGGCTAAATATAACTTAGATTCATAAATTAAACAGGCAGTAATTAGTACAGGCTTAGCCTATAGAATAGAGTCCTCGTGCCAAACCTGCCTAGGGCCCACATGCAGCTTTTGATGTTTAAATTGCAGTTTCATGTTGAGTATGTCTCTAGTCAGTGGCCAGTCTTCTACAAACAGCCTCCAACCACTCCTGTAGCCTCTGACTCTGTCTATGACAGGTTTTGGCAGAAATATTTATATGTTTCTGGGCCCATTTTATAGAAACGAGAATCAATCACATTGATGACGAAATTGAATGTTAGTTAATGTGTATCTTCAAAGTTCTCGGGGAAAAAACACAAAATGTGCTTCTTTGAGGTTTGGGCATAATCGATCTGGGATATTTTTTTTAATATAGTTCAGAATGCAATAAAAAATGACATCCAAGTAAAACTGTAAATTTGATTATTAAAGCTATTCTAGGTAAATACTAAAAATACAATTTAATTTTGTGGGGTTCAATAAAAACTTACCAGCTGGTACCAGAATTTATCTTGATGTCAGT
Source organism: Pyxicephalus adspersus (assembly GCF_032062135.1). Taxonomy (NCBI): domain Eukaryota; kingdom Metazoa; phylum Chordata; class Amphibia; order Anura; family Pyxicephalidae; genus Pyxicephalus; species Pyxicephalus adspersus. Next base: position 33,902,591 of record NC_092861.1, on the reverse strand, counting down.
TAATTCTTTGCACAATAGCAATTAGACTGGAAGAGGTGGTGACAGCATTGTAAACCAATCTGGCTGGATTGCACACTGATGACAATAAAACATGCTGACACTACAGGTGACTGGAATAATCAATTCATTGTGTGCTACTGCTCCTTTATTGCCCAATCACAGGCTAAGGCAGGTCCTAAATTGAGCTTTATGGCGCTATCTGTACAAAGGTCTCAATAAGAGCAAGACCTGGAAAGTAAAACAAATATGCATATATGTTCAAGAACTCAATTCAGGGATGCAATGGGCCACAATAAAAATTTCTACCCAATGGCACATCCCAGATAGGTCGTGCCACATACATTTCTTCACTACAATTCCCACCAATTTATATTTGTACTTCAAACTGTGTATAAAATATCAATTTTCCTGGAGATTTAAAAATAATCAAAAAGAAAATAAAGAAAAAAATATATTACATACTAAACGAATTATGCTTTCCACCTCCTCCGGCACAACACTATTACAGCAGATTTTCTGCCATAAATTTTCTCTTACTTGCTATGGTTTGGAAACTTAAAGCTGAACTTCATTAAATACAACATTTTGTTATAATACTAACCACTATGAAGGAGGAGAGCAACATTACCTCTGTAATGTAGTGAAATACACGGGGGAAAAAATAATTATAAAAATGATCATTCTTTATTGCTATAATACTTCTAGCTGGATTATTTCATATTAGATGCCAGCTGAAGAATTGCAAGCTTTCTGACTACATTATAAAGATAAAAGTCATGTTTAAATTACTGCAGTCTGAATTGTCTCCCCAATGTAAACACTACTGTCTATCTTCCATAATAAAGTGTTCTGCATTGTGGGGTTTTGCATAAAGATTAGTAATGAAGTTCAGATAATATTTTTTTATTCAATTTCCTTTAAAAAGTTTGCACATGTAAAAGTAAATAGACAGATAAACAAAATAGTAAAAATACTTATTACTCAGCAGCAATTACTCAACCTTTCAGATTGTTCCTTCTCTAGCTTGCAGTTTGATTACTTTAATCTCAATATAACCAAAAGTTGGAGATACTAACTAGAACAGCTTAGTGGTCAGTATTAATCATTCCCATGAAATTTATTGTTAAGTATGTTTTGTATACTGGTTTTGAGGATTTTTATACTGTATATATAGCAGTGTTATGATGTATATTCAGTGGTGTACATTCTACACACATTGTACTATTATAATACTGCATGATTTGACGTCTGAGTGCTACATGTTGTGATGCAACAAATGCAAATGAATAATACGTGAATCATTTTTAACAGTATAGTGTAGGCAAGAACTATTTACTGCTATGTGACATGCAATTAAAGCAAAATTTAACGTTAAAACCAACAATATGCCCACTGGTAGGGTATTTGTAAGCCTGTTAGGCCAAAAAAAACTCCTAAAGATACCTGCTATCACATTTTGTTTGAAGGTTTTGCTGCAATCAAGTGGGTGCGGTGCTATGGAAAGGGGGCATTATTGGCCAAGGCGGACATTGAAGCCGCCTTTCGCTTGTTGCCGGTGCATCCGGCAGACATTCGTTTTTTGGGTTGTAAGTGGCAGGGGGAGTATTTTGTGGACATATGCTTGCCCATGGGATGTTTTATCTCCTGCTCTTTATTTGAGATGTTTAGCATGTTTTTGGACTGGGTGGTTAGAACGGTAGTGGGTGTGGATTCGGTCATTCACTATTTGGATGACTTTTTGTTGATTGGGCCGGCGGGTAGTTCAGTTTGCCTGGTCTTGTTGAGGGCGTTGCAGCATGTGGCGGAGAGATTTGGAGTGCCGCTAGAGGGTCCAGGGTCTACCATTACCTTTTTGGGGATAGAATTGGATTCTCAAGCTATGGAAAGTAGGTTGCCTCAGAACAAACTGGTAGCACTGCGGGAGGAGGTTGTGTCTGCTTGTGGGCGCAGGAAGATGAGGCTAAGGGAGGTGCAGTCTTTGTTGGGTAAGTTAAATTTTGCATGTAGAGTGCTTAGGATGGGTAGAATTTTTTGCAGACACTGCAGGTTCTATGTGATTTGGAGCGTATTTCCAGGGTAGATGGTGCGTGGGGGCGTGGCCACAGGAGTGGGTGGAGGCAGAGTTGGTTAAGAACTTAGTGGTGTTGGAACTGTTTCCTATTGGGGTGTCCGTTGAATTGTGGGGAGAGGCACTGACAGACAAAAAGGTGAGGTTTCATTGCGATAACCTTGGTGTAGTGCAGGCTTTTATTAGCCTGTCTGTTTCGTCAGCACCAGCAGTGCGGCTGTTGCGGTGTTTGGTGCTGAAATGTCTGCAGCATAATATTTATTTGTTTGCGAGTCATATTCCTGGGGTGAGCAATGTCATAGCTGATGCCTTATCTCGTTTCCAGTGGGACAGGTTTCGCATGTTGGCTCCGGAAGCAGAGCAGCACGGGGAGCCTTGTCCGGAGGTGTGGAGGCTTGCGCTGGATTGATTGGTAATATGATTTAGGGGTCGGTGAGTGAGTGGACTTGGGGGGCTTATGCTGCAGTTTGGTCAGAATGGGAGCAGTTGGGGGGTTGGAGGACAAGGGTGGAGCCAGTACATTTGCTGTTGTTTTGGTTGGCTCAGGATTTTACTAAAGGGGTGTCTGTTGCGTTCATTAAAGAGAAATTACTTGGGATGGCCTTTTATTGTGAGTTGAAAGGGGGGCAGGATTTTACAAAAACATTTGTGGTATGGCAGGTGGTTAAAGGTTACAGGAAGGGGAGGCAGATGGCCGATCTTAGAAGATCGGTGTCATTGGAGCTGTTAGGGGGTTTGTTGACTGTTTTGGGAAGTCACGTGGTGGGGGATTTTCTCAGGGGAAGGTCACAGGTGGGAGGGCCGGTGTTGATACATGAACGGGGCCTGCTTGTCTAGTTTTCAGTTTATAGCATTTTTTAGGAAATGTTTGGGGTTTATGGGGATACACCCAGGGGTTTACTCGTCTCACTCCTTTCGGATTGGGGCAGCCACGGAACCAGCTAGATGGGGATTGGGGGAAAGGATAATTCAGCAGATTGGGTTTTGGGAATCGAGGCGTTTTCAGTTATAAGTGCGGTCTCACATGCTGTGAGGATGAGGGGGGAGGTTGGTGGTTGTTTAATGGTTGTTTTATGTTATAGGTGCACATCCCTGTTTGGTTTGGATTATAGGGCGTTCCTTTGTCTGGTGGGGCGCCAAGGGGGTGGAAGTTCGGCCAGAAGGACGGCAGCTGGGGCTCTCCAGAGAAGTGGCTACCATGCAATGGCTTGGAATTCCCGTGATGTTGTGGAGTAGAGTGGTGCCGGACTTCAGGAGATTCACGACGTGGGACCTCCCACCGGATGTGGTAGTTATAAATGCCGGGGGTAATGATTTGGGCCGCAGGTCCATGCGGGAGCTAATTAGGGATGTTAAGCTCGTTTATCTCAGGTTACAGGTGGAGTTCCCAGGGCTAGGTATTGTATGGTCAGATATGGTTGCCAGGACTGCATGGCGGGGGGCGCGCTCAGTGGACAGGGTGAATAAGGTGAGGATAAAAATTATTAAGGAGGTGGGCAGGTTTGTGGCCTGGCATGGAGGGGTGGTGGTTCGCCATAGAGAGTTGGAGGAGGACACCAGCAAATTCTTACGTCAGAATGTGGTGCATTTAGATGCAGTAGGAATTGATATGAGGTTCCTGGGATTGCAGGATGGAGTACAGAGAGCTCTTCGTGTGTGGAGGGGGCGCTCAGGCATGAGGTTTCCTGCCTGAGCACTGTGCCCGTTGGGTTTAGGAGAGTAATAGTCCATTTGGTATTTGGGAAGGGCAACCCATTGGTAGGGTGCCCATTTAAATGGTGTTATAGTGTGGCCCCTGAGGTGGTGCTGGGCAGCTAGGGGCTAGTGTGTGTTTTAAACAATTTTGGTTGGAGCGGACTTTACCTTTTCCTCGACCTGCAGCCTGGTGGAGTAAACTGGAGTTGGTTTTTGGTTATAGTGCAATTGGGCACAGTGAGAAAATGGGGTTGTGTTTACAGTTTGATTTTGTGTTTACAGTTTGATTGGATGGAGAAAAGTTTTATATTAGTAAGGATTGTAAAGTATATATAAAGAGTATAATAATGTTATATGTTCTTATATATGTTAAGTTATGTTAATGGAGCTAATATTTCTATGTTATTTAAATATTGTTGTAATTAATGGGTATTTATTGTTATTTTAGTTGTTTTGTTAATAATCAGCGGGAGATCCAAACTACCCTAGTCATGAAGATACCAATATATTGTTACTCCAGCGCACATTTGTAGGAGTAAAGCTGCATACACACGTGCAATTTTTGTAGTTGGAAAGGATCTTTCACGAACCTTTCCAACGACAAAGGACTACACGATGCATGAACGGTGCTGTACATACAACACCGTTCTGCTCTATGGAGAGGGGTGGGGGGAGAGCGACAGAGCGGCACCCTGCTGCGCGCTCTCTCCCTTCCCTTGCATTAGGATCGGTCGTCGTTCATCGTCCGTGGATCCGCCAGGACGATCGTTCGGACGATGGACGACGCCGACTGTACACACGCCAGATTTTCGCCCGATATCTGGCCGATGCTGATTATGGGGCGAGAAAAATCTAACGTGTGTACGCAGCTTTACATCATCACTGCCTACTAAATAAGCAAAGCCAGAAAACGTGGCAGTAGCGGGGATTGAATGGATGTGGGGAGCAAGGAACCAAACAATGCTGGCTGGAAGGGAGCACACGAAGAGTTTAGTGTGGGGAAGGGGAAGAAAAAGTTCATATGATGATGTGAAAGCAGCGGTACATCGGTACGCTCTCAACCAAAAACAATATTTTCTGGTGGCATTTAAAAGTTGGTACAATGCTGGCAATAGTGACGAAAAATTATGTAATTTGATTTTCAAATCCTCAATAAATAGAGTTAAAAGTGCAGAAACTTTTTGAAGAACCCTCCTATATATATTGTTTGGTACCATACCACTGCTTTTTAAAAGAAGTCCCTTGTGTTACTACCACCAAAACCAGCAGCTAGAAGATCAGGCAAACTGTCACCCTACTTTGTTAATTGGGTTAGGAATCCAGGCCAAGATTAGGCGAATATAAGAACACCGTACACTAATATTCAAGCAAAAACACAAACCCCTGCAGAGACAGCACCCATGAGGACCTGGCTGGATGGCATTGGCAGGCAAGAAGGCAGTCATGTGATTTTAATTACATGGCTGGTTTTGACTCCTGGCTTTTGTCTCATGGTAACAATACAATTGTTCAGCCCTTTATGGAATATGTGTAATTTAGAAAAAAGGTGTCAGATATTTTATGAACACTGATAAACATGCAGCTGTTTCCCAGTTTCAGAACTTCAGGTTCTTACCCATCACATTGACATCATTAAATATATAAATAATCCTGCTTCTTCCCAGATGCTCTGTTTACCTGATTAACTTAAGACTTCCTTCTTCCTGAACTTCACATCCTGGATACAAGTCCTGTTCTGTCTGAAAATCAGCATTTTATTACAGACTGGATAAGCTGATCTGGGTGTGAACATTTTTATGGAGTTGATTGCACTGCAAACTGGAGCCAACATTTTCAGTGTTGCTATATTATAACATAAATTTCTTTGCCCTCATGAAATGTTCAGCGTGGTTATATTATTGGTGCTAGTATTACCAACATAGTCTTTATTCCACTGATATAAGTGTAATAAGGTATACCTGAGCTAAGGGTTATGTTCAAAGTCAGGGTCAAGCTGAGGAAATGACCAGGAGGCTGTGGGTTTCCTTTGCTGGTGAAAAATGTGAGGAGCTGCCTAGATTTCAACCACCGGAGGCATAGAAAATATGTTTTTGGCCAATTGCATTGGTATTTGTAGACATCCTCAATGGCTGTCAATGACTTAATTATGGAAGACAACAGATGAAAGCTAAGCACTTATCACAATGCAAGTTATATGTCATCTATCTGCCTTGGCAGTTCTGGACAGATCCTATGTTTAGTGTTCTGGGCAGGAATGGGCTGAGGGGTAGACAGAAGAGCTGGTAACCTTGGATGCTGAACCTTACACCTATGCTGCTAAAGTAGTTGACAACCCATGGGAAAATGATGCACACTTTGCCTTTTGTGCCTTGGCCGCCATAGGTTGCATACACATACTGTAAAGTAGCTGCTTTTCCACTGTTTCCTGAGCTGAGCAGTACAATACATATTACTGATGTTTCAATATTTTACTTCAGTAAGGAGAATACATTAGCAATTCAACATTCAACATTACTATGACATGAAAAAGAAGTGGAGTGGGGTTTAGTCTAATGGAAGATTTGAAGGCTAAGTTGTTCACCTCTTAGCCTCTCATTACATCCTATGGACAGGAAAGGGGTACATTAGTTTCTACTCTTGTGTTACATGATATCTAATAAATATTTTTGCACCAGCCACACAGATGGAAGGCAAATTATCGCAGGATAATGTGGTATCACAGCCTTGACATTAGTCAGATGTGCTGAGAAGAATATACACTTAAAAAAAGTGAGTTTTAGGAGTGTGTACACAGATTTAAATGGTTGGCGACTGCTAAATGACATATAGAATAGAATTCCACCTAAGATTAACAACATTGCAACTCTAATAGTACAAAAAAGACCAAAAGCCAATGACACAAGCTAATGAGAAATGTACAAGGAAGGAAGGAATGTCAAAGTTTAATAACACCATTCCTAGATTATTAAAAAGGAAGTAACTGTATTGAAGAGAAAATGTGCTTGCTTTAACCAAGCAACTCCTTTATTCCAAGGCAATATTTATTAGATATTGCATTTTAAATGTTTCTTGTGATGAGCAGAGTTTAATGCTTTTAAAAAAGACATATATGTATGTATTTGTGTGTGCTGGCATAATATGCTATGTATTGAAATGCTGCTCACATTATGAAGTTTCACTGATTCACACTGCGGATGCCATTCACATCTGTGAGATTATATTGCCTCCTACTGGTTTAACGCCTTTGTAAGCACTATTTACAGTTAAATAGTGTATGCTACATAAATTTAATATACATTTACAGTAATTTTATTAAAAAAAAAAAAAAAAAACATAAAAAGGACATGTCTGTTTTGCAGTACAGTGTCGGTTTGTAGCAGGAATAGTGTGGCTTTTTCATGCTACCACTAGAGAGGTAATTCTTTTTAGCAAGTTAAATACAAAAACATGGAATACTGAATACATGTATTGTGGATCTACAAGTGGATTTGTGTAATTTGTCTAGTGCCTTCCCTCCCTTGTAATCATCAAAAGTTCCACTTTTAAAAATGGTTATTGCACAAAGGGACAGGTGATGTTTCTTCTGTGATAATCCATCCTACTTCCCTGATAGCTCAGGGAGCTAAACTGCACATGGGCAGTTCAGCTTTGGTTTAGGATACCCAGCAATCCTGGCTTCCTCTGTGCTTGCCGGGAATTAATGACCGATGGCGCCCTGTGATGGAATAGGGACAGGTGAGTATAGTGGAATTAGTCTACAAATTTCTTTTATTATTTTTTATTTAGTTTTTAATTTATTGTGCAGTTCCTTTGCAGGTTGCTTTAGATGTCCATACTTAAAGGAAGACTGAAATAAGAAAAATATAAAAAGTGCCATTGGGCCACATACTTCTGAAAATTCTAGCTACTTGGCTCTCTCAGAGTTTATAACATTCTGAGTAACTAACACAAACAAGTATGCAGTAATTCTAACTTTGAGCCTACTTTGTGTATAATTCTTTCAGGTAAGTTAGATAAAAAGCAATGCAGCCAGACGTCAGCCAGGACAGTCTAAGTTAATTATGCCTTGCAGAATTAACAGCCGAAAATTATATACTCACCTCAGATTTGTGCCTGAGATCTGCACGGCTGTGGTGGATTAATGAACTACTGACCACGAATCCACTCCCCTCTGAATAGAATGGCAATGCATGTAAAGTGCTGATTCCGTCATCTATCACTGGATATGATCACAAAAGGTTGTTTCCAGCGACAATCATCTGACATCCAATATATCCAATAATACTTCTGACTGAACCATTCCAAATGGCTGTAGGAGCAGTACATGTGTGCTAGAACAATTAGATAGATGTGGACAGTGACCACGCTCAAAAGTAGGAGTTCCTTCCACAGAGATGGCATAGCAACTGGCTAAAGGATGCATTACCATGGAAATAGTGTAGGGTGTTTGTAGACTATGCAATGTAATTATATTTTTAGATTTGAAAAACCCAATCAAAATGGAAGAATTGATCATCAATGTTTAATTGACATATCAAATATTGTTTGGAAATCCTTATCCTTTGCCTTTCTGCTGCAAATTCTCCAGAATACTCCCTACCTGTCCCAGGAGACCGCCAAACTCCCGGTAGATGCACTTATCATTCACCTGGACTACTACGAAATCCTTTTTTCTGGTATTCCACAAACCAGACTCTTCCTCTACAATCTATCATGAATGCTGTGGCTAAACTTTTCAATCTTTTCTTTGGCTTCCATTGCATCAGAGAATCATAATCAAGCTTTTGTGATTTCACTTTAAATCCCAGCACAGCTCTCACCTACATTTCTGACCTGAGATACAAATACACCCCTAGATGCCCTCTCCACTCCCCAATGTGGGGCTATTTACTAATACACCTCTCACTGATGTTATAGAAACCAGAATGGAGTGTTCTTATGGACTTCTGGTTGATGGGGAGCATCCCCTGCTGATTTACTTTGGCCTGTCAGTAGTGGCATGGAACCTGGACTGTGAACATTAAAATGACCATGTCTAGCTCAGAATGCTGACCTTACCTCTTCCTGACTAGTTTGGAGAATTACCATAGGACAAAGTCAAGAAAGTTTAGGTACATATGCTGTTATAATGTAAAAATACCCTTAAAGCAGTGGTCACCAACCACTGGTCCATAAGAAAAGTTTGGTGGTCCACAGAAAAAATTGAACATTATTTGCAATTTGTGTTTTAGTAATAAAAAAAAATATTATTCTTGTAATTTTTTACAATTTTATAATTCTTGTTTTTTGAATGACAATTTTCACCTTTATATTGCTTATTGCTTATTTATTACTAAATTCACAAACTGTACTAAAGACAGAAAAACAAGGGAGGCGCAGCATGATGTCAATGTAGTCTTAAGTTGTATGAGCCGTACATGTTCAGTATTGTTTCCACCATTACAACAGTCATCCTGCATCGCGAATACCGGTTCTCATCTGATTGTTTTATTTTATTTGTTTATTTCTCTGATGCTCTTTTAGGTAAGTATGACCATAACTGTGTATTTAATGGCATGAAAATGTTTGACTTTGATAACTATCGTTTCTTCTTTGGTCTTCGATTCAAATGAAGTAAACCCATAATGTAAACCCATATTTTGCATTTCTTTAGTAACACAAAACATAATGTAACTAATGATAATAGTAACAATAGTACTTCACTTAACCATGAGCTGATCAATGAATCAGAACCTCCACCATTGGGAAGATTATTATTTTACAAATGTATTCATCTTTTTTAAAAAAAATCATCAAAAAAATTATCAGTATTAATATTCCTAGTTCCAAGTATTATTGAAATTTCCCCTCAATAAATTATTGTGATTATCTAGATTGTAAGCTCTTCGGGGCAGGGTCCTCTCCTCCTGTATCACTGTCTGTATTAGTCTGTCATTTGCAATCCCTATTTAATGTACAGCGCTGCGTAATATGTTGGCGCTATATAAATCCTGTTTATTAATAATAATAATAATAATAATTATCAAACATAAATTACTTGCAACTTTTTAATGTAGAAACAGTTTATATTGATACAAGAGGACCAATAATTCTCTGGTTCTGTTTTTTATTCAGATATGTCTGAACATTCAGCAGCTTTGAAAACGATGAGGTTCTGTGTACTTTAAGGCATTTCCATACATTGGACAGAAGTGGTTATGTGGTCACTTTCTTGTATGTAACCTGTAGGTGAGGAGCCATGGCTTGTGTGCTAGTTGCCATGGAGACTGTTTGTTCCAGTTTTCCTTCAGGCGTCAGACAGAAGGTGCGAGATATCTAAAGAAAAAAAGATTTTTTAGTGGAATGATAACAAACATTATAGATTATAAAGAAGTATTAAAAAAAGCTTTTTGTGTTTTGCATCCACAAGCGATCACATCCCAGCAATATGAAATGTAACCAAGTTTTGGGCAACCTTAATCCCAAAGCAATGACATTCACATGGGGGATGCAACTTAATAAAAATGTAAACAATACCCACACCTATTCTATGTACACACAAACCTCATATATACACTTGTGATCTTTGTATTGTCATAAATGATTTATGTTACATCTGGAAAAAAAGGAAACACATACAACATATGCATTACAATAATAAATAGATTTTTTATTAAATAGAATAAGTCACTTGTGTTCTTACCTGCTGCACATGGGGCTCCTTGGCAAAGCTTATTCTGCTGAGTGAGTGTGAGGTCAGAGTGAGCTGTTCTCCCTGCACTTCTCCTTCTTCCACCTCTACAACACCTAAAGCACATACAGAAAGTTGGCAAAATGTGTGTTGCTAATACGAGGGGGTGCTGAAAAGTTCCCTGCTTTGCCCCCTTCCAGATGAAATAGATAAATGAGTGTGGGGGCATATGACAGCCTAATATCTTAGTATGTAACTGTGCAAATATCAGGTCTTTGCAATTCTTAAAACTGTTTTTTCTTTTAGTGAGAAGCTGTGATGGCAGAGGCACAAGCAAGTTTCACGTCATTTCAGTTACGGGCCGTCATGAAGGGAAAGTCAGCAAAGGACATTCACACTGAGATGTCACAAACACTGGGGGAGAAGTGTCCTTCCTACAGCACTGTCAAAACCTGGATATCTAGTTTCAAGACTGGGCATATCATCATTGAATATGAGCCCCGCAGTGGGCGCCCCCCAACCTGCGATGCTGTCCATGAGCTTATTATTGAGGACCCGCTAATTTCCGCAAAAAAGATAGCCCAGATACTTGACATCTCACGGGAGTGTGTTGGATTTGTTATCACCACTATCCTAGACAAGCGCAAGCTTTCAGCCAAGTGGGTGCCGAAATGTTTGATCACTGATCAGAAGAAGGAACAAGCTGAAGCTTCCAAAGCTGTTTTGGCCCATTTTGTAGCTGCACAGGACTTTTTGCTAGGTTAGTGACTGAGGATAAAACCTGGCTCCACATCTATGATCCTGAAACCAAGAAACAGTCAAACAAATGGCGCCACATTCCTGCGGTCGAAGAAGTTCCGAACCCAGAAATTGGCCAAAAAAGTAATGGCGTCCGTTTTCTAGGACAAAGACGGTATTCTGTTGGTGGACTACCTACCTCAGGGCTCTAGTATCACCGGCTGAAGGAGGCAATTAGGACGAAACGTTGTGAAAAGTTGACCAAAGGGATCCTCTTTTTGCAGAACAATGCACCTGCGCACACGTCCAACATTGTGGCCGCCAAATTGAACACCCTGGGTTTCCAATTGGTCCACCACCCCCCCTACTCACCTGACCTGGCCCCTTCAAACTATTATCTGTTCCTGAATTTGAAGAAACACCTGAAGGGGCAACGTTTTGAGGACATTTCTGACGTCAAAGATGCTGCTGAGAGCTCGTTTGCGGGCCAACCAAAGGACTTTTATTTGAACTGTCTAGAAAAGCTGCAACTATGCTGTACCAAGTGCATCAGTCTCAGAGGGGCATATGTTGAATAAATCTGGTATTTCATAACTCTCTTCTTTCTGAGCAAAGCCAGGAACTTCTCAGCATCCCAACGTATGTAATGGAGCAGTAAATATTTAGGCCTCTATTCGAAGTTAGGTTTAGGGCAAAAGTAATTCATATAGAATTAAGTCTCTAGATTTGCTTATTTTTACAGTGAAACATCATATACACTAACAGCAGTATACCTAAATATATATATATATATATATAGCAAAAAGTATAAATCTATACACTGAACACTAGTAGTCAATGAATATACAATGACACTATTTTAGTGTATGGCATGAATATAGGTCAAAAAATATGTAATATCGGAACATAACTGGTCTATAAAACAGTGGAAGACTTGACCATGAAGCTTTATTATGTTCATTTCAGTTTTGCTTTAGGGCTCATTCACATCTGTATGTGTTAGCACATTATGGTATGTTATCTGCTTTGCATAAAGGAAGCCCATTCAAATTAATAGTCTGTCAACTGCGCAGAATTAACGCAAAATCTGGCAAGCACCATTTCTTCCAGTACAACAAACCACAAAGAATGGTAGTGTGTTACCATGCTTTGCAATATGTTGCAAGACAGCTCTGTTAAACCTATGAATAGGCTCTATCCTAATCTGTTTGTGGGTCTAAATGTATTGTATGTGTCAATATTTAACGCAAAGGCCATTAAAGGTCAGTCTACCCAAAATGAATATTTCAGATTTGGGGAGATTGTGATGGTTTTGTAATCACACGGTGATCCGTATGATTGTGTTTGAGCTTCTGGGATTTGGCCACTAATAGCAAGCCATTCTTACTGCTGAATTTAATATCACTAAGAATGCAACAAAAGGTGCCAGAACACCCTAAAGCCCCAAAGGCATCAGAATAGAGGGGGATAAATAATAACTTTAATGTGGATGGTCCTCTTAAAATAAATACAGATGTTTCTGGATGCCCTAGTAAAACTACCAAAAGGCTGAACTATGTATTATTGCATATAAAGAGCCATTTACTTCAACTCTTCTCCCGTGTCACAGTCTGTCATTTGCAACCCTTATTTAATGTACAGCGCTGCATAATATGTTGGCGCAATATAAATCCTGTTTATTAATAACATTAACTCAAGATCTTAGAATCTATTAATTACCTGTTTAGAATGCAGAATATCAATATACGTAGGTTTAAAGAAAACAAAACCACTACACTATACACACCTGTATTCTGGGCGCATACAAATGCCACCTGGTTGGTCCCTGGCTTCACACGGATGAATCCACATTCTCTATGCAGTGGCTTCCCAGTTTCAGGGTTGGAGGCACAAAACCTGCATAACACTACCATGAATGTCATTTTTTATCACACACCTCTCACATACTTTGCTAGTTATAATGTTATAATTTTAACACTTGCATGACTGATTTAGTGGTTATAATTTGTGCTACTTTTTTAGGAAACAGCAATTCAATCTTCTGCAGGTTACTCACGTGAAGTTCAGCATAGGCTGGCCAACGTGCGATATGACAGCCTTCTCTATGTAACGGAATGACGTTATAGAAGGGAACTGCCCCTCTCCAGGGGGATCCGATACCCAGGTCCCCAGCATCCATGCCAAAGGGGCTACAGCAGGGTTCAAAGGTGGTGAATCTGCAAAGTAAGATGTTACCAGGTCTGGTGAATAGGAAAGGTATGCATAATAAAATGTTTTTGTATTATTTTAGAGGATACAGGAAAATATGACTTGGGGAGGCTGTGGGGCAATCAAGAAATAACTGTAATAAAGAAAAGTGTTTTTTTTTTTTTGAAGGAATACATGGAACACATCCAACCTACTCATGGCATTTTACGTTTCATTTATATTTGGAGGAAAAAGGAAATATATGTGGCATCTATCTTTAACTAATACACTGATCGGCCAAATTATTGAACCCCCTGACTGCTGAAGTGACTATCAAGGATAATCCTTTCATAATGGCACCTGTCAGGAGGGGGGGGGGGGGGGGGTAGGTAAGCAAGTGAAGGTATTCATTTAAGATAAGCAGGAAAAACAAACACATGTAAGGGTCTGAACAACTTTTGTAAGTCTAAGGCTGGGTACACATGGCCAATGGTTCTCGCCCCAAAATCAGCTCAGGGCCGATATTGGACAAGAATCTGTTGTGTGTACAGCACCCATCATCCATCATCTGAACAACCATCCTGGCAAATCCACGGACAATGGGCGACAAACGATTTTAATGCAAGGGAAGGGGAGAGCGCGCAGCAGGGTGCCACTCTGTCGTTCTCCCCTTCCCCATAGAGCAGAACGGTGCTGTATGTACAGCACTTGTTCATGCATCGTGCAGTCCTTAGTCGTTGGAAAGATTTGTGAAAGATCCTTTCCAACGACAATAATTGCACGTGTGTATGTAGGTAAAGTGATTGCTAGCATGCACTATGGGAAGAAGACAGACTGGCAGAGGCAGTGTCACTTCAGGGATCTGCTACTAACATCTCACCTTCAGAGGTCTTGTGGAGTTTATGCTTTGACAGGTCAGAGTGGTTTTGTTTTGCAGCAGGTAAAGGACATACACACACATGCAGGTGGTTTTAAAGTTTTGGCTGATTCTATTAAAATGTTTTACCAACCTATTTTATGTGTTGTAAGAAAAAGCTAATTAATGACTGGTATAATCCTTCTAAGAGCCTGTGCGTAATATGTAATGCAACCTGGTCTTGTGAAGGTGTGAAGAAACTACAAATCCCAGCATACCCAGCTTACCAAAGCCTGGGACCTGCAATTAACCACTGACACTGCCTACTCGGAAACCTTTTAATTCACTAATGAGGTTAATTTGTCAAAACATACTATTTGTCTGCAATGCTGCATAATTTAAAAGGATTTTATTTCACCTCCTAGTCACCATTGTCATATACGGGTATGAAATGGAATAGTTGCTCAAATACTAATAGTTAAGGTACTAAACTAGAGAAATGGCTAACCTGCTAAAATGAGCGGCAATGTATGCTGCAGTAGAATACACCACAAACAAATCTCTTGCATGTTCTCATATGAACAATAATGAAACCTATACACAGCCATGTATTTACTATGATATTGCTATGTTGTTTGAGTTTGCTGATAAAACAATACACATAGCTTACACTTAATACAGACGTAGGTATATTCTATATTAGGATCTAACCCTATGGAGCAGTCATTGCACTGATTTTACCTGTGCTAGGCTCCAAGGACATTTCTCTTCCTTGTTCTGATTATCAGGATGTGACATCACAAAGAAGCAGTGCAAAGCGGACTTGGAGCTTCAGGTTACAGAGCAGTCAATAATGACTCTGTAATGTTTTGGCTACTGGGACAGCTGACTGTCAAACTGAGTTACATAACGTAAAACAATGAAGAGATCATTATTAGCTGAGGAAGTACCCAGCTTGCAAAAATAGCACAAGTATGCAGAGCTCCCTTCATCCTAAATATAAACTCCTGATGATTATATGGACATTCCTCTCTGCAGAGACAAGAGACTAAATACATGCTGGAGAACACCAGCAGGGCTGTCACTTATACACAGAAACCAGATCCATTACAAAGCAAAAGCTTTCAACTTAATTAAAAAAAAATATATATATATATATACATATATATATATATATTATAATGATTTTACATGCTGCAAAGCCTGTATAGGAGCTTACTAAGAAGCGGTGTTTCTTTGTAGGGAAAGCTGTTGATTTTACTTACTCTGCACCCCCTTATTAAGCAGATGTAAGCTCCCTTACAGGCTTGGTTTGTAGCCTACCTGCTACCATTCCCATCAGCATGACCACACACCTGTGCTACTTATAGCAGATCTCAAGTCTGCTGTAGCCAAACCCAGGGATGTACCCAGGCTGTAATGGAAAAGGCCCACCTAGTACCTTCCTTCCTATTCCAGAGTCCTGAAATAAACTAAGCAGTAGAAACCCCATGCAGAGTTGCTTTCTCTACTTCTGGACTCTTTCCCCAGCTTACACCATTAATTTAAAGACTCCATGCCCTATACAATGGGGAGACACGTCTTCCATCCAGCAATCCTCCCTAATTAAAAATTAACATTTCTTTGTTGTTTCTTATACTTGTGTTTATCTTTATTGCAGATATGATTTGTTAGTATTTTTATACCTATGCCCCCTAGTTAAAATAAATTGTTGAAAAAAGTACTCTTTTTTTCAAATAGGTATTGTTTTTATTTGTAGGTACTGTTTCAGTGAGGATCTAATATTTAATTAAACATGCTGAAAATACACCATTTAAATAGATATGCATTCTTTCAATCACTAAAAGATCATTGGGGAGCATGTACAAATTACAACCCCTCAGGGTATCGTAATATGAATTGAAGTTCTCGAGGGGGTGAAAATCCTTCAAAGGACCCTGGCTGTTCTACCCACCAACCACACTGAGTATCTCTCCAGCAGCAAACTATTTGTCCAGGTTCCTATTCTGAATACTTTGGATCCCACCCCTTTGAAGAATTTTGTTCATCTCCGCACAAAACTATTTAATGTACAGCGCTGCGTAATATGTTGGCACTATATAAATCCTGTTTAGTAATAATAATAAAAAACCCACGTAGTTACTATGTGTTAACACTTTTAGCACATTCCCTGAGGGAGCCTACTAGTGAGACATGAGAGGTTAGACTTGCCACAATTGTGAATTCTTAGGTATATGTATAGTTATTTGGTCCTCTATCCCATGGATTGTTAAATGGGAAAGAGCACTCTTACCTATTGTATGCACACTGACTTTTGTACAAATCACTTTATTAAAGCTTTCTCTGTTCTTTGTTGGAGTATTATATCTTGCTTGTTTTTGTGGTGGCAGTACTTGACACTTTTAGGAGGATGGTTTAGGATCCTTATTCCTTCCCAGTTTAACATAGGTGGATAAAAAGTCATCCTACATGGAGAAGTAAAAGAAATAGTTGTTCATACCTTGTATACCAAAATTTATTGGATCTCTGCAAAATTCTCCACCATTCCATCCTAAACCACAGTTTGTTGTCAGGGACTGGTGTCTCTTCCTAGGAAGGGATTTAGATGTAGAGCAATAGGAATGTAACAAGTTAACATTGTTGGAATCCAGCAAATCATCTGCTTGAGACAGAAACTCATCCGGTTCACCTGTAAAATCACAGGACTCCTCCACACAAACTTCACAAGACTCCAAGAGTTCAGTGTTCATCTCGGTTTCCTTCAACTCTGGAGGATCGTTGGTAATGGAGACCATTTCAGTGCTATTACTATCTTCTGTAGGACATAACAGCTCCTGAGAATTATCTACCTGAGAAAAAGAACATTCATTATCCTGTACCATAGTGGTAAGGAGCTGATTATTTTGTGCAGACAAATATCCACAGGTCATTTCTGTGTCCAGATGAGATGGAGCATTCATATTTACAACATTTTTTAATAAGGAGTTTGTAGAAGAGCGGCTATATGAATGCAATGAGTAGATAAATCTACAAACTGTATTTGGGGTGGATGTTTTATGTAGAAAACTGGGGTTGACACCAACAATGTTAAAGTGAAGCTCATTTTCCTTCATAACCTTTTCATTTGAGTACACGAGTGATGTATTCTTCTCTAAAGAGGACAATCCTCTTCTCTTCTGCTCCTGATTTGTTCTTCCACTACAAAGAAGGTGCTTTTCTCTGGCTCCTTTTCGTTGATTTTCCCTACCATTTTTAAAGAGGGAGGGAACAGCATTTGGTCTAAGAAGGGGGTGCTGGTCTGGCATACGTGGGACAAAGCTATCCAATGTGAAGTGTTCACTGCACAGAAAAGAGTAAGGTCCTGGAGTCCAGTCAATCCGCTTTATGGCCACTGTCCAGAGATAGAGACGAGCTGCATCCTTAAGAGGGAACCTGCAATATTAAAGCATAATACTTATGTGAGAGATATAATGTAACATATAAGATGTACATATAAAAAAACTTCTTTATTGAAAACTGAATACATCAGATACCTAAAGAAGGGAAATGCTTGCATTGATTCTGAGCAACTGACTATAAGCAAAGAACCAATATCTAAACACTGATTCTAAGTTAGTCCCTGGCTTAGAGATCAGGACGTTGACATAACCAGGGGTTCAGATCAATCTGGCAAATGGATTTACCTTGTATTACCAAAGGATTTCCTAGATCTGAAAAGGCATCAAAGCCCAACTAAACCCAAAAGCAAATCATTTTAATTAATGTAAACTATTATCCTTGTAACTTTACAACTTCAAAAATGGTGTAGCTGTGCACCCATCCACACAGCCAGGACCCTCTTGTGCCTTTTAGCTTCCTGTTAATAGAATTTACCATTTCCTACCACTTATTTCCTATGACTACCCATTCTGCTTTTTCTTACCTAGGCACAGGGCTTCAACTGTAATTCAGGTATGTTGGGAAATAGAATTTGGCATTATATTTTTCCTACTTTGGGTGTCACATGGTTACATCTTATTGACCCTCCCCCTTGCTGAATTAAGAGAATAGTGGAATTAGCTGTAGGGTTATGTGCAAGCACATCTAAGCCATGATATACATATTCCATTGATCATTTTACATGTATACAGGGTTTGCAGTCACTTATCAGCCTGACTGCTCTTACAAATAATTTTTAGGTTTTAGTTTGGTTTTTAAAACAAAAGGAGTTAAAAAGATCATTTATTATCTAAAAGGATTAAATGTGAAAATGGCACCAACAGATTAGGGGAGATACCATTGCCAGTGCGCATCACAGTAACTATGGATGGTTTTTTGTTCTGTCAAACTATGATGAACGTGAATACCAAAAATATGGGTTAGTTAACTATGGGAAGGTTTCTATAAACTGCCAAGCCTACATTGTTCAGCAAAATGATACAAAGAAGGGATAGAGAATAGGCACAACAACAAGTGACAATAACATAAATGTTTTTACCGCAGTGGTTTGCTGGGCTAATACACTTGTGGGACTAGAGCATGCCCTCTACATCAAATTTAAAAACAACAATAGTGCAAATGTTGGGTAATATATACAGAATACACAGTTGATCACCTATTACCCGATGCGTTTCGCCCACTAGGGGCTTCCTCGGGGGATTCTGAGAGATCAAGGTATTCTGTAATATTGTGAGAAGATCAAAACACACTCACAGTGTCAATTGAACACAGGATCAATTTGGTTTTTAAGAAGAGGACAATAGCTGGCTGCTAGAATGGGCGTATGACTGTTTAGGTAGGTTTTATATTGAAATTGCTTAAGGAGTCCAAGGGTGATCCTTAGTGTGGTATATATTTATATATATATATATATATATATATATATATATATATATGACAACCATTCCAAGTTTACTGGATCGCCCAGATTCTTCTATGATAGTCGGTATTCTCTGTTTTTGGAGTGCTTTAATAAATCAGGTCCAATTACGTGTTTTATATATATATATATATATACGAAAAATATATAAAAAATGAAAAAAACACTGAGCCTCTAAAATGTAAAAGCAAGAAGGTGAACTTTCATTTTTTGTTACCCAATGAATACCTAATCAGAATTTAATATGCACTGGTGGAGTGCTATAACTTGCTTAGTACTGGTGTGTACCCTAGTTCTATCATTGCAGTGGACAGTGACAGGTTGTACCTGTGGAAGGACACGGCCCCCTTCTTCCCTTTCCCTTGCCGATTGGTGCAATTGGGCGCTGCACAGCATATCACCATGACCAGCCCCTATGTCCTTCCGTACAAGATGGCAGCGCCCTAGCTCCCGGAAGCGTTCTCGCTGTACGGAAAACAAGATGTCCCGTACGGCAGCGTTGGTCTTTGTCATCCGCCAGCGCTTGTATTTAAATTATCGGGAAGGTGATAATCCCATTAAACTGTATACACGTTTATAAGAATCCAAAGTTGGATGTTCCTCCCACAACAAACGTGTAGCTTCCGTACAAACATTTTACTTCTTCACTTTCATGTTTGTATTCTTTTCTAGTCATGTGACAGGAAAGCTGCATTTTACTGGAGAATTCTGAGTCAGCTGACGCATACTAAATAATCATGGTAGGCTGTCAGTCTAAGAACATTGAAAGTGACCTATGTTGTGCCCACATTGTGCTCAGAAAATCAATATATAAAATATCCATATACCAGACTAAATATTAGACCAATTTAGTAAACATAGTATACTGTAAGAGAATATATAAAAATATTATTGGGAGTCCCAAAATTGTGATAGCATTTGGTAAAACCATTTCCTAAAAAAAGAAGGCTAGAAAATTTCTTAACCACCTCCAACATTTTATATATTTATGAAATGCCTGTAGAAAATAAAATAGTTATGTTTATAACTTTTTTGCTCTGCTGATTGATAAATCCATATTTCTAATATCAAACACAGTATAGTCGCTAACTTTATGCCCTGCCTAGGCATTTCAGGGGATGGGATGCTAAAATGTGATTGTGGATTAGTATATATTTCTGAAGTTATATAGCAGAAGGTTTTATTACAAAATAAAATTACAAATATAAAGATATATATTAGAATCATCAGATTTCCCCTTTAGTGGATGTGTTCTAAAGAGATGGGAAGAGTATGTTATTATTACACAGTATCTACATAGCACCGACATATTAAGTAGCGCTGTACATAGTCATGTCACTAGCTGTGCCTCAAAGGGGCTCACAATCTTATGTCCCTACCATTGTCATATGTCATTAATGTAGTCTAAAGCCAGTTTTGGAGGAAAGCTAATTTACCTAAATGCATGTGTTTGGAATGTGGGAGAAAACCCACACAAACACAGGGAGAACCTGCAAACTCCATGCAGACAGTGTCCTGACTGAGATTTGAACCTGGGACCTAGTGCTACAAAGGCCGGAGTGCTAACCACCGAGCCACCATAAAATATGAATGCTTTATATGCACTGTATATACACTTTATGGTAAATTACATTTCTGATTGTGTATTTCAGACAGTTTATATAATGAACAAATATAAATGTTCTTTATTTATAGAAAAGAGAAAAACAAAACAATTTACAACCAAACAACATTGGGGCATATAATTATAGACAGAAATCGTGAACATACAGTATACAGACATATAACATTATAGGGGCAAGATATTGTTTTTGGGTTTTTTGCATTATCAAAACTGAGACAACATCCCAAATGACACTCAACTGAGCTCAACGCCCTTTACTAAACTTTATATGACGATGTTTTATTCAATATTGGTATTTTTATGAATATTTAAAATATACTCCTATGTGATTTTTGTAACATTTGTTACAGCTAGTGATATCTAGAGTTCTATTTAAAAAACTGTGAATCTGATATTCTCTCAAACATTCACTCGTGGGAATCAAATATTATCATTTAAACACATAGACTTGGATGATTTCCTCATTTCTTCAATTTCTTTGTGCTGGCCAGCAAAACTTTTTCTGTCATTTCTTCATTTTCCAGTTTCTGCTCCCATCTCAGGGTAAGGTCCATGTGCAGACAAGTTATAGTTGTACATGAAGCAGTAAAGGGCTAAAGCCTTATCATGTTATTGTTTGTTGTGAAGGAGAGTTGATTTCTGATGACAACTCAAATATTGGGTTTTTGTAGGAATTGATCAGGGATCTGGGACCTGATAATCACATATGAAACTCTAGATATACAAATATCTCTTTTCCCTCCATGTGAATGTATATATATTGTTCGGGAAGCCTCTATATGGGAATATCTCCAATATTGACCTTTTTTGTTTAGTGCCTGTACACATATGACTTTCCTGCTTCTCTGTATCTCCTTGTTTTCTATACAGGTGAAAACATGGATCCTTCAAGAAAAGTATCCTCCACCAATTTATTTGCTTGTGTGTGTCTGGGGGGGCATCATACAAAAATACATATTTGCAACATATGGGTTTTTAATAAATTTGTAATAAAACATTGACACGGATACACACTATCTTTTATTTTTGTATATTTATACCCAGGGTATGGTACAAGGGAAGACTTTTTGTTATAACTATGTAGATTTAGAGGTTAGTAGTCCGGCCTTTGCAGTGCTAGGCCCCAGGTTCAAATCTTGGCCGGGTCAACATTTGTATTTCTATACAGGTGAAAACATAGATCCTTCAAGTAAAGCTTTCTCCACCATCATGGAGTTTGCAGGTTCTCCCAATGCTGGTCAAATATCCAGTTAGATTAATTGATTACTCCCCAAATTTGACCTTATACTGTGGTAATGACATATGAATATGGTAGGGACATTAAATTGTGAGGGACAGCTGGTGACATACGTATGGACTTTGTACAGTGCTGTGTAATATGTTGGTGCTATATAAATACTGTATATTATTAAAATGTAGTGTAGCCATGCCTTTGGCACAGTCCTGATTATTGGAACATTCTTGCTCCTTGCTTTGTGAAATATTCACCTTCTTATACATTCATTTGCAGAGTTCCCCATTATTATTATTGTTATTATTAATAAACAGAATTTATATAGCGCCAACATATTACGCAGCGCTGTACATTAAATAGGGTTACAAAGGACAGACAGTGACACAGGAGGAGGACCCTGCCCCGAAGAGCTTACAATCTAGGAATGAAGGCATTGTAGCTTGATGTGAGTATGAAGGTGAAGAGTTAATATTCAGGCCCTCCCCTGGTGAAGCCCACAAGCAGTATGTGGTGGTCAGTGTGGGCTGTTGTAATAAGAGTTGTGTACATGTTATGCAGTGGATGACACAATGTGGGCAGCAATACAGACGCCCTGGTGGCTGCCCTGTGATTGGCTGGGGACTGTCACGTGTGCCCGGTGACCTCAAACCAGGAAGAGCTACAGTGTGGAGTGGATGGAGCTCTGGGACCGAGGAGAAGTGCCAGAGCGGCGGCGGTGTCCCTGAACCGGGAAACCTATGCGGCTACCGGTCACCTAGACTGCTGCTTGGCATTGTCTCTAAACGGAATCTGTAATAAAGCCTTCAGGGTGTCAGCCTGCTATACAGAGACATGGACGCAGGTGGGTGCATTGTGTGTGTTGGTATCACGTGACCTATGCAGGAATATTGATTATTATTGATGTATTTGTACTGAATATATAGCTATGTATTATATAGGCCTAGGGCTGATACACTATATATATGATGGGAATAAAATACACATTATCAACCTGTGCTCATCTTACAAATAGAACAATAGCATCTATCTGTGTGTTGGTATTAGCAGATTTATAGGTTTATATTATTATAATGCAAAGAAAGAATATATTATGGATATAAAGGTTCAATAAATAAATCTATTATTGGATGTTCACCATTACTGGTGCATCGTGTCTCAATACACATGGAATATAATATGGATATAAAGGTTCAATAAATACATTTATTAAGAGATGTTCACCATTTCTGGCCCATCAGGTCTCTTTACACATTGCAAATGTTACATACCATTGGTAAATCTAATATGGTAGCTAGAATGTGCAATGGGTCAGGGCAGCACTCCGGCCTTTGCAGCGCTAGGTCCCAGGTTGGAATCTCAGCCAGGACACTATCTGCATGGAGTTTGCAGGGTCTCCCTGTGTTTGTGGGTTTCCTTCCTCATTCCAAAAACCTGGAATGGATTTATTCAAACCACTTTCTGTTATTTGGTAAATGTTTTTTTATCCCGGACCAGAACCATTTCAGGTTTGCTGGATCACCAAGGTTCTCCTATAATAGCCTACCTTCTCCAGTCATGGAGTTCTTTAATAAATCAGGCCCATAGACTTGATCATCTAGGTAGGTCATCATATCACATAGTTGTGGTAAATAAGAGATTGTATATAAAATAATTGGATAGTTTAGGTAAGTTCTCATACTACAACATTTTAGTAAATCAAACAGAGATAGTATATAAAAAGATTAGATAATGCAGGTCGGTCCTCATACTAAAAAGTTTTGACTGGACATTAATTGGATGGTCTAGGTAGGAACATCAGAACACATTGTAGAAGCGTAGGGAGGGGTGACACACAGGGACCCAACACCGACTTTATATATTCCATGCTCATGCTATTATGCTCATGTACAACATGAGTTATGGAACAGAGGACAGTTCTGTAAACAATATTTGGGTTGTCATTGAAGGCTTATTATAAAACAGTGATACATGATGACAGGCTCTCTTTAAAGAGAACCTGTAGTAAAAGATGAAAAAAAAATCAGAAAAAGTCTTTTTAATTTTTTTACTTATTTTCTGAAGTTATGGATCCAGGACAAGTATGCAGCCAGTGAAGTCATAATTCATGACATGTTTGTTTGCTTTGGATTAGTAACTCAAAGCCACTGGATCACCATAATATCCTCATGTCTTGGTAAGAGAAGAAGGTAATATCTGAGGTTAGCACTCTTTGCAGCTCTGTGTTCCAGGTTGGACTCTCAGCCAGGGCAGTACCTGCATGGAGTTTGCATGTTCTACTCATGTTTGTGTGGCTTACCTATGGCTACTCTGATGTCCTCCCACATCCCAAAAAAGTGCAGTCCCCTAAAAATTGACCTTGCATATTGTTAATGACATGTGACTGTAGTAGGGACATTAGATTGAGGGACAGCTAGTGACGTGACTAATGGCATGTACTGTGAAATAATAATAATAATGGAAAGTTAAATCTTGTCTGGGGTCCCTCAGCGATATATCTGTCTGTTCTGGCTGTTCTATTGTTAGATCCTGAATGGAAATCCGTTTGCTAAAGCTCTCCATATCATAAATGACTGAAAGCATTATGGCAATCTACTGCCAGCAATGAGCCGCTTTCATAGCTGCATTTAGTGGTTGGGTAAAGTTTGTCATCTAAATCTACCTGACAGTGGTTGTAATCGACTGCAGATTGTTGAGTGAATTATTAATATTAATAAACAGTATTCATATAGCACCAACATATTAGAAAGTGCTGTACAATAAATATGGCCAGCTTTTAGAAATATTATTTTTAAAAATTTTCTATTTTATAGTTGTTTATTATCATATACATAAAGGCTAATATCAACAAACAAATGTTTTTTCCCTTTTTCTATTCTGCAGTAATAGTATGAAAGGACAAATAACGATAGCACCATAGATAAACCTTCTTTATGGGGTCCAAAGAACCTGGATCCAGTTTAAATCCCATGCACTGTGCTGCATCTGTTCCCTCCATTAGTCATTTAATTTTTTTATTTAAGAAATGTTCATCCTCAATCTGTAGCAGTTTTTCAAACCATAATTGGTTGTATGTCAAGCGTGTAGTATATTTAACAAAACATCAGTAATGTTTATATACAAAAGGCCACATGAGAGATGTTTTATATCCAAATGGTTTCTTGTGACCAGAATTTGAAAATAGAATAAAACTTCATTGCTTTAAATTCAGAACACAGAAAATTGGATTTCTTCAGGATCATGTTTCCTCTAAGCTGCTTTTTTTTTTCTTTTCTTTTTTTACCCCCTAAACAAATCAGTGTAAGTTCAAGAACAATTCAGAGCTCCCGCTTTATCAAAGCTCTCTAAGATAAGATAAGATAGACTATCATAGAAGAACCTGGGTGACTCCAGCAAACCTGGAATGGATTTCCTAAAAAGTGATTGGCTATTAGTTGGTGAGTGGTTTCAATCCTGGACTAGATCCATTCCATGTTTGCTAGATCACCCAGGTTGATCCATGATCATTTATCTTCTCCGGTCTTGAATAAATGAGACCCACTGGCTCAACGGTGAATCAAAGGAATTACATTTTTTTTTGTAAAGTAGGGTTGTGGAATCAATCTTTTAATGTGTACCTGGAATTGTTAAAAATATCCTAACACCACACCCTAGCTTGAAAGCTATTCTATCGTAATATTTATAAATTTTTCCAGAAGTTATTTTACCTTTTTCTAAACCTGTACTTGGTGCTTACTGTTTGTTTAAATCTTAATAATTGGACACAATACACAGTTTTAAAAACATTTTACTGACCGTTATTTTTGGGCAAAGAAATGATAACAATCACAATCCCCTGCTTTCCCAGAATTCCTCTTGGGGGTACTGCACAGACCCAGGGGAGAGGTTCTGTAAAAAGCTGTGACATTTCCCTAGCTATCTCTTGTGTATGTTCATGTTTTGTGTATTGTGACAGAGCACTGGGAATACACAAGGAGGTGTCACAATGCACTAATACACAGCGGCTTTTCTATTTATTCTTGCTGTAAAGAATGATGTTCTATCACTTCCTCACTGCCTAATATGCAGTATTGGTGAGTATATTTGTAAGATAACTTACTGGGGTTCCACTAAAACAGAAGCCCAAATATCAGTGCAGCTGCTGTGACCACTGGCTCCTGGTGCTGGCATCCACAATCTTATTCTTTCACTTTCCTGGCTCTGCTAAAATTAAACAATTGGTTGCTAGGGGTTTCCGTACCACATCACTGCTTTTATAAAATCCACATAAAAAAATATGTTTATATTTAGAGAAAAAAATGCATTATTCATTAAGCTTTGTTTTTTGGTTTTTTTTTTTGTTTTTTTTTTCATGTAGCAACCCTCACCTATGACACACTCCGTTTCTCGGATACACCCGACTTTCCAGAAACTGCAGAGCCAGTTTGGATATTGGGGAAGAATTACAGTGCATTGACAGGTATGGTAATATAAATCTAACAAGGGTGATGCAAAGTGAACTGATATAATGATGGATAAACTTGCATTACCGTGTCCTGTGATACAGGCTGGTGAAGTTGTAGATGTAAATCTAGGACGGCCTTGGTCCTTCCTCTTCTTTGTTACAAAATATTTTTGAGCATTAAAAATAATGTACAGATTACTATACCACAGGAAGATATAACAGAGTATAAAGTAAGTAGTACCTGTTTCAGAATAGTATCACATATATCCCAATGAAAAACAGTGAAACAAAACGTATCATTGGAACATTTTCAATTCTTTGTCTTGCTATGCCATTGAGAACATTACACATGCTGTCACTGATAATGAATAGTCCCTAGTCCAGGGGCTCAGTTGGCCGACCTCCACAATGCCCCCGGGGCCCAACCTACAGCACCACACCACCCAAAAAAAGGAGAGGGGTAGGGAAAGGAAGCACTCTATTCATGTCACCTCATAAACCTACTATCATGCTCAGGAGCAGGGTGTCAAAGGAACCCTGAAAGGTAAAATCAATCCAGCGTTGCCACATGTTCTGAAATTTCTCAAAGCGATCCAGGACCAGGGCCGCCAGTTTTTTCGTTCACAAATATACATACCGGCCTTCACCTCACCAGAGTTGAGCCGAGGGGTCTTCCAATTATTTTTAGCTGCATTAAAAGCATGAAGCAGTAAAGGCCCAACTGCAGTCCTACCCCTTCTACCTATCTCATGGTCAATAAATCACGCAGAGAATTCATTTCTAGTATCATCATTGAGATGCTTAAACTTTTCTTGGTGTGATGATATTTTATTATACCTTCTTCTTTATGAGAACCAGCAGCCGGCCCTTTGTATGGTTGTTTGTTCTCATTTCTGGCTGTCAGTGACAGCTGCTGACTCCACTGATGGTCAGGAACAAATCTGAGTGCAATCACAATCTACTCTGACATTATTCACATGCAGGACGAAGGCTTCATTGACAAAAATTAAGGCAGCTGACAGATAAACAGAATCGCCTTTACTTATCTGCAGTTCTGTGTATTTAATATCCTAATCCAAAAAACTACTCTACTGTATTTTGCAGATATCTCTCTATAATCAAAAAGGCAATTTTTTGCAATTGGTTGTCAGGGGCAGTGCTGCTTATGGGATGCTTCCCCCTGTTTATTTAAGGAGATATCAATCGTTTACTTTATCATGCACATGTCTATTGGTGTCCCTTCAGCTTAAGGGTAGCAATACTCTTATAATTCAGGGGGCACATTCTGATCTTATACATAGCGATAACTAAATTAGACTTTTATCTCTGCATATCTGGGTTTGAGAAGATACCCATCTGCCCTGTAGGTAGGGGTAAGGGCCCAGTAATCTGGATATGGATCAGCATTAAGAATGCGGAATCATCTGCCAGAGTCCATTCTTACAGTTAATATGCAGGTCACAAAATGAGCAGAATTGCTGTGGTCTGATAACTGATTCACATTCAGGTGTATGTGTCATATACAAGAAGCATCTATTTACAGAGCAGGAAAATTCCGATGCTTGAACCATGTGATGTTCGTCTCGTGTCCTCTTATTCCAGCTGTGGGTTCTTCATACATATATAACTATACATATGTTCATACATATATATAATATTTCATACACATATTATTTTCCTTTTTCTTTTCAGAAAAGGAGGAGATTCTGAATGATGTCACATCGAGACTGTGGTTTACATATCGGAGAAACTTTCCACCAATAGGTAAATGAGCTGACTTTAGGATTGCATTTGAGAAGGTCAGATAGAAAACTTGAGTAAAGGAAGATGCACCAGTAAGATATTGTGTATCCTGACAGCATTTTACAGGTTACTTAGACAAGTATACAGATCATTAGGCTGGCTTGTGAAATTCTTGTTCTAGGTTACAGGCTCTGAATGTAGAAACCAGAGACAGTTCAGCATTTTCAAATGTAGGTCAACATTGGCTGTTCACACATTTCTGATGTACTAATACTGAGTACTGATTTTACAGCAAGTGGTCCCACATAAAGTCATATGCAGATTTGGGATGTCACTGTACATGTATGAAGATAATAGGACACAAGTAAACTTTTCTTTCTTTGACCCTGGACACCATTACAGCAATCTCTGCTCTGTATCCTTCTAGGGTCCATGCTGTTTGTCTTGCAGGATGTTAGGATATTATTGCAACTTTTTAAAGTATCGTAATCTCGTTTTTAGGAGGAACAGGACCAACCTCTGACACTGGCTGGGGCTGTATGTTACGCTGTGGACAGATGATATTTGCTCAGGCTGTAATGTGTAGGCATGTGGGAAGAGGTAATTTATTTTGTGTATAATTCTTTTACATAGTGGCTGTATGAGGGATGTGTGTAGTGTGCAGTTGCATCATTCACTTTGTGGAGTCACCCTAAGACAGGACTATAGAACACTTTCCCTTTGCTCTTCTTTATAATATAGTGGAGGGGTTGTTCAGTTCACAGAGAAAACTAAAAACAGTGCCGCAGAGGCAAAAAGAAATGATTTGTTAAGGTTTACATATAGACAGTTTTGATCAATGCAGTGATAATCCCTTCCCCCCAATGGGGCCTATCCTTCTCTTACAGCCTTTTCATTTTTGTTTGTGTTGAAGTCCCCTTCATTTCCTGTTTATCT
Organism: Pyxicephalus adspersus; assembly: GCF_032062135.1. Classification (NCBI taxonomy): domain Eukaryota; kingdom Metazoa; phylum Chordata; class Amphibia; order Anura; family Pyxicephalidae; genus Pyxicephalus; species Pyxicephalus adspersus. The sequence continues at coordinate 33,873,541 of NC_092861.1, read as the reverse complement.
GTTCTATAGAAAAATATATTTTTTGTGCTGCACATTTGATTAGCAAATTTGACTAATTTGTTATGCTACACATGACAAACAGAACTGTGTATACTTTGCAGGGTTTAAAGCTGCATTTGTCTATTGTTACTTTAATAAGTCTATATGTAATGAGTGCAGAATGAAGAAAACAAATAGAAATTAAACTGCGTAGGTTAGAAAGTAGATTTCCTTTATTTTTCCATTAATAATATTTTGTTATTCTTTTTTTTTTGTATTTTTTTTTCAGATTGGAGATGGAACAAACAGAAACCACAGGGGGAATACCTCAGTATCCTGACTGCTTTTCTAGACAAGAAAGATAGTTACTATTCCATTCATCAGATTGGTGAGAAAACTGTGTGGGTGAGGCAGCGCACTTTAACAAGGTCCCTTATGAATGACTACCTGTATGGAGCAATATTTGTTGATGAGGAAACTGGAGTCTTCCTTATTTATAATTTATGATGGCTCCAAATTGGGTTGCTTTGTACAGAGCAGTTTTACTTTAGACATTTTTATGCATATTGGCATTGTGAGAGCAATGTAAGTAGCCCCCTGGCTGACTAGTATCAGGGTGAGAATCGACATGGACTTGGATTTTTCACCCAGTCATTTTTATAAGCTAAATTAGGCTAACACCAGTGCTTTCTACAGAGACCATAGACATGCACACGTTTAAACATCTACATGTTTGTGTATTCTCAAAATTCCTGTTATTCTGATTATTGCTTCATCAATAATGTGTCATTCACTCAGAACAAATATGTGAATATTATGTACAGTATATGTGTAAATGTAATCAGTCACCCAGATGGAAAGGAAGATGAGGATGACAACTTATAGACTCTGCACCTTCAAAAACAAGTTAGCTATAGCAGCCATCATGTGGAAGCTGGCAGGTTTCCTTTACAATTCAGTTATGTTACTACTTTAATGGATGAACAAACTAGCTATTCCCCTCTGTATATGTGTCATCTTTTTTATTTAAGGGAGTTAGAGAGAAACTGTCACTTGGCCACCTCCCACTGATTCTTTCCTCATGCTTACCCAACCTGTTTGCCTGCTGAGTATTATTACTGCTAAATATTATTATTACTGCTAAATATTATTACTGTTGAGTATTTTGCTAGAGTGGAGGACTTTCGCTATAGAGAGAAAAGTAAAGAAATGCAGGCGAAAAACATTACTATGTGAGGATGTCAACCTGTATGAGTGAATATGTGGCTGCCTCACTTCAACACCCAATACTACATATTTATCTTAGGCAAATCATGTGTATTTTTATAGTTTATGTTATATAGTTTTTTTTTAGAAGAAATTTTCTCATGAAAAGACTTAATGCATAAAGCCAGTATTAATTTAAGGAAGGGTGACATACTTGTTGCCCCGGTGTAGCAGGGTGGCAGGGATTCTTTTACACTGTTCCCCCCAGCCCCTTTTTAACACAGCTATTTTTGGGTAGTTACTGAAAAGTTGTGTCACAATACAGGGGTCACCACCCACCTACAGCTTCATCCCACCCAGCTTTCAAAAACTCCGCGTAGAGTACTGTTATATATCCCATACCAAGACACTATGGTGGTTGAAGTGGGTTTTCACCTTTTAGGCCTTTTTTATTTTTTAACTTAATACTTTTCTTGCGATCATAGTGGCAACATTTGTCCTACTGTATCTATAAGGGATGCAGTTTGTTACCTTTGGACAGGACTGTAAGGGAGGTATTCTGTAGTCCACATGGCTGAGTACACAGGACACCACAGATTTTTAGCAGGATCAACGAGTATTTTTAAGCTTACTGAACAGAGGCACAAATAGACTATTGTTGGGGTTTTCATACAAATTTTTAAGTAATTGTTAGAATATGGCTGTCTGCATGAGAGTAAATGTGTGCTTCTTGTTACAGCTCAAATGGGAGTGGGTGAAGGAAAGTACATCGGACAGTGGTATGGTCCAAACACAGTGGCACAGGTCTTAAGGTTTGTTTCAGGCTCTTTTCATACTGCTCAGGTCAATAGTTCAGTTTTTTCTTATGTACTGTATGTTAACGGTCTTATGTTTTTTTTTTTTCGACAGAAAGCTTGCTGCTTTTGATCGGTGGAGTATGATAGCTGTTCACATTGCTATGGATAACACAGTTGTCACAGAGGAAATAAGTGAGTATGAAATGAACAAAGCTAGCTTCAGTCAAAACTTGCCCTTATGGATTAAGTGAAGTAAAATAAATCCAGCTTCTGGTCAGATTCTCTTTGCTCTCCTTGATGATTTTGAGGATATTTCACCTAATATCCTGTTGGCACTGTCACATGGGAAGTCTTTGGTTCACAACTCTCTAGCTTACATTTTGCTAAAGTTAACATCATTACCTATTTGCCCTGAGCAGAGCCCCAGTGTACCTGGGTGTAGGTTTGCTGTATAAGGGCAGGCTCACACCTGTTATGAGAGCAACTCCCATTAGGTAGCACTTTGCCAGCTGATTAGCTCTTGCACTGTGGTGCTGGTTTTTAATAAATTAGGGTTTTCAGATTTGACATTTATTTTCTATTGGGCTTTCACCGTTAGATGCTAACTCCCTCCCCCCTTTTTTTTCCATTTGCTACATGCAGCATTCAAGTGTGTTGTACCGCTACAGCCGTGTCCATAGACTTGAATTGGAACTGGTTGTCACCACTATGCAAGCATTCATGGTTTTTTTTCAAATGGTTTCAATAAAAAAAATATGAAAAAATGCTTTGCTAGGATTTTTCAGCCACTTACAAAAGCAAAAAGCCTAGCAGTTGCCATCTGTTAGATAATAGGTTCTTTTTTATTGGTTATTTATTATATTGATTACACTACTACAAGTGATTACAATTTCAACAAAATATGAGACACTAGGAAGTTGTGTCACAATACAGGGCCACTGGACAGGTGGGGCATAAAACAAACACAATGTAAAAAATGAGTAAAAGGAAGGTATTTGAATGTTTCTGGGAAGGGGCAATAAAAGAACTTGTTGCTTTGCCCTGTGTGGGTGAAACATAGATTTGCTTTCAAAGACCAAATGTCACAAATGGGCAGCACTGAGTTAAGAAACAGGCTTGCTCCGCATTATTGCTCCTACTCCACTGCTCAATGCTCAAGTCACATCAGGCAGAATATTGTTCTGTATTTTTTTGACAAATTACACTTTTTATTTTTTTGACAGATTGTTGAGAATCAGAATGTTGGAGAATTTAAGGAGGTTTGTTCTGTCTGTTTTAGTAATACCTTTCTTGTTATATGCAGGGCGGTTGTGTAGAACAGAGAGCTGTGAGACTGGACCGCTGTGTAATGGTCACGCTGGAGCCTCAGACTCGGATATACAATGGAAGCCTCTTGTTTTACTCATACCTCTCAGGCTGGGTCTGAGTGAGATCAATGAAGCTTATATTGAAACCCTGAAGGTATTTCTCTTTTCACCTTTTTATTTCACAATTTATGGAAATTAAAATACATAACATACAAAACGTTCTTTATTTTCTAAAATATTATGCTATGTCTTTGCTGTATTTTTTATTGTATTTATGAATTTTATGTATTAATGTCTTATTTTCTTTTATCCCTGGTATTATGACACAGCACTGCTTCATGTTACCACAGTCATTAGGTGTTATTGGTGGTCGACCCAATAGTGCTTACTACTTCATAGGATATGTGGGTAGGTATAACCTTTGATAAACTTCACCTAGACAAATGATCACAGTAATAAATGTAGTGTTCTTTGTAAGAACAGGTTGAAGAGTATAAATTTACTAGTTGATATAGGTAATACTTTTTATTAACAGTATTGGATTGGTATGTAGATCATTCATGAGCTTATCAGCAGACCTTGGATCTACCGGTGCTGGTGGGATGAGTTGGCAAAAGCGAAAAGAAAAAGAGCGAATAGCAGTGCATACAGAGTGTGCCATGCTAAAATGGAGACAACACTTTACCAGCATGCAGAGTTTTAACTCTCAGTATGTTTTGCGACAGGGAGACAGACTGGCCATTCATACCAAGGTAGTGATAAGTTCCAATTGCATATTACCATGGGGAGTGCCATAGCACACACATCTACATGCTTGTGCCCAGAGGGAGAGGGCAAACCTGCCATTTGTGTTTTTCTTAATCTTCCTCTTCGTTGACAGAAGTAGTGATGTTGCTATCACTGTTCTTATCATTGTACTTGTTGAAGAGCCATGGGGCAATCAAACGACCTTAAAAATTCTGTTGCAGAACAAAGTTAAAATATTCCTGTTATATAGGGTATTCTGACACCCTTCTCACATCCATGTCTTACATTCTTGAGGGTCACAAGTATTGAAAAAAGTCAGGCAAGTGACATATTTAAAACAAGATCAAGCATGGCAGCTCATATATTTCACTTGTGTGGATATTTACTTTCATGAACTGGACTAATCAAGGCTGCTGTGTATGGAGAAATACTTTTAATCTTATGGTGAAATCCAATATTTCCATGGATTTATGATGGATGGGATTGGGTATGATTTTGTATTTCACAGGGGATGAGTTGATTTACTTGGATCCTCACACTACACAACTGTCTGTGGAGCCCAGTGACAGTGGTGATATAATAGACGAAAGCTTCCACTGCCAGCACCCTCCTTGTCGAATGCATGTGTCTGAGATTGACCCCTCTATTGCAGTGGTGAGTGATACTCTAGCAAAGAATTCCCATAGGAATTCCTGCATCAGCCCTGACCAGTCTTTTTCTGCATCTTAGGGGTTCTTCTGCAAATCTGAGGAGGATTTCAATGATTGGTGTCAACGCATTAGAAAGGTTTGTACCAACTGAGCTTTAAGGCAATACTAAATGTCAGTATAAACCACAATAACCCTTCTGTTTGTTTTGTTCTAGTTATACCATTCTAGTGGAGCCTTACCTATGTTTGAGGTGGTGGATCACTTGCCTCTTCATTTATCTAATCCAGATGTACTTAACCTTACACCAGGTAAGACTGCTAATTGAAAAAACCTTACAACCACCATTTGCGCAGCTTATCAATACTATACTCCCCTCAGATCATTTTGTTCTGTACACTGCAATCCCCTGAGCTTTTCATTTAAGTCAACTTAGAATGTACCCCTAGGAAAGACATGTTGCACCTGTAAGACTCGTCCTGGACAGTAGGGGGCAATGGGTTTGTTCACCTATTGTTTATTGAGAATTCTTGTTTCTACGACCGCTGTAAAATGTTATGATCCCATTTTCATACTGAGAAGATGGGAGGTGAATTCTCTGAACTGGGGCGCAGATACCAATGCAAAGCTTGCTGGTATAGTAACCCTTTCCTAAACTATCCAAAAAGGTTATAATGATATACAGTGAGGGAAAGAAGTATTTGATCCCCTGCTGATTTTGTACGTTTGCCCTCTGACAAAGAAATGACCAATCCATAATTGTAATGGTAGGTTTATTGTAGCTGTGATAGACAGAAAACCACAACAAAAAAACCCTCCAAAACCCAGTGCTCAAAAGTCAGAGCTTGATATGCATTGTAATGAGTGAGATAAGTATTTTAACCCTATCAACCAGTCTGGAGACTGGCTAGGCCACTCCAGGACCTTCATGTGCTTCTTCTTGAGCCACTCCCTTGTTGCCTTGGCCTTGTGTTTTGGGTCATTGTCATGCTGGAATGCACATCCACAATCCAATTTCAATGCCCTGGCTGAGAGAAGGAGGTGCTCACCCAAGATTTGATGGTACATGTTACCAATTGTTTTCTTGGTGACTATGGTCCCAGCTGCCCTGAGATCATTGACAAGTTCCCCGTGTAATTCTGGGCTGCTTCGTCACCGTTCTCATGATCTTTGCAACTCCACGAGGGGAGATCTGCATGGAGCCCCAGACCGAGGGAGATTGACAGTTATTTTGTGTTTCTTCCATTAGCGAATTATCGCGCCCACTGTTGTCACCTTCTCACCAAGCTGCTTTGCAATAGTCTTGTAGCCCGGTCCAGCCTTGTGTAGGTCTACAATCTTGTCCCTGACATCCTTAGACAGCTCTTTGGTCTTGGCAATGGTGGCTAGTTTGGAATCTGATTGATTGCTTCTGTGGACAGGTGCCTTTTATACAAGTACTGTAACAAGCTTGGATTAGGAGTGCTCCTTTACAAAGGGTGCTCCTAATCTCAGCTTGTTACCTGCATACAGTGAAGACACCTGGGAACCTGAAATCTTGCTGGTAATAGGGGATCAAATACTTTTCACTCATTACAATGCACATTGAGCTCTGACTTTTGTGCACTGGGTTTTAGAGGGTTCTTTAGTTGTTATTCTGTCCCTCACAGCTACAATAAACCTACCATTACAATTATAGACTGGTCATTTCTTTGTCAGAGGGCAAACGTACAAAATCAGCAGGGGATCAAATACTTCTTTCCCTCACTCTATGTATAAAGATAAAATGATTATTACAAAACATATTTCTGTAATAAAATGTCTCCTAAGCTAAATTCAGAAGGGGTGTTCTGAGGTGCAAAGATCCAACTCTTCTAAAGAGTATGAGGGTCCTGCCACCTTACATTTCTAATTGTCATTCACAATGATGGGCTACCTCTGACTATTCTATAGAAACGTGCAGGAGGCATTGAGGGATGGGAATGCTGTGATGATGATTTCTCAATTTTCATGGAAATCATGCCTGAAATTAAATTATTTCTCCCTGTAATTTTAAAAGTGTATTGGAAAGTAAAGGCCTAAATATGTTTGGCTGATGTGTTGCACAAAGGCAGCTCTATGTGAAGTTTAAAAAACACTTTTATTTAGTACACAAATTAAATTTAATGTTATACGTTTAGTAATAAAATAATTATTTTGTTCTTAGATTCCTCAGATGCTGATCGCCTTGACAGGTTCTTCGATTCTGAAGATGAAGAATTTGAAATTTTATCTTTTTAAGACAAAACAAGAATGGACAGTATAGAGCTTTCAAAGATGGCAAAAGGTGAAATGTTGCTAATTAGGATGGAGGCAGGAGCATCCTTGTGGTTCATTAACTCAATAATGCTGGATTGTTTACTTTTTGGGGAATCTGGATTATTTTGTGTGCCAATCCCCATAAAAAAAAAGAAAGAATATCAGCCACTGAATCCTAAGTTGTAACGCAGTGCCTACTGCTGGGGTGACTGGACCTGTTAGGATTCAGTGTCATGCTTCAGCTCCATTACATTCCATATACGAGAAATTACCAGAAAGTCAGTCCCATCTTCCAGCAAGAACAGAAAAAAAGGAATTGTTTGACCCCATAACTGACAATTCTTCTAAAGGAGCAATCAAAGGTGATATCCTGCTGGGACGTGTTTAATGCTGAGAATACCATAAGTGTAGAAGTTGTGGTTGCTGTAATAAACATCTTCACTGTTCAGTCCAAGCATTTCTATGGACTTCTATGGCAGCAGAATGCTGAAATTGTGTAATGATCCGTGGCTTTCAGGAGATGGTCAAATAGTAGCTAGGTGTGCTTGTCTATGTAAGTGTACCAGTCCTCTATACACAGCAGGAGAAGAAGCTTCAGAAGTGTCTGCACTGTGTGAAGATGACACATAAAGCTCATATACTTAGGCTAATGCTTTAAGGGTATTTACAATTAAATTGCATCAATGGCAAATGATAGAGAATGATGTTTGTTATCCCAAGTCTTTTGTTTTGCACTTTGCAATGTTTTCATCAGGAGTACTTTCTAAGGACCATGGTTTTTTGAAGTGTGGTTTAACAGTTTGCTGTAACCATTTATTACGACTATGACAGGTCAAGTTTGTTGTAATCAGATGTATATTGTAGTACAGACATGTCCATTATTTATAGGTAATATGCAAATGTTACCATGAACTTATTTAAACATGTATTATTTTGCTTTTAATACTTAAAGTTCATTTAACTTGTCTCCAGCATATAATAAAATTTGTGCCACCTAATGTGTATCCAGATAACATTATCGGAATGTTGCAGGATTTTAAAAATTTTATTTATAAGTGCATTACCTACCCGATGCTTCTCTGGACAGCAGTTATTTTGTGACAAGCAGGCTGGGTTTATGTAATCTATAACAGAACGATTTCTAGGATCAAAAATAATTACTTTTTATTTTTAGGTTATGCTACGTATTCAGTGGGTTATGACACAAGAATTAAAGAACACAAATTCTAAAAGGTCCAATTTTCATTGTCCATCTTGTGAAGGCTAACAGCATTAGCAGTCACTGGAAAAAGAGATCTGGTGCTGGGACTATACATATGTTAAGATAACAATACTGGATATATATAAGAATCGGGGACTGTTAGCTGTGCCAATTCTAATCAGAACAGGCTTTGGGTGAACGCCTAATAAAATTGCGACAAGTTATTGCAACATATATAGTGACAAAAGCGGCTTATAGTGGACCTGAGTCCAAAAATGATTGTTTTGGAGAGCATTTATAATATTTATTGGGCCTAGAGTCCCTGGGTGCTCTTAAAAAAAATAAAAAATCAATCTGAATTTAACACTCGCATGCCAGGAAGTGTAGTTAGTCTGTCAAGATTTAGAGATGCAGCTTTTGTCCCATCCCAATCTGTCAATGGCAGTAATTGATTCTCCACCAGAATCAATTTTATAAATATAGAAATAAAGCCCTAAATGTAAGCTCCGTGTACAATGCAGGGTTTTTCCGCAAAAAGGAATATTAAAGAGGGCAGAGGATCCTGAAGCTAGAAGACCAATCAAGATTGTGGTGATCCTAATGGATTGAGGACAGGTGAGTTAAAATAAATTGCAATAGGGCATGTACAGGTTATTTAATTACAGAAAGGACCTGCCTAGAAACACTATTTGTTGTTTTAACTTTAATTCTACTTCGAAAGAACCTGAAGGAACATACAGAAAACATTCCAACTTGTAAAAGTAAAATATTTATTTAAAATTTGTCTGGAATACATTCCATAGAGGTTAGATCTGTACTTTGGATAGCAGTTTAAGTATAAAACAGGACAACAATAATACAAATGGATATATAGTACACACAGTCAACATACAAAATAAGTCTAAGAAAACTGAATTGCAATCAGGTTGTTTCTCACCACTTGCCATTTTTCCTGTTAAATAAAGCAGGGAAAAAACTTCTGTCATATTTTTGGTGCAGTGGCTACTAGGTTGTTTTTGGATTGTTGAAAAAAAGGCAACCAAATACCTGAATTAGGCTCCTGCAGGATCCAAGCAATGCAAAGCCATGGATGGCACAGTTTGTTACTTGGCCTTAGAGGCCACGATGACATTTTTAGTCCACTGGGTATATACACGTTCCTGCTACTAGCTATTACTGTCCTTTAAATTTACAGTTTTTGCATCAAGCCATATACAGCTCTAAACTATATTTTATATACAGTTTGAAAATAAAATACTTGCATTACTTGAAGTGTGGAGATTAACATAAATTTTGCACATTACAGCATTCAAACTGCTCCCTTGTCAAAGTTGACGTGTATATAAAAACAGCTAAGTACATTAATTTCTGCACATAATACAAAAGGTAGGTGGATGGACATTCACATAAGATTAATACTACTAAAAATAACATAAAATTAAATAAAAATGCATTAAAAGAATGTTGTGTTGGAGATCAAAAATACATTTCACATTAAAATTTAAATTCTAGAGGGGGATAAATCCGCCTGAATTATCAACACTCTATTTTTACGTATCGGACTCAATCCAGAGTTTCCCAATTGGCTGATCTTTGGCTTGTTCTATTATGTCTTCACTCATTTGTCGGATTGCACTGTGGACGTCTTCCATACTCTGGGCTGCATCAATCATCTGTTAGTAAACAAAAGTGAAATCAGCATTTCAAAATTAAAGCGATTAGTTTGTCTTTTTAAACTAGGAAGGAACCATTCACACTATCATCACGGCTATCCATTGGGCCTAAAGTGCTGGGCCCTGCTGAAGCAGACTTACAGTCTACCTGGAAACTAAACTTTGGACACTGGGTCCTGCTTTGGCACTTTTTCAGATACATTTGTTTTTAAAGCTCTGGGTGCTTTCCAGCTCCAGGGCCATACACAAATACTTGCACTCCAAAAAAATCCATCAACTGAAATACCTGGGCCTAGGTACACCATCCAGGCAAGAGTTTTTTTTTTTTTACCGCCAAAAAAGGCTGTAGACTTATATTGCATATTGTAGGTTTAAACTCTAATCTCACAGCCAGCCAACGCTACATTAATTAAATGAGGTTCCTGGGTCTGATGGGAACTTTCTCCTGAAGCAGTTCCATTTGCTAACTTTCACTTGAGGATATTACGACACAGCGTTCTGTCAGTGGAGCACAAGTCTTTCCTGTTTTAGGAAAAATCCATCTGTCTAAACTCCACTCCCTGGTGGTGCTGGAAATGGAAAAGTCATTCCTTAGGCTTTGTACATATCACATCACTGGCACTGTAAACGTGATCACTTCCAAATTAAATTGTCAAATTCCCTGAAAAATTAGCATCTGAATTTATTGGGACAATGTTTTCTTCTCAATAAGCCTTTTTAATTTTATTGTTAAAGAGACCCCCTTATGGTCTGACACAACCAAGCAACTAGAAGTTTCTTTAGAAACAAAGCAATGGCAGCCTCCGTACTTTTCTCGTAGCCATATCACTTTACACACAAACTCCTTTTTACTAAAAAAAACGTCCCTCCACCCAACAAGTAGCATTCCTAACTAGAGAGTAAAAAATAGGGTAGTAAGGTTCAAGACAAAAAGGTATATTTGCTATGTAGACTAAAGTTTAGGCGTATGTAATATTCTTACCTCCCAGTTAAGGGACCTGTCTTCCATAAGTTCAGCATAACGTTTCTGCACCTTCTTTTGGAAATCGCTTGTCTCATAACGCTCATTTCCAAAATCTCCTCGTTTAGCAGCAGCCTCAGGACTTATGTCCAAAAACAGAACAAGATCTGGCTTTGGGAGCCCAATATCAGGCTGCTTGCACCAATGCAGGGAAAAATCCTGTATGGGGTAAAAAGGACACAACCATGAACTCAAGAATACATTCTGTATGGTACATTGGTTCCTATATGGGCTTCAGACTCATAGGCAAGTCCAATGCAGTATGGTATCAAGTGCTTCCAAGACTTTAGTTTGTATCTATATATACACTGTACAATACAAGATTTAAACTGTAAGAAAAAAAAATATCCCCGCCATTACCTTTTTAGAGCTTGTAAATGCGACTCCAGAAAAAGCATATCGGTCCACTACAAGGGTGACACCACTCCTTAGCTTCTCTTTCATCAAAGGACTACAAATAAATAAAATGACCAAATAATTATACATTATTGTAACTGTGTACTAGAATAAGAAAACAAAAAATATAGAAAAGAATATACAATTACAATAGGCATTTTGAAAGGATAGTAAAAACATTTCTATTACAGTCAAAATTAAAGCATTCAGGCAACCTGGGGACATACTTACTACACAGGTCAAAATCTAGGCTCACACTGCAATAGGAATTTCATTTTTTGTGAGATACTCCAAGGGTTAAAGTGTATCCGGTAATAGGAGTATAAACATACCTTTATAAGTTTTCTTTCAGTAGCCATATTTACTAGATATTCTCAATTCTACTGAACATTTCCCTCCTTTTAGTGTAATTAAATGGATCAGTGTTTCTTTACCAGAGTTCCTCCAGAAGTTGCTAGCCATACATTAAACAATGGGCAATTTGTGCCTCTTGGGTTAGTTTAAGTGACACCAATAATATTTTTGGCTATCAGTAATCATGGCAGCCTTCCCACTGGATAGCAATGTAGGAAGCAGTCTTTCTACTGACCACCAAACTAATATACTGTAAGCTGTGGATATAGTATTTATATGAAGGGTTTCATGAAGACCTGAAAGCCCCCCCCATGTTTAAATGGTAGAGTACACTTACTGTTACATTCTTCCCTCTTCCCAGATACAAACGTATCGAAACGTATTTATATTCGCCTCCAAAGGCAGGTAAGCAGAGGATCCAGAGTCTTCTGGCAGCACACAGAGTGAATATGGATGTCACCCACACCACCTGATATTGCTGTTATCCATAAGGATCTAATCAGCATTATGTATAGAGAATGCCTGGAGCAACTGACTCTGAAATCAAGCTATTTTTTCACACTTTGCTCTAATATTATCCTTAACTTGTTTACAGATGAAGAACATAAATAAATATAAATATATATGTTTCGGAATTTTGAGGTTTTTCATTTTACTATAAACCTTACTTGTTTCTACTACAACTAAGGGGCTGACAGGTCCTGTTTATGGAGACAACAGGAGATTATTGAACATGTTAAAAAAAATTAAATCATAAAGAAATTTGTGGCTGTCAAGAGGAGTAAGTTACACATTAGTTACAAGTCCCCCATGATATCTCATTTAAAGTATTCAAATACTCATATGTTAAGCTATTTTTTTTTTCTTTTCCCAGCTCTAAAAGGCTTTTTCCTGTTTAAATCACATGTATTTGTTCATGTTGGAGCCCCTGTGTTCCATTCAAGTTTATCCATTCCCCTCCCAGGCCCAGGTTGAGGAAGCACTATCACACTATCTGCTCTTACATGGTCTGCAGATCACACAAGGCTTCCCTGACCCACTTTATGATCCATAGAAAAATTGTAACTGAACGTTAGGGCTTTAAACTCCCAAATGTAAAATGGTAACTACAACATACAAGTCACTGTCCCACTCAGGGGTAACCGAATAGAACATCCAACATAGACACCAAGAAAGCACATTTTAGGTCTGGTATACTAACACTTGTTCCCAGCGGTTTGCAGAGAAGAGGAGATGAACAGTGTGATCCTCCAGGTTACTTTTTTTCTCCAGATACGAGCCAACCAGTTTTCCGATTTCAGTTGTTCTTTCTGTCAGGTCATATAACAAAGACAAAAATAATAGTTCAATTAAAATAGGCATCCTAGTCTAATTTTTTTTTTTTTTTTTTTACACACACAGCATAGGACTCCTACGGGGAAGGGAATAATATATGACCTTCCAAGTGCACCTGTATGTAATGACTGAGGTATATACAGACCTTCGTGCTGAACTAAACTTCCACTTTTAAAATTTTGAAGTTGGGCAGGGCAGGCAATGTCCATTCTCCAATAGCCCTACTTACCTGCCTGATCGCCCAGAACTGTCAAAAAGGCTGGGAATTCACAGCTCAGTGTTGGCTGCCAGGATACCCGGCAATCCTGACATCCACCAAGAGGTTTCTCCTGCAATGAAATTCCCACTCCGATTTCACAATACTTCATTGTGTCCTATAAGCTGCAGCAAGTCAGACAGAGCCGGTCTCATTTCCTTACTAAAGGACATTATCGAGCTGTTACCTCCCCAGCCTTACTTCCCTGCCTAACTCCTTTTATTCCTCAGTTTGAAGTCTCTTTATTGATGGAGGTGATGCATTACCTAGGGTGGTCAGTACAAATGCAGGCTGCCAAGGAACACCCAGATAACATCCATCTATATAGGCAAATCCAGCACTTTGCCAAAGAGCCAGCTCAC
>NC_092861.1:33778727-33858429 GCF_032062135.1 Pyxicephalus adspersus | reverse complement strand
TATACGATCGTTCGTGTATATCGTGCAGGAACGTTCGTCGTTCGTTTTCCGACGATAATAATTGGAAGTGTGTACGTAGCTTTACTGCCAATCATGATAGCCAAAAAACTGACATCCAGAAGATGAGCAGAGGAAGATGCCATTGCGGGGACAGGTGAGTGAAAATCATGATCAGACAGGAAAGTTCATTTTTTTTGCAGACGGGACTTCGCACTAATAGACCGGTCTGATGACAGATTTTCTGAACATTTAATTCCACTTTATTGAAGAACTAAAGTTCCATTTTTAAACGTTTTGTATCAGGCAGGGCATTTGGTGTTCTTACTGCAAAAGGCATTCTTCCCTGCCTGATCACTTTGTAGAACTGTCACACAGCTGACAAGGGAAGACAATCTTAGCTTCCCCTGTGTTTGCTGGGACTGAATTAATTACTGCATGGAGTTATTTCCCTCAGGACAAAGGAAGAGAAGGAAGACGATGGGACGCCATGCAATGGAACAGGCACAGGTGTATAGTGGGGTTTAATTCTGCTTTAACCTCCCCAGCAATATGCATACTCCGTATTTTTAAATGTAAAAGCAGTACATTTAAAAATGCTTAGTATTTTAAATTTCCTGCCTGGTCCCGCTCCCCAGCCACACAATCCCAAGCAGATGCCCAGCCGGCATCAGCTTTCCCTGGCTTCGCGTTTCCAACATTCACACACCGGGAATGCAGGTGCCAGCCAAGCATCACCAGGTTACACAGATGCCCGGCATCGCCAGGAGAAGATGAAGCTGGAACCAGGTAGGACTTTTAAACTTCCCGGCAATTCTAACCCAAGTGTGGCTCAGGGTTACCGATTTTGGTATAGATAATTCACCCTGAGCCACACTCAGGATTATTAACAGGGAGATTAAGATCTTCCAGTAGTTCTAACTCTCCTGACTCCATCCAAAACTAAGAATAAACTTAGCCTGCACATAGACTTAAGGAGCCAGCTAGCTTTCCCCAATAGATTAGGAATTGCATGGCTTCACGTGATCCTCCCATTGCCAACCCAACAACAGGACCTCATGCTTGTACCTGCTCATGGTAAACCATACCCACCAATAGGATGCCGAGTTTTATGACAAGGTGGGCTGTGATTGGTGGGGAAGTGATGAATTCTATGACACACTGGCTGTATATCTTAGGTCCCATCTCCCGCCGTTTCTCTTACCAGGAAAGCGCATTCCCTCGGCCTTGTAGCCCCGCTCTTTCAATGCCTCAACCAGCCGCTTGGCCTGCGTGCTTTTGCCGGCCCTGTCAGCACCCTCCAGTACAATTAACGCCCCACGACGACCCGCCATTTTCACCGACAGTACGAAAACGAGCGCTACAAACACCTGGAATAAGTCAAACCCGCCGCTTTAGGTAGCTAACCAATCACAGCACTCGTCCTACCCTCTAACCTACACCCTATGGCCGATCAGTGGAATTTCTCATCCTCTGGCGAAGCCCGCCCATCAACTAGATTAGGATCTCCACCAATGGAATAGGAGCACCGAGCCGAGTATCCTCCAATCAGAGAGCGCGGTTTAATAGTCCTGTAGGCGGGACTAAAACAACCTTGGCGCAGCTTGCTGCCAGCGCGTTATGGCTCATGAATATTAATCGAACAGCCAACCAACCCTACACGCCGGAAACGCGCTGCTCATGAATAATCCAGCAAGCGCTTGAGCGGGATTGAGGTCTGACGGAGGAAACAGGCGGACTTTGTGAACATGGCGACTGCGATGTACCTCGAGCACTACCTAGACAGTGAGTACGGGGTTAGAAGAGGCGAACAGGCAGCGCAGACGGGGCTGTTATCGCGCGGTGCGGGGATAATTCTAGTAACATTCAGTCGAGCGTGTAATTAAAACTGCGTCACCAGTCCGTGAGCGCGCTCTCACATCTTGGAGTGCTACGTGCTGACGTAGGCTAGTTTACGTAACCTCATTTTGAACAATGAAAGCTTTATTGATTCGGTCAATGCTACTTCCTGTTTATATGGGGATTATACACATGCATTTTTGGTGAATATGCTGTAGAGAAAGAAAAGGCAGTCATGCATTGCGACAACTATTAGTTTTTCTTTATTTTACTGCTATTAAAATTGAGACCTGGCTAATTGCTGTGGGTTTATACACATTACTGCACATCTTTGCTAATAAAGCTTTATGGTATTGAATAAACTCTGTTTTATTGCTGGATAACATACACAATGCAGCCATGCTTTGCCCCCTTACCTGTGTGTAAAATATTAATGGCACTCCTATCTGTACCATTAGGTAGATATGGCTCATTTCCTCCAGTATAAACACTCAGGCCTAGCATGGTCACATGGGCTGCCCCCAAAATGGAACGAGAATTTGCCTTTTATTAGACACGTGCCCATTAGCGCGCCAGTCCTTACATATCATCTGCAGGGGTCAATAGGAAAAAAAAATGCTGAAAGCAAAGGGAACAATCGCTGGCATGTCATCTTGTGCCAGGACAAATGCCCGCCAGTCAGGATTTTTGTGAGTGGATTTTACTTCCCCTCTTAGTAGCAGAACTAAACCTGTGTGACTCGCTTATCTGTGTTTTATTGGAGGGCCCCTCCATCTTCCTTTACTTCTTTCTCATACGAATGATCATTGGCCATGCCGGCATGACTTAAAAAAAGAAGTAAACCCAAAAACAAAACAAAAAAGAAACACACCTTCAATCCCGCAGAGCAGTCGATCCGTCAGGGGGTTTCTTCCATCATGTCCTGCGTTGACCTGGCATCCGTCTTTGTGTTTACGGGTTCTTTTTTCTACGTCACCCTAGGCAGGCGCAGGATCGGGTGATGTAGATGGGGAAAAAACTTGCTAATCTCACTGCGCATGCTTGAGATCAGCAATTTCTTTTCCTTTTAGCAAAAGGACTCGGGCATGCACAGAAGGAGCAGCCAAGAGCCTCCCAGGATGCGTGACGTAGGTCCCAAGGGAGGCTCTGCCCTCCCATTCATTCATTAAAGGCACAATGTTGCACCTTTTTTTTTTTTTTTTTTTTTTTTAAAGGGTGTTGCACTTAAAAAAAAAACACAAACAGAATTTTTACCTTTCATAAAGGGTTGTCTATCCTTTTATGTAAAGTGAAAATTCTGAGTTTAGGTACACTTTAAGTCTGGCATAGGTACATGGGAGTTCATTCATTTGCCGGGATTGCTGGGTTTCCCTGGCAACCAATGCTGGTGCTGTGCATGTGCAGCTCAGCTTTAACTCCGGAAATCTGGAAACCATTGCTGCAGTAGGATCATTGTCTGTCCCTTTCTGCAAAAATGACCTGCCTGAATATACATACTTAAAAAGGAACTAAACTTAAAAATGGCCAAAACAAAAAATAAAATACACTTACCTTCAATCCCGCAGAGCAGTCGATCGGTCCAATGGTCTCTTCCATCAGGTCCCATGTTGTCCCGGTATCAATCTTCGGACCAGCGCTCCAGGCGCCGCCATCTTCTCCTTTTCTTACTACGTCACCCCACCCAGGCGTGATATCGGGTGATGTAGTTGGGGGGGGGGGAATTGACAATCTCACTGCACATGCGTGAGATCTGCTTTTTCCCCCCTTTTGACGAGAGAACCCAAGAGTTTTCCGGGATGCGTGATGTACTCTCCCATTCATTCTTGATCTATTTTTCATTTTTTTTTTCTTTTTTGTTTTTTTTTAGGCATAGAAAATTTACCGTGTGAGCTTCAACGAAATTTCCAACTCATGAGTGATCTGGATCAAAGGACTGAAGGTATGGACTGCAGCAGCAAACAAACTGTTTATCTGAATTATCTTTCACGATCCATTCCATCGGTAAAAGACTGAAAGATGCATGAACGAGTGCTGTACATTATGAGCGCTGTACACAAGCCAGATTCTAGTCTGATATCAGCCTTGAAGCGATAATCGGACAAGAATCATCTGACGTGTGACGTAGCCTTAGAGTCTCTTTAATCCTTCATAGCTTTTAATGGTTCTATCTGCTGACCTCCATGTCATTGCTATTTTTTGTAATCATATGTATGCTGACAAGGGAAACCAGTAAGAGTTATAGGAGACCTTGTAAATTATGGGGGGGTATGGGGGATGTCATAAAGTGATAACTAAAAGAAGAATAAAGAAAATTGTATTTCTCCACGATCACAAGTATAGCAGTATTGAGATATTGTGTAAATGCTATTTCAACATCATGTTCTTGACAAACCTAAGCTTAGATTAAATAAATACCTGTTGACCCTATCCACCTTATAATTGATTGTTTGACTGATTTTTCTCAGTTGCATTAAAGCTGTGTGTGGAGCACAGACAGGTACAGAGTACCTAATGCATACACTTTCCACCACTGGAGCTGAAAAGTCAGTTGGTGATGTAAGCAGCCACCATTGTATATATATTTAGAAACAGACTATGGTAGATCAAAGTTATTATGTATGTATGGTAGGCAAAGTATTGCTGGAGGATGTTAATAGGATTTAAATTACTGATCTAGGTACAATATATTATTGATATTTGAAACAAAGTTGCAGTATATAGAGCTTAATCCTAAAACTTATTTGCATCCTTGTGTTCTCCTATATGTACATTCAAGCCTAAAAAAAATAAATAAAAAAAGTAATGCAGTCCCTGCATCTAAGAATTGGTAATGTCCTCTTTGTTGAGTAAGTTATTGGTATAATTATTAAACAGGATTTATATAGCGCCAACATATTACGCAGCACTGTACATTAAATAGGGGCTGCAAATGACAGACCGATACAGACAGTGACACAGGGTGAGGAGAGGACCCTGCCCAGAAGAGCTTGCAATCTAGGAGAGTAAGTTCATCTTTGTTGAAGATTGTATAGACGGTTTAGCCATTGCAATGAGCTTTTTATGACTAATAAAGTCTGTTTAGCCTTCTTGTGGATTGTGTTCTTAAGGCGCAGATGGGATTGCTTTGTTAGCCATAATTCATTAAGTATGTTAATATATTTGGTGATGTCATAAATTTTACCAGGTGTATCTGAAGATTTATTTATTATTATTTTGTAACAGATAAAAAGAAAGAGATTGATGCCTTGGCTAGTGAATACATAAACAAAGTGCGAGATTTTACCCCTGAACAGAGGGTGCAACATTTACAGCGCATTCAAAATGCCTACAGCAAATGCAAGGAGTACAGTGATGATAAAGTGCAGTTAGCTATGCAGACATATGAGATGGTAAGTACCCAAAGCAGTACAGTTACAGTGCTCCGGCTACTGGAGTTCTGCTGGTCTACATTATCTTTTATTTTATTGATTTACCTTCGACTATAAACCTTTTAGCGATTTGAATTGGTCCCTCCTAATGGCAAACCTAACAATGTGGCTGCTTTTGCCTTACTATCAGGATTAACTTACATGGCTGTGAGCCCATGGACAGTAATCAACAGGTAGAATATCCAGTGGCTGATGGATGGCATGCTGCAAGTGGAGGCAGTACTCCTGAGCTCTATACTTTGTTATGATTTGGTAATTCAGATAAAGGATTCAAAAGTACGAAGTCCCATTGTCATTACAGCAAAGTAAGTGGCATTTCATAAAAGGGGATGTTGGAAAAAGTAGAAGCCTATGTATTTTCATCATCACAGGTGTCTTTTAACTACAAGTCATTTTACTTACCCTTGTACCCTCATTGGCTATGCTGGGGAGATTCAGTCAAATATTGGTACAGATAAATACAATAGTGATAACTCTTAACATTTGTTGCCTTTTGATTCAAATTTTTAGGGTTCCATTTAAATATTTTTAAAGCATGTTAGTGTTTTTTCTTTTTTTAATATATATTTTTTTTTTAATATAATAATATTTACCATGTAAGTTATTATTCATCAAAAAGTATATATTCAATTTGTCTATAGCCTAAATGTAACCCCTCCTTAATAATTTTTTTTCTTTTAAAAAGGTGGATAAACACATCAGACGGCTTGATGCAGACCTGGCACGATTTGAAGCCGACCTCAAGGAAAAATTGGAAGGAACAGAGTTTGACAGCCCATCTGCGCGGGGAATAAAAAGTAATTGTTTGGTCTCTCTTTTTTTTTTTTTTTTTTTACTTTTGTGATAGGTATATCTCTTTCTACTGCATAAAACTGCACTTGCTTTTTGTGCAGAAAATCGATCACAGAAAGACAAGCGAGGTTCCAGAGGTCGCAGAGTATCAGAAGAGGATGCTGTAAAGAAGAAGAAATTAAAAGGAGGGTAAGTAGATATTTGGAGCAGAATGTCAGGAACATCACTTCTTAATAATTAGCCACACATAGAATGCTACGAACTATAGGACACTTAAAGGAAACATGTGGGGGTAAAAATTGGGCCAAATGACTTGCTGTTCTGCTGAAATGGCTACAATATTAAGCCACTGACAAAGCACAAGCATGCTGTGGGTTATGTATGACACAAATCATACATTTTATTCAGTTAAAAGCAATGGTTAAAAAAATTAACTTTATTAAAATTAACCCCCCCCAATTTATCCTGGTATATGTTCCCTAATCCCTTCACCAGTACCAAAAATAAGTATTGATGAGTCTGCAGTATATATGTACACCTTGATTGGATTTTGTTGCTGATTACATCCACTAATCACCTTGTGCGCTGTATGTTTTATTTTACAGGCCAGTGTTCTCAGAGGCAGTATTGTCTGTGCATCCTTCTGATGTCCTTGATATGCCTGTAGACCCCAACGAACCCACTTACTGCTTATGCCACCAGGTGTCCTATGGAGAAATGATTGGCTGTGACAATCCAGATGTAAGAGTCCAGTTTATTTTTTACTTTTTTTATTTATTAAAATTGTTGCATTTTTTTTTTTTTTTTTACTATTGGGTGCTAGCAACATCTCCAAGTTATTTCAGTTTAGTGTTCTCCCCAGAAAATGTTTCCATCTGGATAGCATGAATAAAGTAGAGGGGTTGTTCAGGGGGGACAGCTATGCATGCAATATAGCTGGCCCATATAATAGACATTAAAAAATGGTTTGCTATTTTATATTTTTATTTTTTTCGTCATCAAGGAAGAGCAATAACATGTTTGTACAGATAGAACCATGAATGTTTCTATGCACATTTGTAGTAAAGCCCAGATAATATGTCTGACCAGAGCACAAGAAGAAATAGTGATAAACATACAGCCTCAATTTATTTCAGTATATAAACTCCTCTCCACCACCCTAACTACACAAAGTTCCTTTACCAGCAATTACACAGACTGCACTGAAGAGACAAATAAGGATGTTGATTTCTGGCACCATTTTCTTAACACTTAAGTTACCCTCCTAGATTCACACAAGGTAGCTTATTCACTGCCCCATTCACCTTGCCTTTGCCACACTTTGCTCTTCCACCTTTCTGTTGGTACTTTGCAAAACACCTTTCCCTTTATTGTTTTAACCCTTTTTGCAAACCACCTGCATCTTCCTATTGACACAAGCACTTCTTAATGTACACATTTTAGAAGATGAAAATAGGAATATCTGCAAAACCAACAAATGATTTTTGCCTGTCCCATTGCTTGGGCCATTGGAACATTGCTAAGTTGAAAAGACATTAAGATCTTCAAGCAGAAAACTTCCTGGTGTCAGTGCCTGGTGTCCATCTGTGCTTTGGTCTCTTTGGCTGGCCCCTACATTACCGCGGTCCTGTAGCAGCAAAAAAGAAAAGATGCCATCCAACATCAAATGCCAAATGTGGAAAAACTTCCTTATATTATGTTAGGCTGTAATGATGTAACCAAGTAATTACATGTTTGATTTCTCTCTCTAGTGTCCCATAGAGTGGTTTCATTTTGCATGTGTGGATCTTACCACTAAACCCAAAGGAAAATGGTGAGTTTTAAAACTTCAGCTATTCTTGTAGAAAAACACGTTAAATCCTGCTTTCATTTACTTGGTTAGGAGCATAGATTGCTGTGATATGTCTGTACCTACATATTTTCAGGTAATTCCATTAACATTTGAAATCTCACAGGACCGGTAACATGGGCTATGCAAATTTTCCTCTTATTCAACTTTTTGTGCATATGTTTTAACAAACACCTTCTGTAAAACAACAATATAATCATGGACTGTTAGACATTTATGAGAAATTGTCTTGTCCCAGCATAAACAATTGGCATTTGTCTACCTAGTTTTTATGATTGTTGCTCATCCTTTAAAAAATTGTATGTAAAATTGTTAATTGCTGGTGTTGTTGAGTGACCCTTGGTCTTGTGATGGGCTACAGCAGGTGATCAACCTGATCAGAGAAAAGTGTTATAAACAGGGCTGCTCGGGGGGAGGGGTGGGTGGGGTAGACTTTAGGTCTATTGAACTAGTATGTTAAAGTGTACCTAAACTCAGGATAGACAACCTTTTTATGTAAAATGAAAACTCTGTTAGTTTATTTGTTGTTTGTTTGTTTGTTTTTTTTTTTTGTTTTTTTAAGTGCAACACCCTTTAAAAAAAAAAAAGTGGAGCAACGCCCCCTAATTCTCGATCGCGTAGGATCGAAAATGAATGGGAGCACTCTTGGGCGCTCCTTCTGCACATGCCTGAGCATCTCGGGCATGCGCAGAAGGAGCCTTTTTGTGCAAAAATACTGTTTTTTTTTTTTTTAGGATCCCATAAGTGGGTAGGAAAAGTGGTTCCCACCTCCAGCAGCCTGGTTAGCATACGTCATGAGGCCCTTGTTCTTTAATAGGTTCAGTGTGCTGGCTCACAATGTGTAGGAAATTTACATATATCCAGGAAATGTGGTTTAATGTGAACGTTGCCTGGACTAAATGTTTGTAAAGCAGTGAGGTGCAGGCACCTTGTCATGCAGAAAGTCCTGTAGTAGTCTTTAGATATGGATCCTAGTTACCGGCTGTAGATGAAACTTCGCCTTTAACTCAAATTACGCTTATGCCAAAATCCTACCAACAACAAGCCCTGCCCTTGTGATTCAGTGGTTAATGTGAGAACTTCAGTAGCCATTTGACAGTTAAATTACATGGGCTGATTTGCTAACTTGAGGGTAATGCTTTGATGGCAATTTGGGAAGTAATTTCTGCATGTACATCTTAGGTCTAAAAACCGAGAGGCTGTATATTGATTTGAAGACTTAGGCTATGTACACACGTTCAAATTTTGACAAGAGTGACAGATGGACAAACGATGTACACAGAGCACCATTCTGTTATATGTTGAGGGTAGAACAAGCAAGCTGCACCCCACTGTGCTCTTCTCTATTGATTTGTACAGCAGTCATTCAAAGATCCATCAGGACAGATCCATGAACAACGTTGGGCAACCGCTGTACATATGTCTAATTCTCGCCAGAGACGAGTCCGACCGTTCGTATCAGGCGAGAATTCTCATTACAATGTGTGTACATAGCCTAACACTGATTTAATCCATATTGGGTTAGGTTCACTTTAACTGCATCTGCGAGTAGTTAAATTTCCATTATTAAAATGACTTGTATAAAAGCAGGGTTTTGGCAGCATACTACTTAAAAGGGAGGGTAGCTAAGGGCTGACATGACAAATTATCATGATCCACCTTGACAGATTGTTCTGATTTTAGTCTTCTCTGGAAGTACCCTTTAATATTTACATAATTTGTGAAACATTTTAAGCCCATTGCAATGTTCATTAATTTCCTTTGTTTGGAATTCACCACCTATGTTTTATTCTATTTTTTTTTATGGATCATGTGTAATCTGAGTGCTCATTCACAAAGTTTACTGCCAGCTTAACATGTTTTAAGATTGGTAAATTTGCAGTCTACAGTTGAAGTACAAGTACATGTAGCAGTCTTTCTATAATTTCTCTGTAACTCATGTTTGGTGTACAGTTCTTGGACATGTCCTGTTAAAGCCAAAAGATCTTGCTCCACGTATATCACACAATGTTATTGGTACATGGTTATGTAGCTCTGTGTCAGATTGTAAACTAATGGCGCAAGTCAACAAGTAATGTGTGCTGCTATTTTTCATTGGCTTTGCTGGGCTGCATATCTGCTCTGTAAAGCTAAAGCAATGCTTGTTTTCTTTCAGTGCTTATGTTGAAACTAGTCCAGACAGCAATAACTTCCAAGTAATGCAATGAATCTTTAAAAAAAAAAAAGGCATAGTAGTACTTCTAATGTTATGGTGCAATCACAGAAATAAATGGTCACAACTCTTCCTAAATTGTTGTGACTTGTATAGTTAACTCTATATATAAATTAGAGCCAAAGAATACCTATATTAAATCCAATTTAAGATATATTTTAAACAAAAAAAATATATTTAATATAGAATATATGTTTTGATTCTACAGATTAGATGAATCTTGAATTAAGGTGTGCTTGCACCTTAAAGTGGACATTTGTATTTTACAATGTAAATCCACAAACTGGACTATAGCTATATGGAGATCTGATTAAATATATACACGTTATTAAAAAAATCTTAATCACAAAGTAATGATTTTGGAGACTTTCTTGAGAGATGTTTGATTTTTTTTTTTTTTTTATTTGCTTTTTGAGCTGGCTGCACAGACATGAGTTGATCACTGCTGTGCAACATTGGCACTCTTTTGCTCTTCTGGGGATTTGGAGGGTACCATCCCAGAATACTGGAAAATAGTATATTCTAGATGGACGCACAAGTTGCATATTTTGTTTGCAAAACTTCAGATGCTCAGTTATGTAGCAATGTATTTTTTTAACAAATCTTTAACCTATTCATGGGCAACCATGCATGTTCTAAGAGACACATGTTGATGTCATGTCAACACCTATGCTTCAAGGTGTCATGACAACTATTGGCAGACCATTCATTTTAACAAAAATCCTCCCATAAGCCTATATTTGCATTTGGCATTTCATGCATGTTTATTAACTGTAAAAAGCTTGATAACCATTTCTTCTGGGCACTGCAATCCTGAATGTGTTATCAGCTGCCTTAGTAGACTAGTAGTATATTAGTCTAATAGTTTTCCCATTTCCTTTTTCCCAGTAGGGAGGTGAAGGGGAGGGATTGAGGAGCTGGGTAAGAGTAATTGTGCACTCCATCAAGAGGAGAGGGCTATGAGGTGTAAGGAGGAAGAGGGCATAGCTAATGAATAAAACAAAATGTAGACATTTAAAGCACATGATTTATTTTCTGTTCTTTTACCTTTATTACTCTTAAGGATCAGAACTGCAATGCTTTCTGACAGATTATTACAGTTGTATTACCTCTGGGTGGGTATCCATTTTTCACTGGAAAAGTAAATGGTGTTCCTCCCTACAGGTTTTAAAGCGCAGGAATGTTCACAACATCAAACTGAATCTTTTATAATGCACTTTTATGCCAAGTATGTAAGAATCTTCATGCAAATGCCATATTGTCAGAAAAATGTAGATCTATAAAAAAACATAGGTTTAAGTAAATCTGCAATAGAAACAAATATTTTAATATATATATATATATACCATGATTATATAGCAGAATGTATGGTTTGTATTGTTTCTGTATGACAGAAGAAGTATCAAGTACCAGAGCCATTTTCTAGTCCAGATTCTTAAAAATTTTGTGTGTTAATCAGAAAACAAAAGATGCATACATCTCATTAACCAGTAGCTGTTCTGCTGCATTTTAAAATGTTGCTGAAAATAAATGCATGCCTTTAGTAAGTTTTGTGTTGGCACAAAAAACGCTTTATTTTCAATGTATGGTGTACCTGTATTGTCCAGTTTAGAATCTACCACAGTTTTGTGTTCTGGTCCAGTGATAGATAATTATCTGAACTATGTTCATTACATGAACATGAAGATAAACATTTTAATGGAGGGGAGAACTCTTTTATTATGAGTGAACTGCATCCTGGTCACATTAAATGTACATAAGACCTTTGTCAAGCAATGTATACCGTCCTAATATTACCTGGGAGAATGGAGAAGGGAAAAGAGACATCCCTTTTACCAATAGCAGTCAATCTTCTCACAATTGGTCAAGACATGCAAAAACTTGGGTAAATGTTGCTTACTATTATTAAGGAATGGCCAGTATTAATCCCAGTCGATCACATATATTATTTAAAGAAGGCTACGACAGTAGTTCCACAAATTATGCTCTGTCCTTTCAAAGTAAAAAAAGACCCCAGTGCAGCCTCCTATAGTTCTTTTGTAGCTTCAAAAGCACAACAAGCTCATACATTTTTAATCGCGTCCCAAGCTTTATTTTCTTATTTTTTACCTTTTTTCTCCTGTGCATTTTTAGTTTTGTAGAAGTAAAATATTTGTGCTTTGATCACAAAGATTGTTTCTGGACTATAGGGAACTATGCAGTCAATGCAGAAGAGCTGCTGTATCCAAGACACACTTTCTGAATATAGTTGTTTTTAACTGAAACATACAAAACGATGCAGCAGGTTGTTAAAAGCTGCACTAGGTATGCACAAGACAAAAGATTGTTCCAATAAGGGCCGGAAGAGTCCTTTTATAAACCACAAACTTATTACCAATTCATGTCCATTTTGTGATACACTTACACAAAAATCAAAACAGAATTCAGGACATTACCTAATCAGAGTTTGGACCTGGGAAATTGGCTGTTGGTTTGGTTTATACCAAGCAGTCCACATTTATTCATTGTATTTCACATCAAGCTGGCTCCTAGAACAGTGAAACCTCTCCAACCCTTCAGCACTTGGAGTATGATGGTCCTCTTGTCTGATTGCAAGGTAGAACAACTGGGCCTTGTTTGATCTGGGTAGTACTTTTTGTTTTGGACATGAAGTGGTTAAATAAGTAATTTATGGGAATCCACCTGTGCTGTGTGTGTGTGTGTGTTTTTTTTTCTCTTTGAACTGTTTTATTGAATGTATACATAATAGTGAATATATATAAATATATTTAAAGTTTTCAGTATAAGCCCTATTAACTGTGACCAAAGTAATGGTGTGGTTATTTGCCCAATTCCAGCCCAGATAACAGAATGTATTATATGTGTATTTTGGTATTCTATTTTTTCCAGGTTTTATAGATGGTTACAAACTGTTGATGTATGAAACCAATACCAATGTTCTGTATAATGGAGTTATTTTATTTATGACTTCTTAAATGATGTAAATGTTCTATTTAAATAGTGCTGCATGTTGCAGTCCTTAGAACACTTCTTATTTACCTGGAATGTTAATGCAAACTTTGAAGTTATTAAATGTTAACATGACTTACTTAAACTTGCACACATAATTGATGTTTCTTCTTTTACTGGTCCATGTTCATTTTATAATAAACATTTGTCATAAAGTTAATCCAGATTATCTTGAAGAGCACATTCATTAATGCCTGGTGTTGTATTTTTACTTCTTTATGAAAGTTTCTCTATAAATCCATGTTCCATGCTGCTCCTATCATGCATTGGGTTTCATGATTCAGAGCCAGACCTTTTAAGGAACATAAATTCTTGATTTTACTTTCTGTATGCTTATTTTGTCTCTGTAAATCTGGTTGGAGGACTAAAGCCAGGTGACTAGCTTTTTATTACGCAGCACAAAACTATTCTATTAACCACTAAATTTGTACAAATTAGATTAGGTAAACCAGTGGAAATTGGACATAGACTAAACATTTTTTCTTTGGCTCACAAGGTTCTAGATTAGACAGCAAGTACCATTTATTATGGGACAGTTTACAGTAATAAGTAACTCTTTTATTTATTTTTTTTATCCAGACAAAGTTGCCCCTGCCAATTTCCACTCTCTTTATCCCACTAAGAAATGGTGCATTAGTTGCACAAGATGTCTCCAAAAATCTGCTCATGCAGCTGAACAAAGTGGAGGAAATATGTCCTTAAAAGTGACTTCTTGAAGTACAAGGCTAAACCATGTGACTTTAACACTGCATTAACTGATGCCAAACAATAATTCTCATAAGCATCCAAGATGAGCTGCCTCTTTACCACATTGGACTTCCTACAAAACCTACATTACCTCCCCTCTCCTACCAGTAATACTACCCTTTCCACACATGCTATAGTCATCTACCTAAATTGGAGCTAAGCCTGTGATTTAAAAAAAATGGAATTGGGATCATCTGCTTTTAAAAATACATATTACTGTGAGAGCTATAAAGTGAAACCATAGTTCTGCAATTAAAAAAAAAAAAATTATTTCTGAAAGAACAGGTCATGTCCCTTCTGCAATAAAACATACTAACCTGCCCATACACATGTTCATGTGCAGCATGGTGTAGAAGGCTGGGTATACGAGCAGCCAGGAATAATGTGCATGTACATTCAGGCTTACCCAATCAATATGTGGCTTAAGATCCAAAAGGGGACTGGGTGAAGATGGCAGCATCTGAAATGGAGTGAGGATGGGTGATTTTATTTTAAAAAATGTGATTGGGCAAATATGTTTATTGATTGGTCATAATTTTAATTCTGTTTTAAAAATCAAATCAACATAGTTAGAAAATATATTTTGGTTGTTAGTACTACTCTAATTCCAGTACCTGTAACTGCTGTTGGGGTGAAATTTACTTTCATTCATTTATTCTTTCATCCTATTTCTCTTTCCACCACTGTCTACCAGTCCCCTTCTTGCCTATTCCTACATCCTGGCCCCTGTGCTTATTAAACTGTTTACCCTCTCCTTTTCCTCTGGTATTTTACTTTTAAAATAAATTATCTTTCCAATATTTAAGAAACGTTTTCTCAACAATTACCTATTCTCTAGCTGCTGTCCTATCTCAATTCTTCCAAACTGCTTGAGCGCCTGCTTACAAAACAAATATCAAAATTCTAAAGACTTATATGTAGAGGTCCAACTCTACTATGATCAATAAAAGATCTTGGTGAAAAATTATTATGGCTCTGGATGGCAATAAATATTGTGATATTGCAATAGCTTATTAAGAGGATACTATGGTGAATCAAAGGTAAAGGTCTGATGACGTTTTAGAGTGACTTTTTCTTTTGGCCAGGCTGTGCATCTGTTTTTAAAGCAACCCTACTGCAATACAACAAACTGTGCATACAACCTGTAAAAGAGGATTATTGGTACCAGTGCCACTCTGATCACTCTTGACGAGAGCTAAAACTGCCATGGGTAACCAACATTGCTGCAGGTTTAAAATGTCAGGTCCGCCACTGTTCCACCGGCCAGTCACTTGATGTCTACAGTGTATTAAGTGAAGTTTTGGGTCTTTTCTAAATCCTAGGGGTCAATTTATAAAGCTGGTAATCTGACATTCACTGCTTTATAAAGAAACCCCACGGAATTAAGAAAAGAATGGGTGTGAGACTTTCCTATTGGTGTGGTGTTGGGTTGTGTGTGTTTTTATATGGAAACATTACTTATGTTGTAGAACAAACATGAGGAAAACAGGAGATAACGTAACACAATAAAAATACAGTGGTAACCTGGTATAAGTCCTTAATCCGTTCCCGATCCTTGGACATATATCAATCAGGACTTATACCAAACAAATTTTCCCATAAGAAATAAAAAGGAAATGAATAATCTGTTCCCATTAAAAAAAAATCCTATTGTTTTTGGCATATTATACTTTGATGGAGCTGTATAAAATAATTTAAACACTGCATAATACTAAAATACATAAATACAAAAGCAATTAGATGAAATAAATTAAAATTTAACCTCACTTTACCTTAATGAGAAGAGTTGGGTGCCTACTAGGATGGTGCTGAGAAGGGAGGAGATGTTATGTAATTCAAAGAGAGTTATAGTGCGGGTTGTACACTGAATGGTGGCTACTGATGCTCGAGGCCAGTCGTGGCTGTCTCAAGAGAGGTAAATAAGTGCAGCGTGGGGTGTTATGACTCATTTTGACCCATACAAGTTCTAGCACAAAGGTTGTGTACCAAGCAATATTTTTTTGTGTCCAAATAGGATTTATTCCAAAGGGGACTTATACTAAGGTAAGCTAAAACAAAATAGACTAAGATAACCCATATCTGTATGACAGAATATAGTGGCAAAGGGGATGCAAAAAAATGTTTCTCGATTATACATTTTGGTAGAGAATAATGGAAAAAAGGGGAAGGAAATGATAGAAGTGAAGAGAGAGGGGAAACATTGCTTATGTTTGTTTAAAGGATAATTTTACTACTAAAACAAAAACCCCGGCCCAGTATGTCTAGCCCTTTAACCTAATCTGTACTAGGACACATTTATTTACCCCTTCGAATGTGTGTACAGTTCTGAGAATGAAAACTGTGCTGCCTGCCCAATATCACCCCATAGAATGGCTGCTGCATATTTTTTCAAATCACACACCTGTTTCCACATATTGGGTCCAGCAGCTCATTCATTTAATGGGCTTCCCAGAACATCACATTGCACTTTTAAAAATGCAACACTTAGCGTTGGTCAGGTATATTTGGAGTATTCCAAGGAATGAATTGCAACCCATTGCGCCGTCACATGTTACATTAACAGACATTCTGCATAATAGGGTATCTTGGTGTAATACACCAGTAGGAATGAGTCCTTATTGCACAGGCACACCCAGTGCTGTTGAACATTTTTGGACAATGGGTGGTAACACATTAGAAGGCTGATATGGAGAAGTAAGGAAACACCTTGATGGGTGATTTTAGGTTATATTAGGTATGAAGGCTTTAGTGGGTTTGATGAGATGTTTTTCTTTTTAACCCTTTTTAAATTCAGTTGTACTTTAATGCAGCAAATATCATAACACTAATTACAGCAAAAACTTGATTTGCTGCATTGATTTCACCTGCTACTTACACCCTACCCCCTCTCCCCCACTGAGAACTTTTACCCCAAAAGGCACTAAAAGCAAGGCTGTTATTCTTGGTGGGTATGATATGTTTTCTAGTGATTTGATTAGTCTGACTTTCATAATTATTATCATTTTTTGTTTGGTATTAGATTCAAATGAAATAAACCTATTATGAGTGAGAAAAAACAAACAAATATGTTACATTTCTTTAGTAATACCAAAGATAATGTAACTAATGATAATAGTAACAATAGTAATACTTCACCTAAAGAGGAACTATACTCAAAAAACAAAAACACACTTACCTTCACTCCCGCAGAGCAGAATGATCACTCTGGGGGTGTCCGGCATCTGGTCCTGCGTTGTCCTGACCGTCGTCCCGGAGCCGGCGCTCCAGACGCCGCCATCTTCATCTTCACTTTCAGATTCTTCATCCTACATCACACGACCCAGGCACGAGATTGGGTGACGTAGGATGAAAAAAAAAGTTGCCAATCACAATGCACATGTGTGAGATCTGCAAATTTTTCTCTTTGATCAAAAGGGCTCCTTCTGCGCATTCCCAAGATGCTCGGGCAAGTGCAGAAGGAGCGCCCAAGAGCCGTAGGTATCCCGGGAGTGCAGCATCGCCCCCATACATTCTCGACCGACTAGGTGGCCGAGAATTAGGGGGCAGTGCTGCTCCAAAAAAAAAAAAAAAAAAAAAACATAATTTTTACCCTACATAAAAGGGTTCTCTACCCTTTTATGTAAAGTGAAAATTCTTAGTATAGGTATGTTTTGACAGTGAGCTGATCAATGAATCAGAGCCTCCACAGTCCTCGCCAGGAAGATAATTATTTTACAAATGTATTTTTTTTTTTTTAATTCATATTTATGGTCTGTGCGATTTAAATTTATGAATTTAGATGTTTGTAAGGTTCCAAAGGTTGGCGACTGCTGAATTAGATCACAACAGGGCTATTTTTTATGTGTCATGTGAGGTCATCTTACACTTATCACTTCTTTCTATTTACAGGCATATTCACACCAGGCCAGTTAGGTAATGCACTTTATATGTGTTAGATCAATGCCATTTATTTTTCTTTGCAGCACAATGCACTGGAATGCATACCATTACCAAAGATACAGTAGGTATGATTCTTGCTTCATTGTGATGCATTTAGCAGCAATAAATTGCAAAAAAAATATCAGCAAACAAAATCATCTTGATGTAATTAGGTCCTTACAGAAAATGTGGTCTGGGGGCTACGTTTTCTTTGAATATATATTAGCCTGGGGTAGTATGGTGTACAGAACCACAAGTTGAAGCCTGGCCCAGGTAGATATGACCTATAGACTGAGATGTGCGGCTTCAACCTAGGAATTCCTCATATAACAAATGTGCAAATCAATCAGCAGTTTTCAGCAAAACAGCTGGGTGGGGTGGAAATTTTCAGCTAGCGTCTTGCTGTTATATGACTGTGGAGGTAAGCACTGTGCTAAAAAATTGCACTAAACAAAAAAATGTATGACTACAAACTTTCTGTGAGTAATAAAGTAACTTAAAACATTGAAAACAGTAGTGTGTTGTGGTTGTCATTCTGTGAAACTTTACTTATAACACCAATTTCCTGCCACAACAGAGTGCTGAGAACAGAGGTTATAACACTGCGCTTGTTATAGTTTATTTCTTCTAGTAACTTTGTACGCCTAGAACACATGGCGGTGTATAACTATATGGTAATGGGAAATGTTAAGTGAAAGGATTTGTGTGGAAAGAATGTTCACCTTTTATTTGCCTTACATTCCAGCACAGCCAATATAAGAATTTACACAACTAAAGGGATGTCAGGGATGCTCCATGTTACAGGCTTTTAGTTTCTGCCCACTTCTCTCCCGGAAGTATCAGCAAGGACAGTAAGCTGTGGCTGCTTAGATGTATGCTTGTGTGTTATGTGCGAATGTTATATTAGATTGGAGCCTGCATAGACAGTAGTGCTGTTTAATTAATAAACATATAATACAGGGACTAAAGATTTGGCTGAAAGTGCATTTCCTGGCATTGCAATCTGTACACTACACGAAGTGTTTCAGGATAGCTGTCCTGCATGTTGCATTTATTATTATTAATATTATTATTATTATCAAACAGGATTTATATAGCGCTGACATATTATGCAGCATTGTACATTAAATAGGAGCATTGTTTATAACTCTTCTTATTTGCTTACTGCAATCTGAACAGGTATTTGTAAGCGTGTACACATAGGCAGATTTATTTCTAACCTGAAAGTGTGATCATATTTAAAGTATCCCCCACCTCCTAGATTGTAAGCTCTTTGGGGCAGGATCCTCTCCTTCTGTCTCACTGTCTGTATCTGCCTTTATTATACAGTGCTGCGTAATATGTTGGTGCTATAAAAATACTGTTTAATATTAATGTTAGTTTTATCATTGATCATTACCAAATGGTCGGATTTGTTGATAAATCTCTATCATAAATATATGATTATGTGCTATAATGTCAGCTTGTGTTTACATTGCAATGAGGGACAAGCCAGAGTTTGCTGTGTTTACAGCCAGTGAATGTGAGTATAATGAATGGTAACCAGTGCTCATATTGCATGTATTATATATATAGAGATTCACGCTTCTACTTACTGGAACACCAACCAATAGGAGTGTGGCTGCCATGTACGTAGCAACCATCTTATATGAAAATTGGCATTGAGTCTGCTTGTGCATGCAATACTTTGGGTATATTGGCAACACCGGCATCACTAATGCTATATTTAAATTCATTTGCTGCGGTTCTTTTTTTTAAGATGATGGTAAATTGGAAAGCATTAAACCCTGTGTGAGTTTTTATTGTAGTCTAAGTTTCTGCTAGGGAGAAGGGGAAATCCTACATTTTAAAGTTGTCATGAGCGAAATTCTTATAGTAAGGTCAAATGTTCAGAAAACAAAATATGGAATTACTATTGCGTTGGGAAATTTTCTCCCACTTCCTGCTGCATTTCCAAGACAACAGGATGTGTTGGGGATTCTTCCTAGAAGATCAGCAAAAATAATCTGAGGGTTTAAACGTCATACTCTCATACTGTAATCAAAACTTAAAAAATATTTTAGCTATATATACACACTTTTATTTTACCCACTCCATCCTATTTGCTGACCAATAAATTCATAGACATGCATACGTATACCACTATTTCATTAAAAGTTAAGTATTTTAATAATGTCAATAATGTCAGAATCAGAGTTTAATAGCACTTAAAAAATACCACATTAAAAATCTTGTGTGTCAATATTACATTTTGGAAAAATATCGCTGTTAAGTCTTTTGGATTAATTTGTATGGCTGGATGGATTAAAGGTAATTTTTCATTAATATTATAGATTTTATGACCATTCTCATTAGAAAAACCTAATCATGTGCTTCATCATTTTCTTCTTACCAGACTAAAAATGAGTCTATCAGGATTCCGGTGGTATATGAGGACATCACGGACAGCTATGAATGTTCTTTGCTTGCCAAATCACAAATGGAGGGACAGAACTCCGCCATTGTGTTGTAGGTCTATGAGCTCACCTGCAGATCCTCCTCTCACCTCCCAGCGCTATAGTGTGTCCCGTCTGCCATTTTCAGAGGTTACACCTGAGGATCTCATTAATTTCCAGAAATTCATTCCTGGTCGTGTTATTATAGATGAAGCTGACCTGAGATCTCACAACATTGACTGGTTGAAAACAGTGAGAGGTAATATATTTTTTCCTGAACAACAGTGTGCCTTTCATGTAGACTGTTCTACCATCTTGCATTCTAGAATTTAGAATCTAGAATTTGTATTTTACAGAAATATTTAGGGCTGATTTATAAACATCAGAAAACTGTATGTTGGGTTTTTCTTGGGCTGTTCTACGTTTTCTCCAAATTAAATCAGTCTCAATGTGCTTTGCAGAAAGAAAATAAATGCATTAAATTAACACCTAGCATTGTTGTGCTACATAAACAGTAATAAATAACAGTAATAAATAAGTAATAAATATATTTTTTTAGTGTTTTTAGTGTTGTTTAAGTATGACTAGCAATCAACTGTGAGAGACAGGATTCTGTAAATTCATGGTGACATTAGGGCAGCTAGAAAAAAAAATTGCTGGTAACATGCCTGCAGACCGCTGCTCAAGCACTACTCAGAGATTATGAGCGCAGTTGATTGGAGCACTACACGCAGGAGCATTCTCAAATTCTTGGTATTTTTCATAACTTTTTTTTAACATTTCTTTCAGGTCATAGCAAAGTTCTACTAAAGCCTAAAAATACTGAAGAAGTGTCACAAATACTTAAGTAAGTGATTCAGCATTCTATACTTTATAAAGTTTATTTTAATCAAAAGAGAATATTAAAGCTCATTTACAGTTCTACAATCCAAAACATTAAGTTATTTTTTTCTTGTGTTTTTTTTCTAAAGTGAGCATGTTGTGAAACAAAGCAAAGAAAGATATCTTAAGTGACTGTGGATTTTTATTTGGAGGAGTGTCAAATATTTTTGGCATGGCTGCATTCTGTTACATCTCTTGGTTGTTACATTTTGTGCTTTTGGCTGCAGGTACTGTAATGAGAGGAGCCTGGCTGTGACACCGCAAGGTGGAAACACAGGTTTAGTTGGTGGCAGTGTCCCTGTCTTTGATGAGATCCTGGTTTCAACAGCGTTGATGGACCAAGTGATCAGCTTTGATAATGTTTCAGGTTAGTGAATAAATGGTCCTGTTACGTCAGTACATAAACCTTAATATAAATTAGATCGGAGTAGTATTGGGTATAAGGATGGCCAACTTGTGAAGAGAGTATCAGCTAAAACTCCCAGAATGTTAGGGGGATATGGATGTTAGGGGGAAATGTGGCGGGCCTCCAGAAGGGTCACTTCTGCCTTATTTCTTCTTCTCAAATGAAGTTATCATCCAACAGACATACCTGTTTTGGTAGGAAGAAGTCAAGACTGGCAGCTGTTTTGTCACATACATCAGCTGTGTTCCACAAAAGCTTTTGTTCCGACATTTATGGGTGGTCACATTAATCATAATAAAAATCACAGCCAATGTTATGGCAAGCTGGGTTCTGTATAATATCATTATTATTAAGAGTTATTTGTATTGTTTTTTGCTAGGAGGTGTCACTTGCTTTTCCAAGTTTGCATGTGAAGCAAAATTAGCAAAAGGAAGACACAAGTTCTTTGTACACTTTCAAACAACAAACCTCAGAGCTCGAAGATAGGCTGGAATGCTTGAAATTGTTGCAGGGAAAAGACACATAGGGCTCTATTTATAAAACCGGAATCTTTAAGGTCAATGGCTCTAATTGATTATCAACAGGGAATGTTTGAGGGAATGATGAATTCCCTGTTTTATCAATAAAGCCCATAATGTTGTTGAGTAGTTTGTTAGAGGACCTTATTTAGCTCATGTTTGGTGTTCTCAAAATTCACAGTTATTCTTGTTCAATTACAAAAAAAAGTCAGACTTCTGATCTGAGATCAGTGTTTAACAGTGGCAATGTACATGTTTCTTTCTTTAGGATTTTTATTGTGCTTTTGTTTCATAAAGGGGCCTTGGTTTGCCAAGCTGGCTGCATTTTGGAATCTCTGAACCAATATCTGGCAGAGCAAGGATATACCATGCCATTAGATCTTGGTGCAAAAGGAAGCTGCCACATTGGAGGCAACCTATCCACCAATGCTGGGGGCCTGAGGCTTCTCCGATATGGATCCTTACGTGGGACAGTTTTAGGCCTGGAAGCAGTAAGAGATTTTATTTTGTTCCCACATACTGTATTGTGTTTTTGCATATAGCAGATTCTGTACTGTATTCGATTTCTTCCCTTATCAGGTTCTTCCAGATGGGTCTGTTCTAAACTGCCTTAACTCTTTGCGTAAAGACAACACAGGCTATGATCTGAAGCAGCTGTTCATAGGTTCGGAAGGAACTCTTGGTATTATAACTGCAATCTCTATACTGTGTCCACGCAAACCCAGTTCTGTGAATGTGGCATTCCTAGGTAAGGAATTTTTTAACCTGTATTTCACACAATTAAAAATGTAAATGTATCTAAAACTGATTTTTCATTGCTTACACTAAGGGTAAAGCTATGTAAACATATCAGATAAACATGGTCGTCCATCTCAGGCAAAAATCTAATGTGTACAGCAATCCCCTGATCCGTCCTGGGGAATCAACCGATCTGGAACAACTTGTTTTCACCTCCATACAAAAGAAAACAGTGGTGTGCTGCTTGTTCAATTCCCCCCCCCCCCTTTTTTTTCTTTAGAACAGAATGGCTCTGTATGTACAATGCTCTTTCGTTAATCTGTAACTAGAAACAATCACAAGTTTACAGTGACGATCCACTGAGATCCTTCAGACAAGACTTAGGTACCATGGACACTTATTTTTTTTTCCTGCACTTGATGTGCATTTGGAATGTACCTCAAATGCAGCTTAGAGTCCCATTTTTACCCTAAAACTGATTTTCAGCATTTGCCAGTTAGTTGGACATATCTTTTGCTGGGAACCTTCCAGTGTTTAGATCTCTCTGCCAGCAGTTCTAGGCTCCTCATCACCGGCACACTATTTCACCATAATATAAAATTTTTAGGCAATAAGATAATTGGTGTGGCAGGTGGAAAGAGCTGAGACACAGATGGAGAGATATTGTCTTTGCAGTTCACTCCAGAAATATGAGGCTTGTATGTTTTTCAGTCTTATTTATATCTATACCTAGGATATCAGCCTAGGCAGGCTCTTCTACTGTTTCCATTGATGGAGCCTAGTAAAAAGAAAACAGTATTTTCCTTTTTTAATCTATTAAGATATAAATCCTGTTTATTAATAATATTAATAATAATAATAATAATAATATTTAAGACCTGACTTTTATAATTACAGGTAGTCCCTGGGTTACATACAAGATAGGCACTGTATGTTAGTAGTTAGTAGTTAGTAACTATGACTAGTTAGTAAGTTATAGTTAGTCATAAGTAATAGTAATAGTTAGTAAGTTATAGTTAGACATAAGTAATAGGTATATTATTTTAAAAAATGCAATTCAGACAGATGTTTGTCTCAACATTTTATTCGGCAGCATGGTGTCAGTTACTGTATAAAATCCTCACTGTAAGTTAATCACAAACAAAGCAAAAAAAAAAATGGATCCTAGACATTCATTAGCTTCTGGAGCAAGCTGTGCTTTGATATGCAAAAAGAAACAACTGCTGAGTTGGTCTTGGTCATTAAAGAGTTACAAGAGGCTGCAGAAAGAGCTCAGTCCTTAAGATCACCCACAATCTCTTCTGTGTTTAGCAAGATTTCAGGAGCAGGGAAGCCTTGGTATCTAGGAGGCATCCATATGTCTGATGTACCTAACCCGGGGACTACCTGTGTATATCTTTACTATCACGTGAAATATAAAGGCTTTCTAATATATATATTTATATTTTATGTGGCAGGATGTGAGAATTTTAGCAGCGTGCTGCAGATCTTCACCATGTGCAGGGATGTCCTGGGAGAAATCCTATCTGCCTGTGAATTTCTGGACTCAGAATGTATGCGGTTAGTGGAGACTCATCTGAACCTCACCAACCCACTACCAGGTTATATTTGACATTAATTTGCATACTGATTGCAAGTCATAACTGATATGATAATTGTTCTGACAATATTCTGTAACTGCAGAGAATGCATTCTATGTTTTGGTGGAAACGTCTGGATCCTCTGCAATGCATGACGAAGAGAAGCTAAATGCATTTTTGGAGAAGGCTCTAGATTTGGGGTGTGTGACTTCAGGGACAGTGGCTACAGACCATAGTAAAATAGCGGTATGTCACATAACCATCATCTTAAAATATAAGTCCAGCTAAACATAAATAGCCTGTTTAAAAGTATATAACTCCTATATACTATACTAATGAGATCCTTTCCAACAACAAAATCTAACACGTGTGTGCATAGCCTAAGACTCGCCATAGTCCCAGTTATAAAAAAAAATTTGTAAGCTTCAATGAGCCCAATGCATAAGATCAAGTTACAGAACCCTTCGGCACTGACTGTTACATGCAAGCATGTGCTTACAAAGCCAATATCTGTGTAAAATTACACTTGCATATATTCTGTAAATGTCATTTGGAAAATAAAATGAATAGGGTCATTATAGTTTGTTTCATTCATATGTAAATCATATGAATTAGGTAGTTGGAGATGTCTTTGCACTATTGTTTCCAGTGACAATTATTGCAAGTGCAATATACAGATTTAGATACAGATTCCAGAATGAAGAACAATGAACAGCACAGTAGTGACATCACCAAATCTCATTAATTAGCTAATGGGACTAGCATTGAAAGTAGATTATCTTGCACTGCAGATACACAGTTATGACCCTCATGTCACGAAATCATTTTTTTTTTCAATAGGAATTCAAGGCAATAATAATCCTTCAGAGTAATGTATATATTTAAAATAACATTTTATATTTTATTGCAAAGAATAATGCCAGTCTTTTAGTATAGTAATTAGTATTTTTAAAACAGTACAGTTTTACTGTTTGTATATTCTCATCTAGACCCTCTGGGCACTCCGGGAACGTATTACTGAGGCTCTAGCACGTGATGGCTATGTCTACAAATATGACTTGTCCATGCCTGTAGAGAAACTCTATACTCTCGTTGAAGAAACAAAGGCTCGTTTGGGGTCCTCTGCTCGATCTGTGGTTGGTTATGGTCATTTAGGTAAGAAGATTAGATTTTTATTATTAAAAGAAAAATCTAATTCAGTGTTATGTGGGGCAAAAAATTCACTAATGGATCTGTCAGTCAGTGGAATTATGGGTAAAGAGATATTTATAAATCATGCAGAATAATAGTTAAACTGTCAGACAATCTGTACAATGATGTGTAAAAAGTATGTATTAACTTAGGGGTCTATTTATAAAGCAGTAAATCTGACATTCAGAAAACATAGAAATGGCGGTGGCTGATTTTCTGCTGGGCAAACACACAGAACTGGAAGATTTGCCACCAGATAATGTTTATCAATTAACAGATTCGCTGTTATATCAATAGACCCCTAGCTTTATAACAGTGGCTGTGGTTTTATGAATAGTTACAGGTATTAGAATAGGTCTCATAAAGGATCCCCTCAAACAAAAGTCTGTCCTTTGATACCTGCGGCAACACTACGCGGTACAACATTGTGTTTTTGAAACATGTATGAGGTTCATTTTACAGAATATCTAGGATCATCCTGACTTGTCATATTGTAACTTTGGTAAAATTGTAGTTTGGTAAATGAAAAAAAATATTGAAAATACAGGTTTTATATTTAAAATTGTCATATGGTACTATAATCTGCTTTTCACCTATTTAGCTTTTTTTGGCAAACTGAATAGTTAAAATTTACACCTACAAACAAATCAATGCAAATGAGTTACTTTTCTTCCTACCCCTCCTGGGAGCATATGGATTAGAGGGAGGAAGTTTAAAGGAAATGATTTCTACTATGCATGTTTATATCACCCTGAATTATATGTCTATTTATAAAAAAAAATCTTATACATTTTCTATTATATATTCAAAATACTAAAACAATATTTAACATTTTGTATAACGCATTATACAAAAGGATTCAACCCTAATAACAAGTACATCACATTGCCACTTTGTGCTTGCAGCTTTGTTATACCATGTGTTTTATACAAAACCGCTGTACATTAAATGGGGGTTACAAATAACAGACAGATACAGACAGTGACACAGGAGAAGAGAGGACCCTGCCCAGAAGAGCTTACAAATCTAAGGCTACGTATACACGTGCAATGCTTCTCGTCCGATAATCGGCTCAGGGCTGATATGGGACGAGAACCTGACGCGTGTACAGTGCCCATCGTCCATCGTCGGAACGACCGCCCTGGCGGATCCATGGACGATCCTAATGCAAGTGAAGGGGGAAAGTGAGCAGTGGGGTGCCACTCTGTCGCTCTTCCCCTCCCTTTTCCATAGAGCAGAATGATGCTGTATGTACAGCACTTGTTCATGCACCGTGCAGTCGTTATTCGTTAGAAAGGATCGTGAAAGATCGTTTCCAACGTCAATTATTGCACATGTATATGTAGCCTTAGAGGTGGGAAAGTAGCTGAAAAAAATAAAATCTGCTGAGTTCTTTAGCCATAAGTGCTTTTTCTTTTCCTTGTTTTGTTCTCTTTATTTCCCCTGGAGATCCTGCCATTACCATAATTACTGTGGTGAAAATGATCAGTCACTGCACTGTATCTTTAGAAGAGTGGTGCTGTCACCTTAACAGAACCACAGAATACTCCTTCCCTTATTTCCATAAAGAAGTGTTCTGTAGTGCACAGAGGTGAACTATGGAGACCTTTTCCAAATAGTACAGGCAGAAAACACAGAATCTTATCGGGTCACAGAATTTCTGTGTGGATCAGTAATGTTTTTCTTTTGCACTTATCAAACGGATCTACAAAACACTTTCTATGGTATAGGCTGCAGATACAAAAGTAAATTGTTAGGTATGTACATTTTAAAAAAGCTATTTTAAGATCCTAATATAAATAATTGTGGATTTTTCTTTGTTGTGCTTTCAATATATAGGTGATGGAAATTTGCATTTAAACATTACGGCAAAGGAACACAGTGATACCTTACTGGCTGCATTGGAGCCCTTCGTGTATGAATGGACCTCTCGACACAATGGCAGTATCAGTGCTGAGCATGGTCTGGGATTTAAGAAAAGAGACCACATTTATTACAGCAAGTCTAGAGAAGCAGTGCAGGTTATGCAGGGAATTAAACACATGCTGGATCCAAAAGGCATCATGAACCCCTACAAGACTATTCCCACAACTGACAGATGATTGATGCCCTTGGTTTCTATTTATGTGCTTCATACCTATTAGATGATCCTGTTGGATAATCCTCTGCAATGGTAATGGATTAGCATTTGTATCAGCTGGATTTAGGAGTAAAACACCTGGCTGTGGAGCAATGAGGTGGATACAGTATGTTTGGTTCTATAGAAAATGAATGCCACCGAGATCCATGGATGATGATGAAGACTGATTATTTTTAGTCCTGTTTAGATTGATATTTTGCAAAAGTGTATGGCCAACCTATCGGTTACTGCTAAAAAAATTGAAAGTTTGATTAAAATATTCATATTTTGTGTAAAATAAAAGTTGCATTTTTTTTACATTTTTCATATGTGTATTTCATAAGCAGTAGGTACAGCCACAGAGCTACGCAAGGTTTAATTCAATCACCAAAAAATTGGAATTAAAGCCCTGATACTGGTCTATCCTTGTTCCGTTGTAGGGCAGCACAATCTTCTTCCTTTTTCTCTTCTTGGAGAATTTTTGGCTATAGGTTGGAGCTGGGATGATGTAACTCCTGTGCAGGTACCCAGAGCGATCAGGCAAGTAGAAGGGTTTATTGCAGATGGGACATCGCCTGTTTCTTTTTGCAATAATGACCTGCCTGATCATGTGCTTTTTTCTGAAGTGGTACTTTAGTTCCTCTTTAAGAAGAGTGAGGATATTTTTTTTCTTTTTATACTTGTTGATTAAAAGGTCCTAAGACTTATTTAAGCTTAGATACTTCTGCCAAGTTTAGCAGTCAATAAATTACATCCTATATACAAATTATAAGGACTAGGAGCACAAGAAAGTGCACATTCCTCGTTCTCTGCAGTAATGGTAAATAATGTTTCAACAGTATTTTGCACTCACTAAGTTGTTTTAAAGCATACCTTACACATACAGGGACAAGCCTGAACATAGATTAAACAAAAATATGTACTGTATGTAACTGTTACTAGCATAAGACTTTCAAACTGCCTACTGTACTTTAAGGCACAACTGTCAGTAATATAGGAAATATTGAAGGAATGCAGAAATATAAATTACAACTGTCATTAACATAAGAATTCCAAACACATGGGAGGAATATAAAGTGTAACGTCCACTAACAAAGAACTCAGAACAGAATGCAAGAATATAAATCGTCCATGGATACCCTTTTTGTCAGGGCTAAATTCCCGAAGAGGAATCATATACACGAATTATAAATGTAAGTACTGTGCACAAAAAAAACACATATTTATTCATTATATTTACTATCATATAATATATATTTATTGACATACACCAGTCTATACACCAATAGTCCAAAGTGCAATTCTCTGTCTAATTTTCTGATTTTTGTCATAACACATAGCAAGCTCCTTGCGCTTTAAATGGTGCCTCCATGATCCCTCTTATGGAGCGAATTCACCTGAGCCTACATGATCTTTTTACACAGAATGTTTTTCATCAGTATTACTGGATAGGAATCCTGAGTATCCCATCATCACATTCCTCCATCTCCTTGTTTCTCATAATGTCCACCAACATTGTTCATCATAGGGAAGTTCATCATAGCATGATTTTTTATTTTTTTTTAATGAAACGCTTTAAATCACACTTGCATTCAAAGATGCAATAATATCAAAGCACCCAGCACTTTCCCAGTCCATCCAAAAGCAAATAAATTTTGGATTGTAAAGCATGATGAACCCAACATGTTTCGGCAACAGGGCTTCATCGGGAAAAGAGTGATGTCTTCCTGGTAGTAAGATATACGGATTCTCCTCACTGACTTGGCCCTGTATTTAATCCTTTAATCCTTCCCTTTCATCACTTACCACTACACCCAGCCATTACCTCTACCTGCTAAACAATATTTAACCTGTACAGTGCTCAAGTAAAATCAAAGAAATATATACTTAGCTACTCTTGATAAACAGGCCCCGTTGGTCGCAGTGTCCAGTACAGGTAGTCCCCAGGTTACATACGAGATAGGGACTGTAGGTTTGTTCTTAAATTGAATTTGTATGTAAGTCGGAATGTAAGTATGTAAGGGTATGTAAGTGGGAACAGGTACATTATTTTAATAAACGCAATTAGGACAGATGTTTGTCTCAACAATTTATTAGGCAGCGTGGTGTCAGTTACTGTATAAAATCCTCACTGTGGGTTAATCACAAACAAAGCAAAAAAAAAAAAAAATTCTTTAACTTCTGGAGCAAGCTGTGCGTTGATATGCAAAAAGAAGCAACTACAGAGTTTATATTGATTATTAAAGAGTTGAGAAGCACGGAAAGAGACAGGAAGCTGCAGAAAGAGCCTACCCACAACCTCAGCTGTGTTTAGCAAAATATTTAATCTGCAAGCCATGCAAACCCCCAAGCCTCCATTCTGCACAGGATCCAGTAGGGAAGCCTTTTTGTACCTAGGAGGCGTCCGTATGTCGGATGACCTTAACCCGGGGCCTACCTGTATTTAACTTCAAT
This sequence comes from Pyxicephalus adspersus, assembly GCF_032062135.1. Lineage (NCBI taxonomy): Eukaryota > Metazoa > Chordata > Amphibia > Anura > Pyxicephalidae > Pyxicephalus > Pyxicephalus adspersus. The sequence continues at coordinate 33,828,315 of NC_092861.1, read as the reverse complement.
TAGTTTTGTTTCTAGAAATGTCTCATTTTGGATTGGAACTTGCTAAATATTTATTCTATACAATAAAAGTTCATTAAGAGAGGGGCTTTATTATGCAAATCTCTAAGAAGTCTGGAAACATTGTGAATTTTGTAACACTTCATATATTATTAAAATATTTGCTATCATTTGACCTTACTTTCTCATGGAGTTTGCATGGCCACCATAAATAACTTCTTCCGTCAATTTCAACTTAAATAAGTTTGTTAAGCTAGGAGCATTTTTTGACTCTCCTTACAACCCCTTTGATCTGCAAATGGAAGCAATTCCTGTACCAAAAACTGTTTTCCTCCAAGCAAACAGTCCTAAATAAACTCAAACCATTTTGTGGTAACAATGAAAATTCTGTATGAAGCCCATTTAGTCATTCTTTGTCAAACATTTGTTTTTTTGCATTTTTATAATAACTCCTTGCCAATGGTGGTAATATCAGTATTATACTCCACAATATGTGGAATTTCACCAGTCATTAACTATTATACACACTGGTTGTTAAATAAGTGTGGGTATATGACAAAATGTAAAACTTTCACATAAAAGTTGGTTTTCTCTTCATACTCTTTTACCAGGTATTTTGTTTTTTGTTATACAACATTCCTTCTTTACTTCCTTGTTTACGTAACTCCTTCACTTTCCTCAAATCATTTCTCTAGGTCTTTCTGAGACCGCCTCAAATGTTTCTCCCTCTATTGCTAGTAATCCTTCTTTTTCGAATATAACTACAATCCCCTCCCTGGTATTAGCTTGCTAGATCATTATATGTTTATATTTACACTTGCTTAATACCTATGTTATATATATACCCAGGTACAGTTCAGCACAATTTGCATAAAAATGAATTTTCAGCATCATATTAACCTTCTCTGCATTTATTAAAGGATTTTTGAGCAGTGAATAGCTAGAAAAAAATGTTTTTTTCAACCACTGTAAACAATTCTTTAATAGGTTAAATATGTATGATAATTGAAACAAAGATATATAAGAATTGAATACAAATTCTACTAATTTTACCAACAAAACCAGCACCACCTCTCTTCCTGTATGTACACCGCTGGTAGGAGGACCTTGAAGTGTCCTTGGATCCTGAGGATGGGTTCCAGTTTTAGGATACTGTAGCCCATTGCAGTGTCAACGCCTTAACAATTGGGAGAAATTGCTAATGTTATGGTATATGGTGTCTCTTCACTTGCAGAAATTTTCTGCACAATCTTCGGTTAGACAATTTTGAGTATGTTCTACTGAGAAGAATGGGGGGAATGTCCTAAGATTAGAAGTTATTGGATAGGATCATATCAATTGGTGTACATTGTGATGGGCTTCTCATTTTCCAGACCAGTGGAACCTTCTCAGGGTACGCTCCTGCACTTTCCATTGTTATATATATATATATATATATATATATATATAAATCTTTACTGCTGCCAATATAATTCAGGTGAAGCACCAATTGGCCTGACTTCTATCTAATGAAAAAATGAGAGATAGTTGTACTGATTCCATAGTCCATGTACTGATCTCGAAGAAACATTATCTTTAATGGGGGAAAAATATGCCGATCCCACACATGTGCAGGGAGATCAGCACTTTTACCACAGGCTACGTCACCCAATATTGTGCCTGTTAAGTGTGAGGTTGGATGGCGTAGGCAGAAGTCGTAAGACGAAGACAATGGAAGCGCCTGGCGCCAGGACGAAGGTAGATTACAGGACGGCATGGGACTTGATCCAGAAAACCTCCTTATTATTTGATAGAATCTATGAATGTAAAGATGACTGTTCTCTTTTTATACTTTAGTTCTACTTTTAGATATCATTATTGTTATTAAACAGGATTTATATAGCGCCAACATATTACGCAGTGCTGTACATTAGAGGTTACAAATGAGAGATACAGTGACACAGGAGGAGGAGAGGACCCTGCCCAGAGGGGCTTACATTCTAGGAGGTGGGGGAAATATTAGGCATCAGGATAATTATATTATAAGGTATATTTTATTGCAGAAGGGAAATCGCTTGTACTTTCTGCAGCAGGACCTGTCACAGTTTTTTATTTTAAACGTTTAGTTTGGCATTATGTGAATGTATATAATATTGTATATGACAATATTGTGCATGTGTAAAAAATGTTCCAGCAGCATAAAGGTTAAATAGTTGAAAAGTTTCTAGAAATGTCCTAGAAAGCAAGGAGCAGTGTAGAGAGAGACAGAGGTCCGGGTTTATTAAAGCTCTCCAAGGCTGGAGAAGATACACTTTCATCAGTGAAGCTGGGTGATCCAGCAAACCTGGAATGGATCTGGTAAATGATTTAAAACAACTGGTATCAAACAGCAAATTACTTTGAAGAAATCCATTCCAGGTTTGCTGGATCACCCAGCTTCACTGATGAACGTGTATCACCTCCAGCCTTGGGGAGCTTTAATAACTCATGGCCAGAAGAGCAGTGTCCCCTGCACAGGGTCAGTCAGAGGAGCAGCAGCACTCTCTCCTCTCTATCAGGGAGGGGGATCACCCCACACATCACACGACTTCCGCTGGCTGCCGCGTTCCCAGCAGGACAGAGCGGTGCATTATGGGAGCTTTCATTCTTTCCCCAGGCTCTGCACCCATTCACCAGCAGTTGGCGCTGTGCCCGTCGTGGCTGCCAGCAGATGTCGCTGTTCCCCCGGATGATCCCGGTCCCCTGCAGCTGGCCCTGTGTGTGTCCATGTCCCCGGCTTTCGGCTAGTGATGGCGGCCTCCCTGGCTGCGGCGGATTCCGGGGCCCCGGCCGAGGATTCATCGGACAGCGAGCCGGAGCCCGAGCCGCAGAAGCTGAGCCGGAAAGTGTCTACGTCGGGTCAGATCAAAAGAAAGGTGAGGGGAGGCTGGGACGGAGAAGGGGAGGGGTGGTGGTTTAGCTAATGGCAGGAGACATGGGCAACCTGCGGCCCTGTGACTGCTGGGAGGACTACAAATCTCAGCATGTCCTCCCACCCCCAGCATGCTGACACTTCTAGTTCTACAACAAGCTGGGCACATTGCAGGACCGGGGGCAGCTGAGAGGCCAGGGGCAAAGATATGGGGCGGGGGAGAAGCTGCAGAGATCTCCATTTATACCCGGGGGGGGGGGGGGAATACACACTGACAGGGCTTTCCTCATACCCCCAGCAATACCCCAGCCTGGGGCAGATCCTCTGTACATTGAGCTGCACCTCTTCTGCATTGCAGGTATATGGGCTGGGAGTAGCAATAATCCCTGCAATGGAGGATGGATGATGGTTATCATCTGTATATATAGAACAAAATAATACAAAACATTTATATTTGTCAGGGATCTCTACATGGGATTCTATTTCCAGTATTTGTTCTGGGGGGGGTCCAGGGGTTCAAATTTTACCCCCCTCCTCTATTGCTTCATTCAGGGTGCTGATCCCCTGCAGGGTATTTATATTGTAAATGTTTATTATTAGAATTCTGCCTTTACCTTCTTTTTCTTCTTCTTATTACTATTATTATTATTATTATTATTATGTTTTTATTTGTTGCATGCCTGCCTCCAGCTGGGGGTGATGGGCAGCCCCTCTGGAATATCCGGTCACATATCCCGGGATTTAATCCAAGCCGGTGCTGGGTTCTGTGCATCCGATGCCTCGGGGGGTGCAGAACACGAGGAGGAGACAATTAAAGAGGAACTAAACTCAAAAGCCCCCCAAAACAAAAATAAATCATTTCTCTTTAATCCTGCAGAGCAGTTGATGGGTCTGGAGGTTTCTTCCATCGGGTCTCCGTGGTCCCAGTATCCGTCTTTGAGCCGGTGCACTAGGCTCTGCCATCTTCTCTTCTTTTTCTTCTTCCTACGTCAACCGTTCACGCACCTGGGTCAGGATGGGAAGATGGGGAGGGGAATGCCGATCTCACTGCGCATGTGTGAGATCGACAATTCGTTTCTGTTTTTACAAAAAGGCTCCTTCTGCGCATGCCCATGATGCTCGGGAATGTGCAGATGGAGCACCCAAGAGCCTCCCTGGATTGTAACGTAGGTATCCCGGGAGGCTTTGCGCTCCTATTAAAAAGAAGGTTGTAGCATGACCCCCCTAGTTCTCGATCGCCTAATGGGAGCACAAAGCATCCCGGGATACCTATGTCATGCATCCCGGGAGGCTCTTGGGTGCTCCTTCTGCGTATGCCCGATGCATACAGAATTCTTACTTAACATAAAAGTGTTGTCTACTCTTTTATGTAAAGTGAAAGTTGTGAGTTTAGGTACGCTTTAACTTCTAATAACACCATAAAAGATGATGGCCACGTGGGATCTGATAGAAAATGGCAGAGAAGACAAGGTCTATTGAGGACTTTAGTTGGTAAGTACACATTTAAAAGGAAAAATTAGAAATATGGGCTGCGAGGTCCGTTTTGGCTGCGGTTTGAAGGAGGTGTATGATGACCAGTGACCACAGCTTAAGCAGAACTCTACGTTTTACACAAATACCAAGTTTAGATTTATTGTCATTGCAGCTGATCTTTGATTTCTTATCAGTGAAGGTTAAAATGTATTCTAAAAATATAATTCTGTCCCATTTTTATACACACTGCTACCACAGTCAGCTTCATGCAGCTCCTTCTTGTCTCTGTTGTGGTTCTCGAGACTACATGGGGGTCATAATGGACGTCACGTTTCTTCTTTTCCATGAGCAATCTGTCTCCTGGCTATGTTGGAGGGGGAAGACTCTGTTTTGCTCACATTTTGGCCACTTTGCACTCTGATTGTGGTTGGTACGGGGAGGTGGCAGGGTGCTGTACAGAGCTTTTGGAAAACATCACAGTGACTTAGAGCCCTGATGTATGCGGTAGGCTTTTTCCTAAAAGGAGTTCTGCAAATATTAAACAACTTTGATGGGTGGGTGTCAGTCCGTAGGAGTGCTCATGCATAAGCCGAGTTCATTTGCAGATATGCCTATGCAATGTCCACATGTAATTCCGAGTCTGTGCTAACTGAGATTTAGTAAACGAAAAGAGGTGCAGCATGGACAGTAATTCAGGAGAGGGCTAGGTGCTGCTGGATATCCTCCAGTCTGGAATACAAAGCGGGCTCTGACTTGCTGCAGCTTCGGATGCACACTATGAGAAGATCACACTGTGCTGTAAAATCAAAGTATGTAATGTTGGTATAGGAGAGGAGCATGTAACACAAGGCTGGATCTCTGCTATTAAAATGTTATGTTGTAGATGTTCTTTAATTAACACATTATTACTTTCTTATGAGGTTTCCCATAGCCGGGAAGATCTTTTCCTATGGTTTATGGTAAATGTTTGGCCTTTCATGGTGTTAGTAGATTAGTAGAAGAACTGTGTGTGAATAATAACTTGATTGTGGTTTGTGTGAAAACAGCATATAGAGTCACAGAAAGGATGTGATATGTGTAAGATGTTGTCGGCACGGCCATCAGTTCCTTCATCAATTGCTACAGATTGCAAACTATATGATGCGGAGTGAATACAGCCGGCTATGATAGCGGTGAGACATTTACAAGGCAGTGAATGCCGGGGGTTATAAAATCTGTACATAGAAAATGATTCTCAAATACAAGCTTACACTGTGATAGGGATATTATTATTATAATTAATAAACCGGATTTATATAGCCAACATATTACGCAGCGCTGTACATTAAATAGGGTTTGCAAATGACAGACAGATACAGACAGTGACACAGGAGGAGCGGACCCTGCCCCGGAGAGCTTACAATCTAGGACATGGGGGAAGTAACACACAATAGGAGGGGAGATATGTAGTGATAGGAAGTAGTGATGGTTTCAAAAGACAAAAGAAAAAATGGGTTTTGCTCTTAAATGAGCAGAAAGTAGGAGCAAGCCGAAAAGGATGAGGAAGACCATTCCAGAGAGTGGGGGAACTCTAGAGAAGCCTTGGAGCCGTGCGTGTGATGAGGTTATGAGTGATGAAATCAGTAGTAGCTTATTGGAGGAGCGGACAGAGCAGCTAGGGGAGTAATTATTTACCAGGTCAGAAAGATAAGTGAGACAAGAACTGTGTAGGGATTTGAAGGCAAAGCACAGGAGCTTGGATCAAATTCTCAGGTAAAATGGAAGCCAATGGAGAGAACTATAAAGAGATGCAGCAGAATAGGAGCGGAGGGAAGGATGGATGAGTCTGGCTGCACCATTCATAACAGATTGTAGAGGAGAGAGTCGGGTTAGATTATAAATCCCTTTTAGGGACAGTTAGTGACATGACTATGGACATTGTACAGCGCTGCGAAATATGTAGGCACCATATATAATAATAATGATATTATTCATTATGCTCGCAGAGCTCTGTTTTTATCTCCATCAGGAATTTGTTCTTGCTTTATAATATCTGCTATTATTCACAGACCCCTGATAGAACCCCACAGTTATCACGAGCTAGAATATAACATAACGCACATTTGGCAAATTTTAGGACCAAAAAAGGTGAAATTAGAAAATACTTATAGTTCTGAAAATGTGTCAAGTGACACCCTTTTGTGATTTGAGAATGATGCTTCAAAAGCTAGGTACACGTGCAATAATTATCCTTGGAAAGGATCTTTCATGTCTCAAGACTGAATGAGTGCTGTACATACAGCGCCGTTTTGCTCTATGGAAAGGGGAGAACAACAGAGAAGCACCCCGCTGTGCTCTCTCCCCTTCGCTTTCATTATAATCAATCGTTGTTCGTGAATCCACCAGGACGACGAGCGCTGGACACACACCAGATTATCAACCGATATCAGCTCTGAGGTGATTATCAGACGAGAATCATCTGACGTGTGTACGTAGCCTTGGAAAGCAGGCAATTTCCAGGCTTTTTTCTGCAGAAGGAAATCCAGTATTGGTATAAGCTGACAACACCCTAATGCAGGGTTTCTCACCAGAGATCCCCCCCTGGGCTTGCTAGGGGTTCCTTGAGCAATGAGCAGTTTGTTCCTCTCAGCTCAGTTTAAGTGACACCCGTGACCTTTTTGACTATCTGTAAGAATGCCGTTCTTCCCAATGCCCAGCAATCATTCATGATACCCACCCTATATCAGCATGCAGCTATCACTGGACTGCACGCATGTAGATATAGGTCGCAGGAACTCAACACTACTGAGATGCAACTTCAGAAAAGAAAAAGTAAAACAATTTTTATAATGAAACCTAGCAATAGTTTATAATTCACCGTGCTTGCAGCAAGTAAATGTCATCCCGCTGTCAGTGACTGGCATCATTTGCTGGTGTTTTTAGTTACGGATCCCCTATAGGGCCATTGAATGACCAATTATGTAGTATGGCTGTCTGAGAGTTCTGAGGCCCAAGTGAATCTGACAGTAAGAAGTAACACAGGACTGAGTGGTATGCAGTAGCCGAGTACAACAGATAGAATAGACAAGCTGTGATGGGTTTCAGATGGAAGCATTGCATATTATATTATATAATAATGACGTGAAAGCTGTCGTGATTCTGCAGGATGTTAAATAGATATAATTGATGAGTAGTGACTAAGTTATTTAGCATGCAAAAACAGTAACAAGTCATTTATTGTAATAGATATTGCTACTGTACACTGAGCCATCTCAGGATCTTTCACAGGCTATGACCAGTAGAAGCTTTACAAGCCTTTATATGGGCAAAAAACTCCACAATAACTTCTAAATATGTTTAATACAAAAAATGCATCAGTAGGTCTCCACCCAGGAAGTTTGTGTTAGTAATAGCCGGTGGTTGGCTGGTTGAATGGGGTTTTACCAGATTTTTGCATCTCCATTGATACAATCTCCCCATCTACTAGATTGTAAGCTCTTCGGGGCAGGGTCCTCTCCTCCTGTATCACTGTCTGTATTAGTCTGTCATTTGCCATCCCTATTTATTGTACAGCGCTGCGTAATATGTTGGCGCTATATAAATCCTGTTTAATAATAATAATAATAATAATTATAGGTCCAGGTTGGGTCTTCCCCTTTACTTATCCTGATACAACAGCGTTGCTTTTATGGTATATATGTCGTACAGCACAAGGAGACAATCAGAAATACAAAGAGCGTTTAGTCAATGGTTTCATCCAACCCAATGTTTCTCGACCAGGACTCCGGAGCAGGGGTGTCCAACTCAAATAACAAAATCTAAAACACAGGCTAAGTCCGGTACAAACTTTTTATTAAGATACATAAAAAAGTTTGTCCTTTTTTAATAAAGTAGACTGAGTGTCAGGTTTTTTTTTGCTATGACCTTCTGGGTACAGTCCCGTCATTTCTGTCTTTTGCCAGAATGAGAAATAAGGAAAAATCTCTTCATTAAGGATTAGACAGCAACAGAAATCTTCAGCGGAGGTTATTTAGAATTGCATAGCCCTTCCAGTTAGTTGTTGTAGTGTGGGAATTGCACACTTTTTCTTAAGAGTGGAAAAGCCCTTAAACTCCCCAGCATCTTCTAAAAGGTCAATTTTTAGTTTCTTGTAAAAAAAAGTCATACATACTTTCTTTACAGTATGTGTGTACCGATCAATGAAAACCACCTGCCTAATATAGTGTATAGGTTCCCTTTGTTCTGCCAAAACAACCCTGACCCCTCAAGGCATGGACTCCACATGACCTCAGATGGTGTCCCCTAGTATCTGACCCCAACCAGTGGCCCGCAAGAAAATTTTGATGGTCCACAGAAAAATTTGGACATTATTTGCAATTTTTATGTTTTAATATTAATAAAACAAAAATAATAATCTGATAAAGTTCCTATATTCTGAATGACAATTTTCGCCTTTTTTTTTGCACTAAATTCATAAGGGAGGTGCAGTGTAGTCTTAAGTTGTATGAGGCAACCATTACCGAGCCGTACGCTTCAGTATTGTTTCCACCATTACAGTCACCCCGCTCCACAAATACCGATTCTCATCCGAGAAAAAGCAAACAAATATTTTGCATTTCTTTAGTAACATCAAAGATAATGCAACTAATGATATTAGTAACAATAGTTTAATAGATAATAGTAACAACAATACTTAACTGTGAGCTAATCAATGAATCAGAGCCTCCACAGTCCTTGTCAGGCACCATTAGGAAAATCATTATTTTCCAAATGTATTTATCTTTTAAAAAAGAAAATAATTATAATGGTCGGCAGGATTTAAAATTATGAATTTAGTGGTCTGCGAGGTCGGAAAGGTTGGAGACCACCGCTCTTAGTCACAATGCGCCCACTGGCCTTCATTTTTCATGTGCACCATTCTGCTGCACATGTACCTGGCAATGATCTAATACTAATTCATCAGACATGTCAAGGGAAAGGCCAGGAGTAAGTGGCCAACAATACATTAAATATTTAGGTCCTCTTTGTACATTAACTCTTTAATCAAGTTCAACTTTAAATTATACAATATTTATATAGCGCCAACATATTATGCAGCGCTGTATATTACAAATGCTTACAAATGACAAGACAGATACAGGTAGTGACACAGGATGAAGAGAGGATCCTGGCCCGAAGAGCTTACAATCTACTAGATAAATAGAATAAAAAATGTAACTTTTGTATATACAACAATAATATACATGAACTATTGGATTGCCCACCATGTTTACTGCACATTGCTGCAGTGCGGCAGTTTGTGATTGTACCAAATCGTCCCCTTGTCATGATGTCATCATGCCGCTGCAGTTCTGGAGTCTGGATGGACTGTGAAGGTTAATGGATTGCCATTTGGAAGTGTCTAAGTAATCAAAGCAGCAAGGTCCCCACTACTCTGCTGTAAGAAAACAGAATATTAGAGATCTCCCATGGATTTAGATGGGCAGCACAATGGCTCAGTGGTTAGCATTCCGTTCTTTGCAGCACTAGGTCACAGGTTTGTATCCCAGCCAGGACACTATCTGCATGGAGTTTGCTGGTTCTCCTCGTGTTTGTGTGGGGTTTCTGCGGGTACTCTGGTTTCCTCTCACATGCAGTTAGGTTATTGGCTTTCCCTTAAAATTGTCCTTAGACTGCGTTAATAACATACAACCATGAAATTAAATTGTGAGCCCCTTTGAAGGACAGTTAGTGACATGACAATGGACTTTGTACAGCGCAGCATAATATGTTGGCGCTATATAAAGACTAGCAAATGACTAATCTGTTTTTTTTCTTTTACACAGAACAAATATTGTCCATCATTTTATTGGTGTGGCTTTCTTACACTCCTCATAATGTGCACGCTGTCTGTTATTTATATTTGTGAAGAATGTCTCAAGTAGTGAGAATGCTAATCTAAATAAAGGAAGGAACATGCAAAGAGAACACAGGCAGCAGGCAATGCGCTTTGTTTATTTGATTAGTTTAAACTATGTCCCTGGGAAATGTACTGATGGATTTACAATTCTTATTCAAGAATGTTTAGTGTCATATTAAGATAGAATACAGAGCCAGGCGGGGGTGGAAAGGACATGACAGGCAAAGATGGGGTAGAGGGGAAGATTAGGTGGATGGGAACTTGACAAGTATTATGAGGATGTTGGCAAGGAAAGACACTTTGAGTGGGTGTTGTCAGGAACAGACAGTGAATGAGATTTGTCAGGAACAGCCTTGCAGAAAGTGTTGTCAGGGACAGGCAGTCAGCAGCTGTTGTCACATACGGATTATTGTCGCAGGCGGCCAGAATTCATAAGAAGCTCTCTGTTTGCAGTCCTTTAAAATCCTTAGAAAAAGCATGTTTCCAAATTTGCCTTTATGGTCACAGCTGAGGTTATAAAACGTAGTTTATTCATTTAAATAATGTCACAATATTCTGCAGTTATTGTCTCCTAGAAGGAGCCTACAATATGTCTCCACTATTGTACGGGGCTTGCTGGGGTTGATGCCGAATAACTGATAAGTTGGTGTTTGAAGGAGAACAGAAGAATAAATGAAGGTTTTCCATGTGGTCACAGGGGCGGGAATCGCTTCTAGATTGTAAACTCTTCTGGGCAGGGTCCTCTTCTCCTCCTGTGTCACTGTCTATATTCGTCAGTCATTTGCAACCCCTCATTAATGTACAGCGCTGTGTAATATGTTGGCGCTATATAAATCCTGTTTATTAATAATAATAATAATAATATTAATAATCTAGTAGTAATGTAACATAGGTCTAAAGTTTTGCACATCCAGTGTTCTCCCCAGCCCCTTTTAGCCAGGCGCAACACCTAGCACTTTTCAGTAACCACCTGACAATTTTTAGGTGGTTACTGAAAAATTGGATCACAATAGAGGATCACCACCTGCCTAAAGCTTCTTCCCACCTAAAGTCCTATTGTCCTGATAAGTAAGCCACCCTGCCATGACCACATCAGCTGTGAAAATCTAAGAGAACCCCCACCCAAAGTGGTTTTGGCTGCTTAGGTGCATTAGGGCAGAACTTGTGTACGTGCTAGGTGTTCATTGCTATTGGGCATTTAGGTAGCAGTGTTCTCCCCAGCCCCTTTTAACCAGGTGCACCACCCGGCACTTTTCAGCAACCACCCGACTGTTTTTGTGTGGTTACTGATGAGCTGGGTCAAAATACAAGGTCTGCCACCCACCTAAAATTTCTTCCCCACCCAGTTTAAAAAAAATCTGGGTTGAGCACTGGGTAGGAAGCTGTAAAGTTTTTTTTCAATCATTGGACTTGATTTACATCTAAGTGTGTATTAAAGCCATATACATCAACACGCAGTTCCTTACTAGCACCCCGATATACACCTTCATGCCATTTGCCTAAAAGTAGTTTAGTTATTTTTTTTAGGTTTACTTTAACGCAACACATTTTGCGTGTATTAATTCAGGGTGTCCAGAAGGGGGCGCATTAGACAGTATTTATATTTGTTCCTTTCTCTGTCTAATGGAATCTTCATAGGAATACAATAAGGATATCATTAGCAGATGATCACACTAATTAGGTAAAAATGAGATACTTATAATGAAGGGTGATGTTAAATTAAGGGAAGGGGACTGCTATAAAATATAGGTTGAAAAGGGGAAATATATTTAATCTACAGCTGTGCGTAATATGTTGGCGCTATATTATTATTAATATTATTAAACAGGATTTATATAGCGCCAACATATTACGCAGCGCTGTACAATAAATAGGGTATATAAATCCTGTTTAATAATAATAATAATAATAATAATATCTTGAAAATTGCAAACCAGAAGGTGTCTTCTTTGTTCTGTGGTGCCCCTACATGTTACCTCCTGTAACATAAAAAAACTCCAAGTTGCCTGTTACAATATATTGTGCTCTTTCTCAATATTCATCATTCTCAAAACCATCGTCCCTCTCATACAGTTTTGACCTCCGTATGCAATGTCCCATACAGTCCACTCCTAAATGTTGCTAAGTTTTTACAATCTGACCCCATGTAGCCAGACACCTGTATTGATATAACTAACTCTACTCCTGACATAAAGCTCTCTCTTTTAACTTCCAGCTGCCAGTCTTATCCTTAAAGCGAATATATAAAACAATGTGCAAGAATCACATATTTTGTAGCTGAAACCTGCTGGTCTCCCTGGTGCATGGTAGGCTGACTCTGGGCCATTTAACTCTTCTGAAGCCCTTGGCCACAAAACTCCCATATTTTATATAACCTCCAGCCACGTCATGCTGTAAATCTTGGGGTGGCCTGGTGTGAGGAGACACGTGCTATTTAGCTTTCTTGATGTACAGCACAAATTGGTCAAAGAACCCCTAGCATCCTCTGGAAGAACCCTGCTTGAGAAACACTGCACTGGAGATTTCTTTCCCCTTTGGCAAAATAGAAAAGTTGTCCATTCTCCTAATTTCTTTTCAATTTGATGGGTGTGAAGTATAAAGTATGAAGTATAAGTATAACAAATTGAGTGGAAATGCCCCCAATGAGGACACGAGCTATGCTGAAACGTTTACTAGTAAAGCAAAGAAGGATAAAACCTTTTCAGGATTTTGTTTCCATCTCTCTCCTCGTGTGAACAATTTCCTTTTACTTCCTATTTAGGTGTCTGTTGTTAGAACAGAAAGAAGAACTTTCTCTGTGGGAACACAGACAGCATTTTAAACCTGACAGAAGATTTTAACCCTGACTAAAGTTGGGCTTGAGTGGGAGAATGTAGTGTTCTTTGATTTCATTTTATCTGAATATGTTGTCCATAATGTAAATATAATGCATTAAGGTGTACTAGAACACTGAATGTCTTTTTATAAAAAAAAAAAGTATTTGTTCTTGTCTGAATCATGAATAGCTGTATACCTTTACTTTGTCTCGGTGAAGTCTCATTCCTCGATATTTCAAGGGGTGGGGGTATGTAGGTAATATTGAAAGTTATTTATAGGTTATTATACCTTATTTATGTTTACGTCACTTTTATAAAATCTCATTCCTCCTTTCAGCTATACTAGCAAGGAATGTGGAATAAATCTTCTGTACAATGTTATATTGTAAATATATGTGTACATGATGGCAGCCATTGGTATACATTATATACACAGGCTCTTGGTAAAACTGTAAATTAAATCTTGCTACTCCTCTCTCTGCATATTCTATGAGAAAAAAAGCAATCTCTATAAGGTCACCTGAGTTTATCAACCTTCTGCATGGATGACTTGCTATAAAAAGTTCTTTGATTTAGAGATAATCATTAGGCTAGGGCTACACTGCTGAATAAAGGATAAATATAGGTTTAGATGTGATCAGACAATTATCCTGTCTGAAAAGCCGCAGCTTTATCAGGCCTTTATTGGAGGTATAGGGAGATAGAAAGAGATCCATGTGCTGGTAAAAAAGGTAGATTTAGATATAAAGCACATCTTCAAGCAAAAACAATTTTATACCCTCTTCTCGTAGCCAGCTCTCTCTAACCCACCCTGCTTGTTCCTGGGTAGTCTTTACCTTTATCTTTATATTGCAGATGCCCCTCTTGCTGATATTATACCTTCTGCATCCCGATCTCAATTCAGAAAGCCCCCCACCACTATCATTAGGCAGTTTTTAGGAGTTGTTCCCATCACAGAGACAGTGACACCCAAACAAGGACCTAGGAATAGAGAAGATTCAAGGCTGAGACATCAGCTGATCACAGTGGATGAAAAGGACTTTTAGGTAGGCTTTTTTATTTTTGTGTCTGTGATCAATTTGAGCAGGGTAACTTTATCACAAAGATCAACTTTTATTACTTTGTAGCTCTGCATTTAAAGGTAGCATTTACGAATCCTTGGGAATATATTCTTTACAAGATTAAAATTACAAGCATAGTGATAACATGAATCATGGCAATTATTTTTTGGTAAATGTTAATGAAACCTGTTGGCAAAATGGCATGTTGGGTGATTAGGGTTAAGTGGGTGAGCCAGGATGACAGGTTCCACCTGAATGGAGAGGGTTTTATCATTTATTACAGAGCTAGCATAAGGAGCGATGTTTTCAGCTCCCTGCAGTGTCTTTACCCACTCTCTTTTTCGGAAATTACTCTTTGGAATGAAGTCAGGAAGGCTGTAGAGCGCTGCTTCCACTGCTGCACAACATTTTCCAGTCCCCTGTAATAAAGAACATCCCAAATATCAATCAGATTTGAAGAAAGGTGAAAATCGTAAAAAATGTGGAGTAGCTACTGCTGCCCACTATTGATTTATCAGGCCAATTTAAGTGGCAGCGTTTAACAGGAAAATCTTTTTAAGCAGGGTGGTGAGAAATTGTAGGTGGGTGGCAGACCCTGTATTGAGACCCAGCTCTTCAGTAACCACCCAAACACAGCCGTGTGGTTACCGAAAAGAGCCGGGTGGTGCACCCAGCTAAAAGGGCCTGGGGAGAACACTGTAGTAGTTATCCCGGTGTAGCAGAAATATCTATATAATAAAGACAATAAAGAAAGAGGAAAAAGACAGCTTTTTTTTGGCAACAAACCAAGATTTTTTTTTTTTTTTTTACAAAAGACACTGGTTACACAAGGTTAGCTAGACAGAGTTCCACTATGCTGGGTATACAAGTGTATAGTTCACAACCAATTTTTTTAAACACATAGGTACAAAGCTTGTTAGAACATTTTACCAAACAAGAAATGTGTTTTTCTTAAAGCGTTTCACACAGTGGCTTTCTCAGGGGATCCTGAAATTCAAATTGTGTTGTCGCTTAGGTCAGGGGTGTTTAATCTCCCTACTTAAAATGTTGAGGAAACTTGATGAATAGGAGAAACTTGGAAAGGATAGTTTCCCAAATTTTAGAAGATTATCAAAATCTTATTGTAGAATTCTGGACAGTTGGATAGGATGGACAAGAGGAGATAACTCCAAATGTTCCCTTAAGAATATTTTAAAAACAGTGTTTGTGCTTTGTCAGCAAAAGAACGAGGGTGCCAGCAGCCAGGTCCAACAAGGATAGCTGAAAAAGATTACAGTCTGACATTTAAAAGGGTAAACCTTTAAATATTTCACATCATAATCTGTATTCCTGGTGTGGCGGTGTAATTTTTATATCTATTACAAGCAGAAAAGAATGACATTTTTTATTTTTTTTTTTGTGATATGGCAAGCACTGATATGTACAGTATAGTGTTCAAGTTTCTAAGGTCTTACGTTTTTGAAAAATTTAGTTCTTATAAATAGTAGTATGTAGTACTGTTTTAACAAAATCCTTTTTTTCTTCCTCCTTGTCTTTTTTAAAGGCTATTATAAAAGAGGGACACCTACACAAGCAGACAAGCTCCTTTCAGCGATGGAGGAGGCGCTACTTCAAACTGCGAGGCAGGACACTCTATTACGCCAAGACTGCAAAGGTCAGAAAAGCAAAGTGTCTTGCTCTACAAAGCCTGCTGACTTTTTTTCTTACAATCTCCAAGTTTAGCAGTAATACTTGTGGTTGCATACCTGTCCATACTATCTATGACCATCAGAATTACCTCCTTGTGGCCATACTGGTGCTTGTTTTGCCACTCTAAGGCTATGTACACACGTCAGATAATTCTTGTGTCCAATACAAGCTTTGGGGCTCATCTCGAAAGAGAATCTGACGTGTACAGCAGCTGTCCAACGTCGGATCTGTGAAAGACAAATGACCACAATGGAAGTGAAGGGAGGAGAGCACAGCTGGGTGCCGCTCACTTGTTTTCCCCTCTCCAAAGAACAGAATGGCGCTGTATGTACAGCACTCGTTCATTCATCAACAAAAATCTAATGTGTGTGTGTACACAACCTAATGCAAGCTAAGCCACATTTATTTCATGAATGAAGAAAAACATGCCTAAAAGTCTTTGTTCTTGAGAATGTCTCTCTTTTCTGTATAAAATAAGGTGGGGAAAAGTTTAGCTATTGTGCCTTTAAAATTTACCAGGCCCTGTGGATAGGACTGGTTGGCAGATCTTCCCTTAGGCTAGGTACACACGTGCAATGGGACCGATATCGGATGAGAATCTGGGGGGTGTACTGCGTTCGTTGTCCATCGTACAAACGACCGTCCTGGCAGATCCACGGATGATGCATGACAATCGTAATGGGAGTGAAGGGGGAGAGAGCTAAACGGGATGCCACTCCGTCATTCTCCCTCTCCATAGAGCAGCACCTGTATGTACCGCACTCATTCATGCATCGTGCAGTCGTTAGTCATTGGAAAGGATTGTGAAAGATCCTTTCCAAAGAAAATTATTGCACGTGTGAACATAGCCTTGGACATGGGAGAGCTAACACCCTGGAATGACAGTGTATTCAGATATTCTCCAGCATTGTGCAAATATCTGTGTATGATATCTGTGCATGAGTTAAATCAGGCCATATATAATTTAGTGGAGACACATTTTAGTTTTTAGTGCTTCTCTATAACTGCCTGTTTTGTGATTGGAAAGCACTGGTAATTTAGGTGCATTTTGGAATCATTGTGGTGCTGAAATACACATAAGGCCTGATCAAGTTTCCCTGAAGCCTATCTACTCTCTGTTTCAGTCCTACAAAAATCTCAAGTGGAGAATCTAAATCCTCATTTTTTGTGCAATAGAATGACGTGTGTTGCTAAAGTTACTGTAAAAAATATTATTTCAGGGAAAGTCTAATAGGCTAGTCAAGGTACACACGTGAAATGGCTCTCGTCCGATAATCGGTTCAGGGCTGATATCGGACGAGAATCTGGCGTGTTTACTGCGTTTGACGTCCATCGTCCGAACGACCCTCCGGGCGGATCCATGGACGATGGATGACGAACCAGGGTAGTGAAGGGGGAAAGAGCGCAGTGGGGTGCCGCTACGTTGTTCTCCCCCTCCTCTCTTATAGAGCAGAATAGTGCTGTATGTACAGAACTTGTTCATGCATCGTGCAGACGTTTGCACGTGTGCCATACAGTTTACAGCCTCCTTCAGCTCTGAGCTAAAACGCTGCAAATCTTTTTTTTTTTTTTTTTTTTTTCTCCTTAATACAGGTTTATCATCTTAAAAATCCAAAATTGCAACATCCTTTTCATTCCAATGTATACCTTTAAAAGTTAAAAAAATGCATGAAAATCATATATTTGTACTGTTTGCTCTGCTCTTTACTTAAATACGCAGCCTATGGTGAGCTGATAAAAGTTCTTAACTTCTTTATACTCTGGAACAATGATATCCTCCTACAATTTTCCAGACTCTGTCCTGTTTTTCGGGTCAACATACTTTTCCCAGCAAATTGTATAATTCCACCTCAATATGTAAAAGCACAGTGAAAACAATTGCATTTCACTTGGGAAAGGAGAAAAAAAAATGTTACACCGACAACTAGCATACACGTCACCCAAAATTCTGGTTAGAATCCCAAAACAAAATGGATAATTTAGTCTGTTTTGGTTTTTTTTGTATTTGACACATTTTCTTGCTTCATCAATTATAACTGGGATACGAACATTCTAGAAAATATAAATTATCACAAGAAAATACTCGGTTATTGCTCTAGGATTACATTATCTTATCAGTCTGAATACTTCAAGCATGATAGGTCCTTCACTTTTATCACTTGCCATAAAGTAATGATGACCCTGATTCATCCAACTGCAATAGCAATTATTGTACTCTAAAGTATGCTTATGGCACGCTAAATTGGCCTTTTGGTCAATACTATTTTTTATAATTTTAGCGTACGTTAAATGTATTGTCATTGCAGATGAATTTGGGCTAGATTCACCTGAAAGTATATTTCTGTTTAAAGCTTGGAAAAGACTCTTTGCACAGCTCTGATCCTTGCCATATGTCACCATACACCAGCATATCTGGCTGTAAAAGTCAGAAGATCCCTATCAAAAGAATTTGTTAAGTTAAAGGTTAATTTACTATCTACTCCCCCAACTTCCAAGAACAAAATACAGTTGCCATAATTTATCTGTTTTTAAGTAAATCTGCCATGAGAAAAATGTGATGGGGTGGAAGGGTGGTGTTTTAGTTATTACTGTGTACTAGAAAATGCTAGTGTATGGGCTGCTTTTCTGACCTACCATCTTTGCCCCTGTAAACAGGCGAGGGCATTTGTGCTCTTTCCTCCCCTCTTGCGCTCTCTTTCCCCTCTCGTGCGCTCTCCCCTCCATTGTGCTCTCTCCCCCTATTTGATTGCTCTCTCACCCTCCTTGCTCTCCCCCTCCCCCCCTCCGTTGGGCGCTCTCACCCACCCCCCATCTGTTGGGCGCTATCTTCCCCCCTTTGTTAGGTGCTCTCTTCCCCCCTCTCTGTTGGCCTCTCTCTTCCCCTCCTTTGTTGGCCTCTCTCTCTCCCCCCCTTTGTTGGCCTCTCTCTCTCCCCCCCTTTGTTGGCCTCTCTCTCGTGCTTACAATAGTCAGCTTTCATTCATATAGGTAAATCTTTATCCCAAATAGAAACAAAAATTGCCATTGCAGCACTAGAGTCCCAGGTTTGAATCTCAGCCAGGACACTATTTGCATTAAGTTTGCATATTCTCCCTGTATTTGCATTGGTTTCCTCTCAACACTTCACTTTTTCACCACATCCTCCAAAAAAAAAAAACATACTGTTGGATTTATTGGGTTCCCCCACAAAAAATGACCCTAGACTGTCATAATGACATATGACTATGATAGGGACATTAGATTGTGAGCTCCTCTGAGAGAGCTTGGTGACATGACTTTGGACGCTGTGAAGCGCTGTTTAATAGGTTTGTGCAATATAGAAACTAGATAATGATAAAAACTGCTCATAAAGAGTTTGCTGGGGTTAAACTTTAAATTGTCACTTCGCTACTACTTGTCCACCTGACACAAACCCCTGAACAGGTTGGCAATGCTGCTATCTAAGGGTTACTGCTGTGCCATTAGAACTTAGGTTCGGTTAACTGCAATAATGAATGTTTGTTCTTGAGTTTAGATATGCTAAATCAAAATCTCTAACAATATACCAAATATAATTAACAAAATACCCAAGATATACAAAGTAACAAATATCCAAGAGATAACCGGTAAAATGGGAACGTAAAATGACAATATGGTTTTTCAAAATTGTGCTTACTGCAAGTACAATACACTTTCTCTTTTAAGGTGCATATAAATTTTTTTTCCTGTTAGATTCCTCTTTACTGTCTTTACCACAGAGGGATATCCTGGCGGATTCACGAACGATTGTAATGGAAGTGAAGGGTAGAGCGCAGCGGGGTGCCACTCTGTCGTTCTCCCCTCTCCATAGAGCAGAATGGCACTGTATGTACAGCATGCATTCAGTCTTTATTCCTGAAAGATTCTTTCCAACAACAATTATTGAACGTGTGTACGCTGCCTAAGCCCAGGGAGCATTCAACAGCTTTTTTGACAGGTGTAAGTGAGCATTTGCTGAGGAGGTTGGAAGTCTAAAGCTACGTACACACTTCCAATTATTATCGTTGGAAAACGAACGACGAACGTTCATGCACGATATATACAAACGATCGTATAGCACCGATCCTGCACATAGAGATAACGACACGATCGTTCGTAGATATTGTACACACAATAGATACGATCGTTTGAGCGATAGAGGAACTATGTGCACGACAGGAAAGTGAACGGACGTTCGTTCATCACGCATGCTCTGAACATGGACGATCAACGAACGACCGTACACACGAACGATGTTCAACGATCGTCGTCCAATCCGATCCGTCGGTCCGGTCGTTCGTTTCCAGCGACTTTCCTCGTTCGTCGGCGTCGTTGGTTACTTTTTTACGAACGATTTTTTGCCCAATCGATCGTTCGTCGTTCGATTGGAACGATAAAAATTGGAAGTGTGTACGCACCTTAAGGAACAGTTAAAACAGCAGACCACCCTGATATTCTGCACTACAACCAAAGGATTTTACTGCAGGTTTGCAATCGGTCATTTAACATGTGTGGGCTTTTAATTTCATCCAACAGGTCTGCAGGGATACCCAGCATAACCAAGCAACCTACACTGAGCTGCTCATCTCCTGACCCTTCTGCAATACAAGTTCTGCCTGCTCTTATCTTTTCATTGTGCAACTAAAATTCCACAAGGTCCTTGTGCAGGCATTTTTCTTTCTGCCTAATAAAATGTGTCCCTACATTGTCACCAGTGAAGCAGTGATGTTCTCTCTTAATAGAGACTGCAAGTGTCCATGCCGACACATTTTACAAAAACATGTTCAACTGTTGTCACAACCAGAAAACCAGCCTTCTTGATTTTTGCACCCCCCCCCCCCAGCTCCATTTTCCCCCTCCCTTGTGCTCCATTTTCCCCCTCCCTTGTGCTCCATTTTCCCCTCCCTCCCTCCTTCCTTGCGCGTTCTATCCTCTCTTGCACATTTTCAGTGGTTGCTGAAGTGCATGCATTTAGAATTTAAGTGATCGTAAAAACTAAATGTCATTAAATTAGTGTTTACTGACATTTCTGCTAGGGATGCCTTTGAAGCCATTGGTGCAACAAAAAAAAAAAAGAACCTATATGTCCTCCCATGGCTTTGCAGTACTACATTTATACAACCACAAAAAAGAATTGCCCCGGTCTTTAATTACCATTGTTTTCAGGCTTGGGTTTCATATTTATGTTGCATAGCTCCGTTGATAATGAATATTATGGACATTATGCTTGGGTTTATGGCATTCATGTGACCTTAGCTACATTTAGTGTACAGTATAGCAACTTCTCAGTGGTCTTCTATTATTACAATTGATGCTTTCTTTCAAATAATTTCTAGATTTTAGGCTTTGTTTTTTTAGGTCACACTGTAATTTTTGTACCATTTCTGTAACTCTTGTCTTATGTTTTTGCAGTCTATTATATTTGAAGAGGTTGACATAACAGACGCAAGTGTTGCCGAGTCAAGCACCAAGAACCTAAACAACAGTTTCACAGTACGTATCTATAGAACCCCACACTTTGTGCCCGTGTGATAAGTGAACATATGTTTGTCACTAACCTTCAGTTCTTTCTGCCTGGTGATTGGCCCCGAAAGCTGAATTTAAATACTAATAATTTTAATTAAATTTATTTCTAAATAATTTAGAATAAAGACATTTAGTAGGCATTGATATAGGATCAAAGTTGTCAGGCTAATGTCATTCCAGTGGATGGAAAAAAGTGGATGCTGTTGACATTGCTAGCCTACCAGGAGAAGCAGTAAAATTCCTGACCATGTTAAAAAATTCTACTCAGGACTATAAACCATGCTGTTCTAAAGTGAATGTGTGCTGGTATAGATAGTCTAGAAATGTTAGCTGTGCTTAAGCAATACACTGAATAATGTGCCCCATTGTCTGAAATTCCCCCTTAGAAATAGCGTTGCACTTCCTAGTAGGTGTTCGGGTACTCCTGTGCTTTCAGCCTCCGAGCTATATATCTGCACTGTGAGATTGAGGGTCTTCTGTTTTTGTTAGTCTTAGGAGTTTTGGAGTGAAATTTTGTGGGGCCCTTGTTGTGCTTCTCAAGATTCTGAAGCTGGAGGCTTTGAAATGAGAAACCAAATGCCTCAGCTATACTAAGATGGTCACCTCCACACACAAACATAGTGATGGGAAAAATCAAGCAATACTGGTGACTAGTTTTTGTCCCCTACTTGCATTTTTGGGCACAACTTGTGTTGTTTTTTTAAATTTTGTAATGCTTTTTGTCTTAAATGGTAGGTTACAGTTCTGTTTTTCTGCATTAAAGTGATCTATAGTAGTATATAGTAATATATAGTATATAGGGGTAGTCCCTGGGTTACATACAAGATAGGGAATGTAGGTGTGATCTGAAGTTGAATTTGTATGTAAGTCGGAACAGGTACGTTATTTTATTGAATGCAATTAAGACATATAGAGTTGTCAGTTACTGTATAAAATCCTTACTTTGAGTTATTCACAAACAAAGTTTAAAAAAAAAACTTAATGGAGCCTAGATATTTATTAACTTCTGGAGCAAGCTGTGCTTTGGTATGCAAAAAGAAACAACTGCAAAGTTTGTCTCCGTCATTAAAGAGTTACAAGAGCTTGCAGAATAACAAAAGACTTCTTCTGCAAGTCATGCGAACCACCCCCTCCCCCATCAAGCCTCTGTCCTGCACGGAAGCCCAGTTTGTATCTAGGAGTCGTCCGTATGTCGGATGTCCTTAACTCCGGTACTACCTGTACTGGTTCATTTTGTTGTGTGGCGTAGATTTCACATGACTGCCAATTTGTGCAAGACTGACCAACTAATAGCTGGCTGTTTGATAGTAAAATAAGTCTCCCAGAACCCCAAAATTATATCTGAAGATATCCCTTGCAACAGTTGGTGTCAGTGTGCAAACATCTGCAAATTATAAAACTGCCTGAAAGTGTGGGAAAAGAAAACCTTTGATATCAAAAAAGAACAATAGGGCAAGGCTACAATTTGGAATAAAAAAAAAAAGCAAAGACTTCTGAAACAATGTGCCGTGGATTGATGAATCAAAGGTAGTGTTGTTTGTCCACAGTAACAGTAGACATAGCTGACAAAAACTAAAGACGGCATTTCAAGAGAATAACCCCACTGTAACTGTAAATGTTATGGTTTTGGGTTGCTTTGCTGCTTTAGGGTGTGGGAAGCTTGCAGTTATCACGCCAACTATAAATTCTGCATTTTATCAGTGTGAGAATATTATGACTTTGTCTAAAAGATAGAAGTGGAAATGGATCATTCAACACAATGATCTGAAGCACACTAGCAAAACTAAAGAAATATGTGCATTAGGGGAGAGTTCAAAAATGTCAATAAGCCAATGTCAGACACTGGTAAGAAGATATACAAAATACCTAAAGTTTTTGCCAAGGGGGACAAAACCAGCCTATGGAGCTGGTATGTTTTTCCAATGACCTATATTTAGTCAATACATTTTCTTTGTGTTTTTATTGTGTGTTTATGTATCTCACCTTTGCCTGTGGGCACCACTTTAATAAATATCTCTCACCTGTTTAAATATAATGGAAAAGTCAATACTTTCTTAGAGTACATACTTTTTCACAATATTGCTTGTGTGCAACACTATGGCATTTTTAAATATAATTCCTGCATGCTTCTTTATCATGCATTGACATGCAGTTAGCCAACTCATTAATATGGATTGTAAACACTCCAAAATATATGCATTATTTTTTTAATCATTATATAATAAATGTCTTTGCTGCACCTTGCATATCACTTACACAAAAGTAAACACTCTTCTCTGTCAAAATTCAGAGAACGGCAACAAAGTCCAGCCAGCAATAACAATACATGGCATGAAATCTTAATATGGTAAAATAGGTTTAAAAAAAGTGTAAATTTTGTAATATAACAGAATTTACAATATGTAGATGATATTTAGAGGGATGAAAGGAGTACAATCACGGATTTGCCAAGTGTGTTTTTGCCTGCCAGCTGTAACACCAGGATGTGAAAACGTTGGATGAAAGGGATAACTTGAGCAGCAGGTTCTAGGAACAGGTGCAATTTGCACTTTATTTACATAGACAACATCCGTCACCTGTGTCAAACGGAATTTTGTCTGTCATACCCTCATATTTTGTCAGTGGTTAAATTGTCCACCCACTTACCTTTTCTCTTGCACAGCACTTTGGCCTTTGCAGCTCTGGGTCCCAGGTTTGAATCTCAGCCAGGACACTATCTGCATTGAGTTTCCAGGTTCTCCCTGTGTTTTTGTGGGTTAATTGGCTTGCCCCTAAAAAAGAAATAAAAAATTGACCTTAGACTGTTAATAACATATGACTATGGTAGAGACATTAGATTGTGAGCCCCTTTGAGGGACAGTTAGTCACATGACTATGCACTTTGTACAGCGATGCGTAATATGTTGGCGCTATATAAATACATACATACAATAGACATACCTGTACCTATGCTAATCTCTTTCACGTCCCTTGACCAATACAAGGGTGGCACTTACTTTTCTTGTTGAAAAATATTGCCCAGAGGCTGTAGTTGTTTGCATACTCGTGAATTTTGTGCATTCTTTAAGCCTAAAGGAGACCTAGGAGTGACCGTTTTCTCTCCTATGCAACTTTAAATATTATATTACGCAGTATTTATATAGTGCCAACATATTATGAAGCGCTGTACAAAATCCATAGTCATGTCACCTGTCCCTCAAAGGGGCTCACAGTCTAATTGACTCTCTCTAGTCATACCAGAGTCAATTTTAGGGGGAAGCCAATTAGCCTAACTGTATGTTTTTGGAATGTGGGAGGAAACCAGAGTACCTGGAGGAAACGCATGCAAACTCAGGGAGAACCTGCAAACTCCATGCAGATAGTGTCCTGTCTGAGATTCGAACCTGGGACTCAGTGCTGCAAAGGCCAGTGTGCTACCCACTGAGCTACCATCATGGACCTTTAATGACATTAACTTGCCAGTGCCTCTCAGCTCTCAGAAAAGTTAACCCTAAATAATTCATGGAAGATGGTACCACAATATTGACACATGGCGTGTCGCTTGGTCCAGGAGACATTTCTAGTTTACATAGTTTTGTTTATTTATTGCTTCCTTCTTGTTATGAAAGAACTGGTATGACTAGATCTGTATGCTCTGTAAAGTGCCGTGTGATTTGTCGGGCCTTTATAAATACTTGAAATAATAAAGAAACGCCTTCTGTTCTAAAGTCCATCTTGAAAGACCTCCTACTGGCTTACATGACGGTTTGTATTCATAAAAAGTCTTTAAATGAAAAAGAATGGATTGTATTTTGAATTTTACATACAAAAGAGACTGCCACTAATGTTATTGAGAACTCTGACCCTTTCTTTTTTCTTGTAATATGTGTTATGTATGTCAGTGCAACTTTTACATTCCAACAAAAATTTTCACGTGCATGTGATTCAAAGTATTTGTATAGGTTATTTCTGTTAACCCACTGCAGTTTTCTTTTTAATACTTTTTTGAGGTAATAGTATAAATTTTATGCTGTTGTTCTAAATGCAGATTTATATTTAGCCTCTGCGGTTTTTGTCGGCTGAACCGTGGCAGAAAAGTCTTCTCAAAGAAGGAGTGGTTTTATTACTGTGGTTTGTTTTCCAGTCCACACCTTCTGTACGAATTGGCATATATGGTTGATAGAGCATTGCAAGATAGGTCAGGAAGTGGGTTAATAGCACAACCCTTAGATGAAGAGACATTCTCTGCATGCTTGTGTCTTTAACCGTTGTGCTAGATGCAGAGCTGTGACATGTAACCCTTAATTTCACTTAACTGATAATCATCTTTATAATGAATGAGATTTATTGTTACAGAGCTATAGATGTGGGAATGTGAATTTCTTGGCAGATTTTCTTTTTGTACTGCCATCAGTGAAATACAATAAATACATTCTTAGATTTGTCAGTATGATAAAGAGCAATTAGAACCTGGTTCAAGAAGAAGGTGTAACAAATCAATATAGATACTATTATTATTAATAGACAGGATTTTTATAGCACCAACATATTGCGCAGTGCTGTACATTAAATAGGGGTTGCAAATGATAGACGCAAACAGTGACACAGGAGGAGGAGAGGATCCTGAGTTTATAATCTACGCCGTGGGGTAAGAAACACAATTGGAAGGGAGATATGGGAAGTAGTGAGGGTTTAGGAGACAGAAGAAGGTGGCAAATTTAAAGAAAATTGGTTTTGAGTGCTTTTTTAAATGAGCAGAAAGGAAAAAGAAAGCAGAGGAAGAGACCATTCCAGAGAGTGGGGGCAGCTCTAGAAAAGTCTTGGAGCTGTGCGTGTGATGAGGTTATGAGTGACAAAGTCATTATTAGGTCATTGGAGGAGAGAAGAGAACGGCTGGGGCAGTATTTTTCTATCAGGTCAGAAAGGTAAGTGGGAAGAAGAAGAGAACTACAAAGGGTTGCAGAAGAGGAGCGGAGGGAAGGATGGATGAGTCTGGCTGCAGCATTCATATAAATTTGTAAAGGAGAGAGTCGGGTTAGTGGAATACCAGAGAGGAGGAGGTTACAGTAGTCCAGACAAGAGATATTAAGAGCATGTACCAGTTAGGCTAATTGAGGAACCAGCAATAGATTGTTAAAAAAAAAAAAATTCCTGTTTAAACTGTTCAAATTTGGCGCTGTTGAAATCGCTAAACACTAGTTTATTTTATTCCCGTTTCATAACAATAAAGCAGCAAATACATAGTCCAGGGTCTGAAACTAAAATATTTAGTCTGCACCTGGGCTATCCAATTCCAGTTCTGAAGGGCACCAAACAGGCCATGACTTTCATGTAAACAGTCAATTTAATGAATCTTTGCAGCTCACCCCTGCAAAATACCTGCAGTCTGTTAAAGAAGTACCTAAAATGTATGTGGATTCTGGCCCTTGGGGACTATACTAAAAATTTTTAAGGATTTGCTATGGTAAAGAAATTCAGTTTTCTAATAACTTTCTTTTGTCTGTAATTTCTTCTAAAAAATAACATTACACTTCCTACTATTTGAGTGATCCTAGAACCTCTGCAGAGTAAGATTAAATCACTGAACCACATGTTTTTTTAACATGGATACTGTAGGAGGTCAGGTAAAAAGGAGAGCAAATACCGTTATTATTTCGATACCATGCTATTACTCCACCCTGGTGCTTGTATTTTCTTTGCCACTAATGATATATAGGCCACAGTGAAAATCCTGTGGTGTCCCAAGTGAGTGCTGAAGCATAGCGCTCTAATATACAAATGTGCGGTGTGCTTTTTTGTGTTCTTTTCTGGGTAGTAATGCACTTACTAAAAACTTCAGGTAAGAACTTCTTTCATCAAAGATGATTGATCAAATATTCGATGAACAGAATGAAAGCAGGTGTATGTGTGTGTTTGTAATTGAAAAAGTTGGTTTATTTTAGACACTGCAAACTTTAAGGTCTGTAATCATGTTGATGGATTCTCATCCATCCATCTCTCTCATCGTCCATCTCTTTCAAAAAAGAATAAAAAATTTAGCTCTAAGCCACGATCAGCACCCGTCCTAACTAGACCGCAGTCTTCGCCTATAGCAAGCCTCTGTAGGCACAAGCAGAGTCAGAGTCACGGGCACAGTCGGTCTGGGCTGCATATAATTGATGGTCAGAAACTGGCAAAGGTAAGCAACAGGAAATAACAAGAGAAACATTCCAACACAGATTAGCTCAGCTAAATGGAGACACATAGATCAGTGGGAGAAGAGAGGCTATAAAGCCCCAGCAGCCAAGGGCAGCACAGGACCGAAATCGGCAACTGGTCTCAGCACAATCCCTTTTAAATTCAAAGTCTCCGAGCAGTGGATGCAGAGGGACCATTCACCTCCAAAAGAAAGCCAGGGATGCCAAAGGCTGCAGGGCAGAGTACTGACATCTATTTGCCTAATCTTCACTGCTGCTGCAAGTGATGTTGATGAAGAGAATAAGCAAGGTGCTTTGTCCTGTGTCTGCCTACAGCACGGGATCGCCAGCCAGATAATTGTCTCCTAACAATAGCCTTCTATCTCTTAAGGGGCAGTTCACCCCAAGTTGTGAGCTTTATGTTATAATTTGAAAACTATTAACCCCCCCTAACGGTAATCCCAAGTTTGACTCGGTGTGGATTTTGTCGGTAATCCTGAGTCACACTCGGGTTCACTTAAACCTTAAAAAAAAATTCCACTTACGTTTCTCCGTCGGCATCCCCCCTTGTCCTGCTGGTCTGCGTAGGTCCTGGGGACATGTCCTTCCTCTTCGAACTTCAGCTGCGAATTGCGGAGAGGATCTCCGGGGTTTCTCAGTGACGTTGGTGCATGGGTCGGTGCGGGTGGGAGGATCGGCGTGAAATTAAAATGATTTTGTTTTGGATTTAATACAAAATAGAGAAATCTTCATATAATAAATAAAAAAAAAAAAAAAAATATATATATATATATTTATATTATACATGCTACTGTACAGTTATATTACGTTTCACAATTTTTTCGAAGTTTATTATTAAATTATGCCTAAGAATTAAAGACTACAATGAAAAATAAATTTCCATGCAAAAAATATAATTGCTTTTTTGCATGGAAATACGGAGAGCATTAGAGCTCTAGGGGGCTTAAAGAACTCTGTAAGTGTATGTTCATCATAGTCAGTTGTATTTGTCTAATGCAAATAATAGGTAGGCACATATAAACAAACTTTACTTTCTGGAATTTTCCTATTTCCTCCACCAAGCTGTTGGGAACTTGGTATGCTTGTTTTATTGGTATTCCTCCTTGGTCCTCTCTGCATTCATTTTTTTGAGAGTTTTTTATTTTATTATTTTCTCATAGTCCAGTAGGTTTAAAAAACCTTGCAGTAAAGAATATTCTAGGTAGCCATTCAGAAGAAAGCAGAAACAGTCCAAACTTCACTGAAATGCAAATATAGATGTAAAAAACACATTGCTGTGATTATGACAAATTTTGTCTATTTCAAAATAACAATTTTTTAAAATGAAGAGTTTCTGAATTGCTAAATATATAACTAAAGCTAAAATTGCTGAATTTATAACAGTTTTCTTAAAAATGACGGAAACAACCTCACAAATGCAGGACTGTGAATTTGCCAGGTTCTTCCTAGGCTTTATGTCATAACCTTCTTTGAGATTCACAGGGAATACTCATAATGTATGGGGAACTAATTGTTTATTTCTTAACTTATTCTTCTATAGTATGCAGCTTGCAGGTGGTAGCAGAGCCAGTAGTCACCACTACGAGGAAGTGTCAAACTCTACAAATGACAGCGGGCCATTAATTGCCACTCTTGGTGCCTACACAGCAATGCAGGAGCCTATTCAGTACATTCAGATTACTGACGGGTGAATTTACAGCAAAGGAAATTATTACGTCTCATGGCCCTATTACTTTTTCTGAGTTGCATACATAAATGCTATGCGATCATGCCTTTACAGATGTACAAAAGAGTAGAACAATTCTGCATTTATTCAAAACTTTTATTTTCTGGAATGACAGCTGCGGGGATACAACTCCTTATAATGCACAATGTTCCCATGGTGTCAGTCAGGGATTAGGAAATGCTTCTTGTAAATACTGTGTGGTTTTTTCTTTTATTTTTAGCTCTGCACTCTGCTCTGTGTTTAGAGAAGCAGTGTTTGTTCTGTCTGAATAAAAGAAGCTGGCTCTCTTTTCATGTATTTATAATTCCGCGGTTTTTCTTTACGGTTATGGTTTCCTCTGTGAATTATCTTTTTTTACTTTTGTGTAGTTGAATTGTAGATGCAAACCAAAGTAAAGTAAAGCACTGTATATCATAAATAATTTCCTTTTTTAGTTATTGAAAACACTATTATTTATATTTTTTGTGTCTTGATGCCTCTGATATCCCACAGACTTTTTTTTTTTTTTTTGCAATGACTGCCTGTCATCATGCACTTGCAATGGTGCTTGCTGTTTTGGTGTGGTGGGGGTTGTTTCTGGCTTCCTGATGCTTACAACGATTTACATGGCCCCTTCTAGTCTACACTAGAAACTTAAAGGACAGGGTGACAATGCAGGACAGCGATTGGGAGAGTGTTGTTTCTCCAACAAGAGGTTCCTGAGTAAGGACCTTCATGGCAGAATACTAGGTATTTAATAATAAAAGCTGGATATTTCAATAAAGGTTAAAGTGAATTTTAAAATAATAATAGATAAAAATAAAGAAATCTATTACAGTGCTCAACCCAGAATTTTTTTTTAAGCTGGGTGGGAAGAAATTGTAGGAGGGTGGCAGCCCCCTGTGCTTGTGACCCAACTCTTCAGCAACCACCCAAAAACAGCCATGGGGCTGCTGAAACGTGCCGGTTGGAGAGAACACCGGTATTAGATTTTAGTGCATTTACATTTACTGTGTATGTATTGAACTAGGTGAAACACAATTTCCCCCTTAGATAGTTGTCATCAGAATAGATGCCAGAATTAATCCTAAAAAATTGGCTTTAAATATACTATAAAATATAGTAATATACTATAACTTTGTTAAGGTATAAGTCAACGGTTGCAGAAAAATATTCTCTTCAGAAAAGTGTATGTTATTTAAATTCTTACACATTTTCCCATGTTTTATCCTCCTAAACATATTCATGTTTATCTGCCAGAAATTCACTAAGCACTTAAAGTGGAACTAAACCCGAATTACTCGCCTATATCTGTTCCATTGCAGGACGCCGCCGCCTCTTCTTCCTCCTCCTTATTATCTTCAGCCATCTTGATTGGTGGTGCCGGGATTACTTAACTCCTATGCATGCACATGGAGTTCATTAATTCCCAGCACATGCAATAGAAGCCAGGATTGCAAGGTTTTCCTGGCAATCACCACTGAGCTCTGCATGCTCCGCTTCTTTGACAGTGCAGGTTTGACAAATCATCACCTGCCCCTTTTTCAATAATGAGACCTGCCTGACTTTAGTTCCACTTTAAGCATTGTTGTTTGCCAACAACACATAGCATTTTTGTTGACTCAGCGTTGTCAGCCCTGTCCACCATCTACCACTCTCAGATCTCTGCAACATTATGTGCTTTTTTTTTTTAATTACTATTAAAAGGATATACGAAAATTTTTCCAGTGATATACTACCAAATATCAAGAGAAACCTATTGTTGGGTTAACATAAACTTTAATATGCATTCCATGGATTTAGCAAATGTCAGAAAAAGTGTTGAACTGCCTCAAATCAGCAGGAAAATTGACCAGTGAGGGGTCTGCCTTCTGTAATCATATGATCAGCCATAGTGCTCCAATAGGAGAAAAAAAACTCTAAGAGAAGTGTACAAGTTTTGAAATTGCATTTTCTTTCATTTATTCACTTGATTAGCAATGTAGAGAACCTTTTCTCTTAACTATGGTCATTGATATTACATTATTACATATTATAATACTAACCCAATACTGAGGTTATTTATCCTTAGAATAGTACTAAGGGCCGGCCCCCTGTCTAAATATAAGATCTAATATGCAACAGCTCAGGATTGTTCAATATTTTCATAATTGTTTCCCAAGGATTTTAATAATTGATTTCTTTTCTTACAATACTTGGGCCCCTTTCAGACATGCAGTCAAAAGCTGTGCAGTTTGCTGCTTCCGGGCACCCCAAATACTGTGCAGTGTTGCAGTGCTGACCACAGCATTTGACAACCGCTTTGACATGTGGTTGATTGCAGTTCCTGTTGGAACTGCACCGCATACACTGCAGCTGCATTTGAACATGTTGGGCAGCATGGTGGCTCAGTGGTTAGCCCTTTGGCCCTTGCAGTGCTAGGTCCCAGGTTCGAATCTTGGCCAGGACTATCTTCATGGAGTTTTACAGGTTCTTCCCATGCTTGCGTGGGTTTCCTCTAGGTACTCCGATTTCCTCCCACATTCCAAAAACATGTAGTTAGGTGAAAAAAAAAATGACAACAGCATTTGACAACCGCTTTGACATGTATGTGGTTGATTGCAGTTCCTCTTCCAGTGGAGGAAAAACAACCACATATCCAGAAGCAACTTCTTGCTTCTTAGAACTGCACTGCATCCACTGCAGCTGCATTTGAACATGTAGGGCAGCACAGTGGCTCAGTGGTTAGCCCTTTGGCCCTTGCAGTGCTAGGTCCCAGGTTCGAATCTTGGTGAAAAAAAAAAGACTGTATTGTGAGCCTCTTTGAGGGACAGTTAGTAATATGACTATGGACTATGGTAATGCGCTGCGTAATATGTTGGCGCTATATAAATACCCTGTAATAATATTAACAACATGTACACAGAATGTTTTCTAATTGCTCCCATTCAACTGGGACTAGAGTGGAATGCTCCAGTCAGCCGCAACTCAGAAATGGCCCTAAAGGCTCAGGGCAGTCTGACTGTACATACATTTTATTTTTTTAGTTGTGATGCCCTCTGCTAGTCTTGTCATTGAATTTTCTAGTGTGCTACATGTAAGATTGTGAATTCTTTCTTGCTTTGTAGGGTTATAGGCAAGCCCTTATTTGTCTTTCCTGTTCTACCATGCACTTTAGGATTCCATGCCTTTTGCAAACAGCTCTTTCTGATTAAATTGCTCTCATACAGTTGTTCCCCATTGTGCTTGTTTGTGTTTTTTTTTTTGCTTATCTTAACCTGTTCATTTTCACCTAAATATACTTTACTCCCACATCTTTGCAGGTGTTCACTCCCTTTCGCAAACTGATACTTAGTGCGGATAATAGGAAGGACATGGAGGAATGGATGGCGGCCCTCAAGTCTGCACAGAACCGTGAGCTATTTGAGGTAGTAACCTGATTATAGCCAGTGATAAAAATCTGGTTGGGTTAGTAAATGTTTGTGTTTGCTACAAGAAAAAAGATTACAGATGACACTGGGTCATTGACCTGGGAGGGATAAATCACATTGTATTCATTATTGTAGAATGAGAGGGGTTGGGGCTCTATAGATAAACTGACTGAGCAGTATTTCCCTGTATTAGGAAGTTGTACATTATGCTTTCTTTTGTTTGTTCAGGGCATTACTTTGTAACTTCTCTATCAGATTTGGTATAAGTGGAAGTTATGTAAGATATTTGTTAGTTTGTTCTGCACTTTCAACGTAGATGAACGACCAGGAAATAGTTTTGCCTTCTAAGTTTAGGGTAGTGTTACTTCTCCTGTCATTTGCATAACAATCCCTGATAGGCAGGACTGCTCTAGGCAGTGATCGGACCTGCTGTGCCTGCGTGTGCACATTTCTTTACCTGCACGATCTACAGCTTTATATGTGTCTTTTTATGTTTATTTTCTCATGCTTCTAGTCTGCCCAGTACAGTGTGGACCACTTCTCGGGAATGCACAACTGGTATGCCTGTTCCCATGCTCGACCCACATACTGCAATGTGTGCCGAGAAGCCCTTTCCGGGGTCACCTCCCATGGACTCTCCTGTGAAGGTATGTAAGAGGAAACCAATTGAAATCCCATATGTAATGCTGTGTAATCTTAACTGGTTTCTGGAGATATCTACATTTGTAAGTAGTTTGCATTGCTTGAACTGCAGTATGCTTACCATAGTCTTACAAACACATTTACAGCTGAATTATGCAGCAATGCACCCAAACTTAATTGCTTAAAATACAAAGTCTTTACAAATAAAACCCTTCATGGGTGTTAAATCTGAAGACAGGAGTCTTTATCTCTAAGCCACCATGCTGTCACTAGTGATTTGAGGTTTTAGTGTTTCTGTTGTCCCAAGATCTTACTTTTGTAATGTTAAAAGATATTTCCTGTGATACGTCAAACTTTTGTAATGTTATAACATATTTCCTGTGATATGTCAAACCTGGAGCGAAGTTTTAAATTATGCTGAGCATTAGTTAACATAAAGATTTGAAATATGTCCCAAAAACTGTTACATGGACTGTTAATCACGGTTCAGTTAATTATAGCTAGCATTAATATATAATTTGTACTGTATCTACTTATTTCTTTAATGAGTCACCCATTGCCGCAGGGCAGGGCTGGGATTCCATACTATTTACTAAAGCATTCATACTTTTACTGAAGATTAAATGTTTGCATTGTCATTATAGCAATCTAACTGAACAGAGTGTTCTGACAATGCTAATACAGTTTACATGTTTACTGTAAACTAGATATATTTGCGGTGGGTTTTATTGTGGATCACCTGTATCTATATTGATGACAGAATAAAAAGTAAAATGTGATTAAACACCTATCTAGCTCGCTGGGGAATATTCATTGGAGAGTGTGAGACCACTGTCATTGCTTAACAGCAAATTGGCTCAGTGGTCATCACAGACATCTCACACTGCAATACCTCTGTGGGGTTTGTGTTGGGTTCCTCTTTTTTTACTCCAATTTCTTTCTACAATCCAGGAATATATAGGCAGGTTGATTCCTTACAAATGAGTCACACTGTTTGTCATAGTAGTTGTGTGACTATGTTAGGGAAATGGGATTTTACAAAAGAGACAAATGTTTCTCTATAACTTACCAGTACTTGGCATACCTAAGTAATAGAAAATTATTGATTGAACTTCACATTTTCTGTTTAGTGTTCATTGGTCTTTTATTGAATGCCATGTTACTGTGTCCTGCATTATTTTAGAAAATGTATCTGAATCTGTCAACAGCAAGTTATAAGCACTAAGGCTAGGCACACACGTGCAATAGTTCTCGTCCAATAATTGACTCAGGGCTGATATTGAACGAGAATCTTGCGTGTGTACAGTGCTCGTTGTCCATATGACCATCCTGGCAAATCCACGAACGATCGTAATGCAAGTGAGAGAGAGCACAGCCGGGTGCTGCTCCGTCCTTCTCCCCTCCCCATAGAGCACAACAGTGCTGTATGTACAGCGCTCGTTAATGCATCGTACAGTCGGTTGTCTTTGGAAACGATTGTTAAAGATCCTTTCCAATGACAAATATTGCATATGCAATAATTATGTGTATGCAACGACTTTAGTTGGCCCCAAATTTTTCAAATAAGCACATAACAGATGGAAGTCAAAATCTGTTTTCTTTTTCATAGTTATTGTAATACTCACTATTTTTGTAGTTTAATAATCAATGTCAGCCTTATTTAGAAATGGACATATGACCCAACTGTACAGATGTAATTATAACATCTTGTCATGTCTGACAAGCAGTAAACAAAGCTGACAAAAATAAACTCTAGAAACCTTTCATACCTCCTGCACAAAAAGTAATACGCCACTAAAATAATCCGTAAATCAATAGGCTGCACTCCGAAGAGTTCAGTCACAATACAGGTGTGCCGCCACCCACCTACAACTTTCAACCCAGCTTAAATATTGATTTTTAATATCAGTCAATGGCACAACAAATGTAAAGAGTAAACCAAAAAAAAATGGTAGATTTTCTTCCCATGTAAACCTGAACCTAAAGAATCTCACTGGAGATGGAGCGACACCACACTAGCTACCAAAGTGACTAAAGTACATTCACAAGATGTGTAGACTGTAGTGCTACATTGCTTCTGTTACAGGTGCTTGTCTGACTGCTTGGTAAAAATAGGGTATTCATACATCTGGTGAATGTGTATTAAACACATCTGGTCATTCTTTCTTCTTTAAGCTCAGTTTGTACTTAAAGAAAATTTTCTGTTTTTTCCCTCTGCACACATTTTGGGAATCCCGATTGTTCAATATATTAAATTAGAAGACTACTTTCTTTGGAGCGCAAAGGTTGCTGCCCTTTTTAGTGTTTCCGAGCACTCCCATATGTCCTGAAACCTGGGCACAAGTATCAACTACCAGCTCCAGAGTCTAAATCTGATGGGCCACTACTTACCTATTCACTTCTCTACGGATGCACTGAATGATTATAAAAATATAGAATTTTCTTCAGACATGGCTTTCTGGAGTCA
This sequence comes from Pyxicephalus adspersus, assembly GCF_032062135.1. Classification (NCBI taxonomy): domain Eukaryota; kingdom Metazoa; phylum Chordata; class Amphibia; order Anura; family Pyxicephalidae; genus Pyxicephalus; species Pyxicephalus adspersus. Next base: position 33,792,588 of record NC_092861.1, on the reverse strand, counting down.
CTGTTCTATTTGCTATGTACCACACTAGATAAAACAAATTAAAAATGTGTTGAACAAAACTTTTTGGGAATTTTATTAGATGGAAGAGAACAAAGCAAGCGGTGGTAACCTTAAAGCTATTTGGTGGCTTGCTTCAAACACTCACATAACTGAGCAATAGGTGGAAATGGTTTTGTCAAAAGTAAAGGGGTTTCTCCTAAGGGAACTAAAGATAGAAATCTTCTATAAAGAATATTGGTCAGAAATGAAACATGGGATCTACTAGACTTGACCGTGTGGGATACTGGTTGGCATCCTGATCCTTTATCACTTACGGGCACTGTGCCATAGCAAGCGTATGAGGTGCCAGTTTATTTGGTATGCTCATACTTCCTGATCAGTAATACATAGTGGTGATGTGACAACACAAAACTCCACACTTGGGTGCACAAGCAAGCAATATCAGCTTCTACATTTCTAGCTTAAAACAAAGAGAAGCCTACTTGTTTGATGTGCTCCAAAGACAATTTGACTTGCAACATTGTGAATGTTAATCGTAAAAATCATTGTTAGGCTACGAACAGGTCAGATGATTCTCGACCGATAATCGCCTCTGGGCTGATATCGGACAGGAATCTGAAGTGTGTACAGTACTTGTCGTCCATGGATCCATCCTGGAGGATCCGTGAATGGGGAACGATCATAATGGAAGTGAACAGGAGAGAGCGCAGTGGAGTGCCGCTCCGTCATTCTCCCCCCTCCTCCCCTCTCTTGGAGCACAATGGCGCTGTATGTACAACACTCGTTCATGCATCGTTCAGTCTTTGGAAGGGATTGTGAAAGATCCTTTCGAACTTCTAATATTGAATGTGTGTATCCAGCCTTAGTGGTTGGACAATTGCTGCCATTGTCATCAAGGGGGCCTGGGAGGATCTCTGTTGCTTACCTTTGATAAGCTTCCCTTACCAGAGTGTCATAAAGAACTATGCAATTAAAGTCACTGACTTTGGTGTGACCTGACTTCCTGCTTTGTGGATTATGGAGTATTACAAGACGCCTTTGTGTTGATAAAGGTTTCCATATAGGGGCTGTATATCAGTAGCACCAGAGATATGTTGTCTCTCTGTTGTAATTTGTTGATTTTGGAGTAAGCCCCACTGATAAAAGTTCTATTAACACAATAAAAGTCACCCGGTTTTCTCAACCGGAGAATCCAACCAGGAAGTGGAAAGGGACATGTAAATACTATCACATTTTTTTCTGTTTTAGGTTTGTTCTTTTGAATGCACATGTGCAGAACAATTAGAATAGTGAATTACTACTGTTCTTGTTGTATTGTTCACATTTGTGATAAGATAAAAGCTTAAAAAGTATTATGATTTATCACAGTAAAAAAGTTTAGTACAGATGTGTCTATTGTATAAACATGTGCATGATCAGATCATTTAGCAGCAAATAACCTTGTAGAACAGATTAATCTATACATTTCCTTCCATCTCAAGGTGATATGTTTTTGGAGGGGAAAAGTAGACTGAAGATTTGATCCTCAGAACTTTGCCCTGGCTGACAGTTTAACAGTTTATTACATGTTCTGAGTTAATTCAGCTTGGTCTGGGAAAATTCCAGTGGCTGGATAACTGTTGTCCAAGGTTAATTTGATCCGTCAAATCTCTCACCATGGTGTACCAAGTGTGATTAGACAGTACTTGTCAAATATGAATTGTAGTACAGTATTCAACCCAGAAAGTTTTTCTAGCTGGGTGGGAAGAAATTGTAGGCGGGTGGCAGCTTATTGCGAAAGTTGGCTTTGTGACATCTGATTTTCTTTTTTTTCTGTTTGCAGTGTGCAAGTTTAAGTCTCACAAGCGATGTGCCGTAAGGGCTACAAATAACTGCAAATGGACCACTTTGGCCTCTATTGGGAAAGACATCATAGAGGATGAGGATGGGGTTAGTATGGCTTGACAGCATCAGTTTGCCCTTTTCTCTCTCATAGCTCAATGAGGTTTAGAATACCTTTTGCTAAATAAATGTTGTTACTGTGTTTGGGCTTCGCAGGTTTCAATGCCACATCAGTGGTTGGAAGGGAACCTACCTGTCAGTGCCAAGTGTACAGTATGTGAGAAGACTTGTGGCAGTGTGCTTCGCCTACAGGACTGGCAGTGTCTGTGGTGCAAGGCATCGGTAAGACACTATCCATTACTTTCTTAACTTTTTTTTTTTTTTTACCTCACAAGATCCTTTTAAATAATTTTTAGGTCCTAAACATCACTAGTATCACTCTAACATTGGTGGTCAAAAAGGAAGAACCCTTACAGATGTCAAAAATTATATTTGGTGACATGCCACTGGCTCTGCCAAGTAAGTTTGGCCCTACAAATACTCAGTCAAAAAAAGATGTCAGAGGTCGGTTTGCCACCGCTTAAGAAGGCAACCTTTGGAAAACTCTAAAGGTTTTTTAAACCTTGTTGAGAATGGCTGTACAAGACCCTGCATAGACTTGCGTACCTTTGTAGCTAACCAGTTCAAATATATTGTGTCTGACTTTACAGTTTAATAAATATAGCAGCAGGACAGGAATAACACTAAAGTGAAAAATGTCTTGAAGGTGTGTATGTGTGTGTATATATATATATGTATATGTATATAAAAAAGCCAAGCTTCAGCCCATAGCGTGCAGTTTAAAAAAAGTAATGGACTGTAATTGACAGCATCTCTATATTTTACTGTAGTTTTCTACATGCCAAATTTAATATCCCTCAGCCATTCTTTCTTTATACTGGAGAACATTTGAAAAATTTTCTAAGCTGGTAATTGTGTCACCGATAAACTTTCTTAAACTTGATGAAGTAATGGAGTTTATTACATATACAGATATGGGCTGGTTTCCTTCCTGTGCCATTGCAGCTTTTTTGTTGTGGCACCAATTGCCAAATCTAAATAATGCCTTTTTCTTGTGTTGCCACCAATTCAATCACCTAAAGTAAGAGGTCCCAACAGCTCAGTGTGTACAGTTGTTTCAAGCCTTATGGCTCGGTATACACAGACGCTCAGCAAACAGACGCTAGCAAATGCTAACACTTGTCATGTGTCACGGCACATTGTGTAATGTAACCATGTCTTACATGAAACTTTGCTAGAAGTCAAAAGTAAAGTATAAACATTCTTCTCCATAGAAGTAATACCAGATTTAACCACAAACAGATTAGACAGTAAAAGGACCTCATCAGCCTGTGTTGACAGAAGACATAATTCCAGGCCCTAGCTTTCTTACTTTCTTTGTACTGACAGTTACCTAGAGAAAAATAAAAGACTTAACCTTCATTAATTTCTATGGAGACCTACAGTAAGCACATACAAGTACTTTATTAGAGTAAGTGAGGAGTAATAAGTGGGGAAATGTTACCTGTTCTGTTTCCATCACTGTGTGCTTGTGTGCACGTTACTGGTGTTGTACTGCAGGCTACCTCAATGCTTGTAATCATTGCAACGAAACCTAAACTAAATTATTATGCTGAAATCTTTTGTGTAAAAGTACATAGACTAATAGTTCTAGGTAAATGTAAACCGGAGTATTCTTACAGACTTGTGGTATGCTGAATGAATTAGAAAATCCTTTTTTTTTTTAATGTAAATTTTCAATAAATAAACATAACAGTAAAAAAAGACATAAACAGTAGGAAGGTGTTACATCAGATTTTACAATAAGAAATGATAACATTAGAAGAAAAAAAAACAACATTAGGTACTACCAACACATGTAGGTTAAGGCGGCTTTATACAGACTATAGTCATTTACTCTGCAAGGCCTTTGCTATAGTTACAAAACAGCTAAGCATATGAAAAGACCCCCAGCCCATCACACACCTCCGAATAATAATTAGGCATCGAAATTATAATATATCAATGCAACACAAGCAACCATTAAAGTTAAAAACATCCCATGTAATACCAGAAGTAAGGATTCATGAGAAAAAAGGAAAGTGGTAATGTGGGAGTGAAGAAGAGGTAAAATAGAGTTAATAAAGGAAAAAAGAAAAGAAAGAAAGGGGGGGAGCAGGGGTAATAAAATGCAAAGGACTATGCCTGTACTCAATATGAGAGTGGTATCATATGATGCCCATTGACACCGCCTGACCCAAGGGGCCCATATCTCATCAAACTTCTCCAGGTAGTTATAAAGTCTGGCGGAAAGTTTTTCCATTCACCTAACATCACCTACACGAGTGCTCCAAAATAGAAGGCGTACTAGTAGATTTCCAGGCACCTGGCTGTCGTAAGAACATGTGCCATAAGGGCTTTCATGTGCATTCAGTCACTGGATCTATCCCAATTGGGGTTTTTGCCAATCTGGAAAGAAGATAATTAACCAATACTGTACTGCGAACCACATCTCCAGCATAAATTGCTACAGGTCGAATAAGTGGCATGGAGAGAAGATCCCTTTTTTAACTTTTATTTATGTTCTGAACCAATCTGTTTATGACCTCAGCTTGCAAAATAAATCATGCATCTGTGTATCAATGATTGTATATACATACACATTTTGTGGAGATACCCTGCCATACTAATTCAGCAGCATCATATACTATGTGGATGGTTAGAATTGATCTCACTTGTGACATTTGAATGGAATGGAGGTGCTTGGGGGCTAGTGTGTTAGTTTTAAATTTATACAAACATTGATATTTGAAAAACATGACATTGTCAAAACAGGATGTTAAGTAATTGACAGCTGAGAAAATATTACTGCCAGTAATACATAGACATCCTTAGTACTGTGTGACAGTATGTCTGCATGGGAGAGAGGAACTGAGAAACGCTTCAAACAGTGTATAAAGGACATTATTGTGAAATAAAGGGAATGTGTACAATCATCTCCAGGGTGATGAGAACAAAAGCTACAGCTATTGTGCTATTTGTCATTAGGTGTAAGAATAACATACATGGATCCTTTCATAGTAATCTTAGTGGGAGATTTCCAGTCAATAGTCCTATATAAATTCCTGCATTGGTGTGCTTTAAATCTCATTTTTTACTTTTGTATTTGTTCAGTATGTGTATGGAATGTGTCAGAATATGTCAGAAATGTGTATGGTCACTACATCAGGCATATGTTTGTTGAGCTGATGATTATACATAGTCATACAACGGAAAATTCTAAAATGTTTCATCTCTGGGTTATAACTAGTCATAAAAACCTTCCACAATAAATCTGCCAAACCGTTTAACCTGTGTTTACAGCAACCCCAACATACAAAAGCAGCAGTTCACAAGAAGCATATTGCATTGGTAATTTCCATTAGCCTTATTTACTAATTATATTCATCACTTTTTCCATTTGCTAATAGTTGTATTTTAGGGTTCTGTCTAATTTACCATGTGCAGAATTGATTTCCATAGTATTCTGTATGCAAAGGATACATTCACAAAGTTTAAAAAAAATCACTGTCTTCCCATTTCTAACAGTGTGTTTGCATGAGTTGTCTTTTACATATACCTGAAAAGTGAACTCTTTTAAAAGGAGATAAAGTGTAGATTGAAGTGAAATTGAAGCTTTCTATTAGCTAGACAGCTATCCAGTATCTTTACTAAATACAGTATGTGCTATTCTGTATAAAAGAAAATGCCCCTTCCCCACTATTGTAGCATAGATAGAAAAGTCCCTTCTGCATTGACCCATCTTATGTATTTTCCTTACTTCCCCTACTATTGTAGATTAGACAGGGCAATACAAGAGGAACTTAAGTATTTAAACTCTGACATTGCACTTTCAGTAGCATGAAAGTACACCTACGTTTGTTTAGTTTTATAGTCATAGACTGACTTAGACATCTTCAAAGTTTTTTTAGTTCTGTTTTTTTTCCTATGTGTAATGTGTCACTTTTTTTTTTAAGGTACATACATCCTGTAAGGAGCTGCTACCGAAAAAATGTCCACTTGGATTGTGTAAAGTGTCTGTAATCCCCCCAACAGCCCTAAATAGCATAGATTCAGATGGTGAGTGCTGAAACCATTTGTAACCATAGGAATTGAGGAAAGTTTTTGTATCATATGGCGGATCATTGATGTTTCTCTGTTTTGACTTTTACAGGGTTCTGGAAAGCTACCTGTCCCCCTTCCTGCACTAGCCCTTTGCTTGTGTTTGTAAATTCAAAGAGTGGAGACAACCAAGGTGTAAAATTCTTGAGACGCTTTAAGCAACTGTTGAACCCAGCTCAAGTTTTTGATCTTATGAACGGTGGACCCCATCTTGGGTAAGATTTTTCTTTGCGTCACATTCCTAATTTAATTCCAGCTATGATTATGCATTTGGAAAACCTGATGAGCAATTGATTTAGTGCACAATTGATGCCTAGTGCACAACCTGTGGCCCTTGGACCCCTGCAGCCATTTGTATGTGTTTTCTATGTTGAGATACTTGGACTTTCTGTTTAGCTTCAGACATCATAGCACAGGTCTCTACTGCGTACCATATCCTTGCACTGCCAGAAGCAGCCACTCAAACAAGTGCCAAAAAGAAAAGAAAATATTCAGTACACCGGGCTCTGCTGGCTAAGCATTGTCTGATCAAAATATATTTTTGTTTTTTTCCGTCACATTTCCTTTTTTGCCTTTTTTTTATGATTTAAGATTTTATCATTGAGTTTGCTGTGGAAAACTCCATATGTGACAGCAATCATTTTGGGGTTCTGTAGGGAGAACAAATGTGGGAGCCTGCGATGGGAGAGTGGGCCGGTTCTGTTCTCTCTCTGATCATTTCCTGCAGCAATTTATTGTATTGATTAGACAACATAAACTAGCTTCTATGAAATCATAATACCCGGTTATTTTATATTATGTTTTTGTCCCACTTGCAGTAATAAACTAATACCTATTGTTTTTATTTGTTTAGCCTGCGTTTGTTCCAAAAGTTTGACACTTTCAGAATTTTGGTGTGTGGCGGAGATGGAAGCGTAGGCTGGGTTCTTTCTGAAATAGATGCCCTAAATCTTCACAAGCAGGTAATAATGGTGTAAATGAAGGCTAATGTATTTGTGTATTGCAAACATATTTTAAAGCTGTAATATTCATGTCACGTCTAATCATTATGTTCAAAAAATGCTGATACAATTCTTAAAGGAGAGCTGTTAAGGGAAAAATAAATGGGCTTCCATTGCTGACTAACTTCTGAAAGTGTAACTTGCCAAGCATCATACCAACCCTCTAACTTTAATTTATATCTAGTGTAGTAGTGTAGGTTAGGAGTTCTGACTTTGTGCTGTATACTTGCTCTGATTTAGAGCATCTCTTGATTTCTCGGGCAGCTAGCAGTTTAGCAGAAGACTAGCAATTGCAGATTACATATTTATTTAATGACAGATTCCCTGAATGAAAAAGTTTTGTAGCTCTGCAGATTTTTTTTAACTGTTGTTTTAAATTCCTAAATTGTGTAGCTTTTGTTCTGTAACAGAGGATGAAAGCACACAGGCGGATTGTGGAGTACATATCACTCTACAATTGCAGTTCTGCATCAAGTATTATCCACTCTGATAACACTTAAAGTATATTTATCAGTATACAATATAGGTTCCCTCCACTCTCCTCACCTGCTTACCCCACCTCGTCTTGAGTAGTTTTAACAAAAGAAAATTGGGCAGGGTGGACACAACTTGGTCCACAGAAATGCTGTTGTCAGTATGTAAATAGATTTAGTAGCAGAGTACATTTCTGTTAGACTCGCAGAGATTTTTCTGTATTTGCATGGTATATTCAGAGATAAAATGTGGGGATATGAGAACATACCACAGTTGTCTTTATTTAATTTGGTGTATGCACCTAATATCCAAAATAGGCCATAATTGGTATGTTTTTTTTTTTTATTTTCCTGTTTAGTGCCAACTGGGAGTGTTGCCTTTAGGAACAGGGAATGACTTGGCACGAGTGCTTGGCTGGGGATCTGCATGTGATGATGATGCTCAACTACCCCAAATACTGGAGAAGCTTGAGAGGGCTGGCACTAAAATGCTGGATAGGTAAATTGAAGTTTATTTTTTATTTTATTGGTTAAGTATAACTAGGCATGTCATGTTGGACTGGGCTAAAAAGAAACCAAAATCATAGAACCACTAGTAAACAGTGCACTAGCACATGCCTAATGTTACAGAGCAATTCCTCCAAACTACATATGGCTGTTTTTTGGCTAGTTAGTAACCATCCATGTCATGTAATGAACACCATACCTTCGTCAACTTGGCTTACACATTGTTTTTTATTCCTATTTGCAGCTAAGGGCAGAAGAATACTTACTGACTGCTTCCTAATTTTATTATATCTTCTGATGGCAGAATAGATGTAGTGGATATAATTCTATTTTTTTATCTTTCTGTTTTGGCATTAAATTTTTTATAACAGATTCTGTAAAAGCTGTTGATTTGTCCTTGTCAGGTGGAGTATCATGGTGTATGAGACCAAACTGCCAGCTCAAGTTCCAGACCCCTGCATAACATCAGAACCAAGTGAAGATTGTGAGGTGAGTCCACATATAGACTAATAAAAGTACTAGTTCTAATTCATCTTGTGATTGGTATCAAGGTAGTCGACCATTTATCTTCACTCCTATAATATATACATTGTGATTGCAGCTTTTGAACATTTATCTTTTTTCCAGGTGCAACAAATTCTGGTTTATGAAGATTCTGTAGCTGCTCACTTATCTCAGATACTCAGCTCAGACCAACACTCTGTGGTTATTTCATCAGCTAAGTAAGTGCCAGTCATTTAGAATTGAGCAGAGTAAGGTCTAGTTTACATTAATCTTTCCACAGCATGTATCTATAAAGTGGGGATGTGGATAGCAGACACTGTGTGACAGAACAGTGGTCCCCAACCTGTGGTCCGCAGCTCTGGCCGGTGCACCCCCCAGCGGGGCCAAAAGAAGGACCCTGCTTGGGGGGGTGCACCAGCCAAAGCTACAGACCATGTCTCTTGTATGCATCACAGCCTCAGGGAGGTGGGTTGTCTCTCTGGACACAACCCACTCTCCCATTGCAGGCTCAGACCTGCTTGCTAAACATCCAGATGCAACTGTTGTTGCGACCACAGCACTGGGCTACTGTCCCCCCAGGATGTTAAGCAAACAGGTCTGAGCCTGCGATGGGAGAGTGGGGGGTTCTGCCATCATGACGTCACTCTGGGGGGAAGTTTCTTCCCCTTTGAGTGACACACATCTCCCCATGCATGTGCAGTCCAGAGTCCGTAAATTTAGTGGTTTTAGAGGGGACCGCTGTGATAGAGTACAGAGGATGCAACAAATATTGATAGTTGTGTTTGCTCTTTCCTCATTTTGCAGAATTGTAGTTATAATTGAGAAATATTATTTACATGAGTGTTTACCATCAATAGGTTCTATAGGGACTTTAAACAATTGCCAGCAGTGCTGTTTTGTGATAAAAGCAGACACACACTACTATCAGCATAGTAGTTGCAGAGCAGTGACTTTCTGAATAGGTTTAGCTATATTATATTACAGATTCCACTTTAGTTGGACATTTTTGTGATATAGATAGAGATATGTTTAGTGGAGGACTTGTAATTAAGTGCACCCATAGCATTCCTTATTGTGACAGCTGTGCACTTTTGACAAATGGCCACTAGGTGGCAGAACGAGTCATTGTTTTAACAGCAATTGAAATTAAAAGTGTAAAGAGAATTGAACAAGACGAATTGACAGGGGATTAAATCCGGCCCTTCCAACCATTACAAATATCCAAGCTAGTATTTATTACATAGCATTGTTTGATTACTATTCTCTGTAAGTTTTCCTATACTTCAGGACATGAGGTAAGGCATTTCTGAAATGCTGCATTCATTGCATCTGGCATCAATCTTACAATGGTTTTGTTCAGATCACAAGTTCCCCATTTTAATATTTGCACAAAAATTGAATATCTATTTTGCTAAAAACCAGGTGTACCTAATACAGAGGCTGTGTAGAGTGTATCTACTTATGGTGGAAGAAAATGTTGTACTTCTGAAATTGAACCAACTAAAATTTTTTTTTCTCTGTTTTCTTAGGGTCCTGTGTGAAACTGTAAAAGATTTTGTTGCCCGTGTTGGAAAGGCCTACGAAAAAATGACAGAGAGTTGCGAGGAATCCGAAACAATGGCAGGAAAGGTATTTTATATTCCAGATTCTAGATCTAAAGAACCAGTGTGTTCCATCTTCATGGCAATTGCTGGCATTTCTTTAGTTTTTTTAATGCAGCTTTTAAAATGAGTATAAGTCATTGTAACACCTATTTTTACCTTTGACATGCATACATTTATTGAACACAAAGCACACTAGCTAGTCACACTAGCTATTTTGTAGTAGCTACAGAATTATTCTGCTTGGCATTTTTTTCACACACACAGAAATACCGGGTTTGCTTTTTGTACATGAGAAGTGGACTAGAACCCTTGTCATCTGTGTGTGTGTTTCAGATGCAGATGCAGATTTTCTCCTTCCTGTTGGTACCATCATTGTCAATACCCGAAAGTGAAAAGAAATATCTCACATAACTAAATAACTAAAAAAACACAATCATCCAATGACTCTCATTCATGTTCTCATTCTCAAACAACAGCTGTTGATGGGTGAAGCAAATCAATATGTACTCTTGAAATTTCACCCATTAAGCACCTACCTATTGTTTAAAACATGGGAATATTGTGCCGACATAGCTATTTATTTACAATGGCTGCTGGGACTTGGTAGTTCAGGAAGAAACATCAAGTAGTAGCTGTTGGTCTGCCCGTAACACGTTATCCGGTATTTACTTTATTGAATTTTGGAGCTGTTGCACTACAGCATGTGATCCAAAGTTTGAATAAAGCATTGAAACCATTAAAATATTGCTTCATATTTTAGTTGTTGATTGATGTTTATAAGCTATCCTTTTTTTTTCTAAAGGTGGCATTTGGCTTTACTAAAAAACTAAATAAAAATAAATGAGTAATGCTCTTGTTATATCTCAAACAATTTTCCTAGTATCATTTTGAAATTGAGACCAGCAAAAACAAAAGAACTTTTGTCTGTAATTAAATGAGAATGAGCATTATTTTATTGTTACATATTCCAATATTACCCATGGCTTTATATTTCCTAGTGTACTGTTCTTCGAGAGAAGCTAGACTCCCTCCTTAAAGCCCTGAATGAGGAGTCTCAGGCAACATCAATCTTATCTCAGCCTCCCCCCACAATAGATGAGGAGACAGAGGAGTCTTCAGAAAATGCCACATGCCCTCCAGTGGTGTCTCCTTCTCCAGGGCGATCACAGAGTTTTAGGCCTCGTGAACAGCTTATGCTGAGAGCCAATAGCCTGAAGAAAGCCATTCGACAGATAATTGAGCAGGCAGAGAAAGGTAGGTGATACAAATGTCATCATTACAAATTTACATATTAAGCAAATGAATTTGCATCTTGCCATCTGCTAACTCATAATTCAAAACTTTATCTTATACGCATATCAAAAGCAAAAAAGTTTCTGTTGATTTCATTTTATAGATATATGGGGATGCCAACTACCCAGTATAAAAGTTCCCATGTGAGTAAAGTACTGCTTTAAGCTGTGGGAGAACAAACAGACATACAGAAATAAATAAATAAAGCAAATAAACTGCACACAGATCACTACATTGCTCCTAGGCACAGGCTCACTAGAGAAGCCAGCTTTTAGCAGACCTCTAGTTGAAAAACTGTGCATAAAAGTCCACGGAGGTTTAGACTGTAGGTAAAGCAGACTAATAGAAGATGAGGAAGAGGTATGGGACTTGCCAGTGGTGCTCAATGTGTTTTAATCTGCTGTCAATTTACATTTTCTCTTGGGTTACAAATAACGTCAACAGACAGATGCAGTTACAATGATACATATGGTGTTCAGCCTATTGCAAGTTCTAGGGGGGTGTAGCATGATGTGTGGGAAAAGTGCCTAGGTATTTAGGGCACATGAAGCAAAAAAAAAAAAACATACTAATGAGCTACAAAAGGACGTAAGGTTTATATTTAAAACAGTTATTACATGAATAATGTAGAACTACTTAATCTTAGCTAAGGAACAGCAAATATGAGTGCTATGTTGGACACTGGACAGGGTGGTTTAAAATTAAGCACAAGTAAGTGGAGGTTAAAGTTAGGTGGGGAATGGTTAGGTGTGTATTATCACACATTAAAAAGGAGGGGGTTGAGGTTAGGTATGTAAGGGGCATATTGAAAAATGGATAAAGTTTGGGCAGCAGAATGGGATTTCAGCACTTGCAATCTGACATGGTAGAAATAGGAATTCCACTGGACACTGTCCACCCTCCCTGTTCATTGCTATCCATTGCTTTTTGGGATCCAACATTAGTAACACTCTGCCATTGACTATTACAAAGAACACTGAATGCAGTAGGTCTTGTGTGAACTTTTTTCTCTGGATGCTAGGAACTTGAGAGCAGCACAGACAGCAGGAGGAGTAAAAAGGGTACAATCTGGATGCATTTGCTGGCCATGTAACCATGGGCAATTTGCCCATGGGGTTAAATCAAATCAAATTGCAGACCTCTACAAAAAAGAGAAACCAATCAGAGAAAGAAATGTTGTCATTTGTGTTTAAACATTCTAAACTGGTGAACACATATTTCTCATTGTTTGGGTTTTCACATATTCCTATTTTTTGATAAGTGGTACTTCCATTCAACATTTCTACATGCTGTGCAGGCATGCAGCAGATGGTGTATAATTTATTACATAGTCACATAGTAGGTCAGGTTGGAAAAAAGTCCATCAAGTTCAACCCCTAGAGAAGTAAACATATCCCAGATATAAAACCCTATGGACATTGTTGATTCATAGGTAGGCAAAAATAAACCCCTGGTACAATTTGCTTCAACAGGAAAAAAAATCCTTCCTGATTCCATGAGGCAATCAGATGTTCCCTGGATCAACAGAAATGTATTGTTTTTGTTAATCTATGGATGTCTTAAGGATAAGTTGTACCATCTTCTTCCTGCCCCATTCATTGTGTTACTCAAAGCATACTGATTATTGGATTCTTTTGAACTCTTACAGCTGTTGATGAACAGAATGCCCAAACCACAAGTAATGAAGATTTCCTCCTGTCCTTTCCTCCAGAGGATGGCAAAGATCAGAGTGTGGCAAGCACAATGAACACGCATAGCGGCAATGCTCTGCCCAGGATAAGAGCATCAAGCAAAGGTAATCCTCTATCAAGTCACAGATAGGATATACATATAATATACATAACATAAGCAAGTCATCCCAAATTAAAAATATATACCTAATATACTCCGATTTATTAGATGCCAAGAACTTTTTTTTTTTTTTTTTTTTTAAATACCACATTTGTTTTCATATGCTTGTTGTGTCTGTATTCATAAGGAATATATGATTCCAGGTTTTAAAAAGCACTTGTAGCTTATCCTTAAGCGTAAGTAAACCCAAAACAATAAAATCACATTTACCTTCAATCCCACAGATCCATCTATGCGCCTGGCGGTTTCTTTCATCACGTCCCACGTCGTCCCGGTATCTGTCCTCAGCCTAGTGCAGAGAGAGCGCCAGGTGCTGACATCTTCTCCTCTCTTCTTCCTGCGTCACTTGATCTCGCACCACGCAGGCGTGAGATCAGGTGACATAGATTGAGAAAAACTTGCCGGTCTCATTGCGCATGCGTGAGATCGGCAATTTTTTTCCGTATTGATGAAAGGGCTCCTTCACACACTCACACTCACACTCTACTATCTACTATCTATCTACGCTGACCATGTGGTCATTAAAACTTCATTCCAGTCATGAAGTTATGCCATTAACTCTTTCATACGCTATAAATGGATGATTTTAATGTGCATTTTTATTTTT